>NC_142867.1:12700000-13000000 GCF_051225735.1 Oryctolagus cuniculus
CGTCCACAAAATTACTGAGTTTAGAGCAGCAAGAACTTCATCATTGCTCTCTTCAAAGCATCCTTAAGCTCTCTGTTCCTCACACTGTAGACCAAAGGGTTCAGCAATGGGGTAATGAATGTGTAGACCACAGACACTACCTGGCCCCTCTCAGGAGAGTAGCTGGAACTGGGGCACAAGTAGATGAGGCTTCCACATCCATACTGGAGAATGACCACAGTCAGGTGGGAGGAGCAAGTGGAGAAGGCCTTGCGCCTCCCCTCTGCAGAGCGGATCTTCAGGATGGCAGCCACGATGAAGACGTAGGACAGAGTGATGAGCAGGAAGGGGACGGTGAGGACGATGACGCTGACCACAAACAGAGTGGCCTCATGGACCCGCGTGTCCGCACAGGCCAGTCTCATGACAGGGAGGACATCACAGTAGAACAGGCTGATTTCCTTGCTGCTGCAGAAGGGGAGCTGGAAGATGAGCACAGTCAGCTGCATGGCCAAGACGAACCCCAGCAACAGAGACCCCAGAGCCAGCCGGACACACAGCCTCCAGCTCATGATGAGGCTATAATGCAAAGGGTGACAGATGGCCACAAACCGGTCATAGGCCATGACAGCCAGCAGAATGCAGTCAGCGCTGCCCAGGAAGATGAAGAAGAACATCTGGGCTCCACAGCCAGGCAGGGAGACCAGGGTGCTCTCTGCAGCCAGGATGCTGGCCAGAGTCAGGGGGGCAATGGTGGAAGAATAGAAGGTCTCCAGCGCCGCCAGGTTTGCCAGGAAGAAATACATGGGGGTGTGGAGACAACGACTGACCCAGATGGTGAGGAAAATGGACACATTGCCACTGATGCTGACCAGGTACATAGCCAGGAAGGCCACAAAAATCAACAGCTGTACCTCAGGAAGTTTGGAGAAGGGGCGGAAGTGGAAGTGGATGGGTCCAGTGTGGTTGGTGTCCTCTGTGTGTTCCATGCATGAGGCCTGCTGATGGCACAGGTGCTGCCCCTGAGGACAGACAAACAGCAGGAAGAGAGGCTGCTGCTGCTGCTGCACGGTTATCCAACTCCTGGCCTCACCCTTCCTTCATCTCCTTAGTATCTTTACCTCCAGTCTGAATTCAGCAAATCATTTCTATAACTAAGTTTCTGTTCTGTCACCCAGAACATCATCATGGAAACATTTTTATTGTGTTTAAATATACACAGCACACTATCTTTCATTTTAACATTTCACTCAGTGGCATTAACTACATTCTCAATGTGGTGGAACTATAATCATCTCTACATTTGTTACTTTCATCAACAAAACTCTAGGAACCATGATATAACAATTCCCCATTATGCATTCCTCCCACCTCCTAACCACCTCTATTACACTTTGTTATTACCAATTTGCCTATCCTAGGTACCTCATATAAATGGAATCATACCTGTCCTTCTGTTACTGTCTTATTTCACTGAACATAATATTTTTGAAGGTTTGTCCATGTTGTAAAATACATCAAAATTGCATTAATTTTATCACTGAACAATCATCATATGTATGCATATATATATATATATAAAGATGCTGCATTTTGTTTATATTCATCTTTTCATGAACGATGAATTGTTTTCACTAATTGGCATTGTGACTAACAGAGCATGAACACTGGTGTACAAACACATCTTTGAGTCAGCATTGTAATCTTCTACCAAAGTATGCCATGCCCAAATCACAAACCCCTCTACTTCCTTATCTCTTGCAGCAGGAACCAAGTGGAATTATCAAACTCAGAAGAGTCCTCAGGTCTCTGCGTCAGCTCCTGCATCTAGTCCTCACCAAGACAAGCACAGATTTCCCTGGTCCCTCAAACCTTGTCTTCTGGTACCTTTTCCTTCATTGACAGTAAATGATCCAGATTCAAATGTCACAGAAAAAGAAAGTAATAGGTGCTACTTAAAAGCCACTTAGCGGCCAGTGCCGCGGCGCCGGCACACCAGGTTCTAGTCCTGGTTGGGATGCTGAATTCTTTCCCAGTTGCTCCTCTTCCTGTCCAGCTCTCTGCTGTGGCCCGGGAGTGCAGAGGAGGATGGCCCAAGCCTGCACCTGCATGGGAGACCAGGAGAAGCACCTGGCTCCTGGCTTCGGATCAGCACGGTGCGCAGGCTACAGCGGCCATTGGGGGGTGAACCAACAGAAAAAGGAAGACCTTTCTCTCTGTCTCTCTCTCTCACTGTCCACTCTTCCTATCAAAAAAAAAAAAAAAGCCATTTAGCACTATTCTCTGGACACATACCATTCTCTCTCTACCTGTGTATCCAAATCACATTCCCATATGCCCCTGTAGACGAGTCTGTTCTGCTGTGCAGTTAATGGTCTCAGCTCCTCATGTTTCGTCTGGAATCTTGCTCCATAACTTATTTCCTCATTCTCCAGCTTCTATTCCCTCTCCCCCAAATACAGCAACTTAAGCTCTCTTGCTAAAAAGGAGCTTCCTTCAATCTTCTGTCATCTTCTAACATCTCCTGTGAGAGCCACTTTCTATTCTTTCCTCAGCACACTCAATCAGGTGCCCATCATATCCCTTTACTCCCTGAGACCTCTCTAATGAAAGTCATCAATGGCTTCCAACCTGCTGAATGCAATAAATAATTCTAACACAATTTACGTTCCCTTTGAAGCTCTTGGCTATTCCCTTTGTTTGCAATTCCTCACCCATGGTCTCTGCGATATTATTCTATCCATGCATTCCTCCTACCACTCTGGAAAGTCTATTCCCGCCACATGTATAGACTGCTCTTCCTCCTGGTGAGTCATAAGGAGAAGGGTTGGTAGTTATCCTTCAGATGCCCCCTAGATCCACCCCTTAGTTTGTTCTGCCCTGTGAGCAACTCATTGTTAAAGACAGCACCAGAAAGGCTTTTTGACCTGGTAGCTTCTGGTTGCAAAACAGAGGCAGAGGGAGAAGAATGAAAAGCACCAGAAAGAAAGGAAGCATATTTTTATCCCCCCCACACACACCACTTCCTCCTCCCTCTACTGTCATGGTTCTAGGCCCACAACTCTGGTTGAGCAGCCCAGCTCCCAGGGTTCCAGGTTTTGCTGGACTCCAGTTACACTGTTTCTGCATCTTCTCACATCAGGCACAAGTATGAAAAGAGCTTAACACAATTGCTAGTCCTTGAGTTCCATGCCATCCCTTGTACATCCCTAAATTCTACCCTCATCTTTTTAAATGATCCCAACAATACCTGCCTGTTCACAGGGAATAACATGCAGGTGATTTAATGAGTGATTTTTGAAAGCATAAGGCAAAAAAAAAAAAATCTAGTTCATTTTAGTATAATTTCTTCATGAAATTTTCTTTCCATTGCCTATAATCAGTAGGAATGAATTTAAAGACTTTATATAGTAAACAAAAAAACATATTCCAGATATATGCACACACACACAAACATCACCACCCATATCTCCTGACACTTGGCCTTGCTCCAATGAGTAAGCTCTTGTCTTGGTCAGTTTGGGATGCTGTTTAAAAATTCCATAGCCTGGGGGACTTAAACAAGGCACATTTATTGCTCACAGTTCTGGAGGCAGGGACACACAAGTTCAGGTTGCTGCAGATTTGGCTCTTGTCCAAAACTGCCGATTGTTGCCTCCTCATTATATCCTCACAAGGAAAAGAGAGAAAGTTATGGTGTCTTTTTCTCTTCTTCTGATGGAAAAATTCACCCTCAGGAGCTTACCCAAACCAAATTACCTCTCATTGGCCAAATGCCATTACTTTGGGGAATTACAGCTGCAACATGTAAATTGAGGTTGGGTGGAAGAATACACATTTAGCCCACCACACTCACAGACCACAACAGCAGTGAGAAAGCACTTTGCACTTTGCATTCTAAGTTAAAACCAAACTAGCAGAGTCATCAAAAAATATATTTTTGCTCACTTTTGCCATGCTAATGTCTCAAAATATGTCATGACCTTTCTCAATACAAGGACTGTGTTGTTTTCCATCATACAGAGTAACACAAACTTGGTATTCCTGCTTATCTACAGTTTTTTCTCAAATATGTGCTGTGTTTTTGTGTCCAGCATATCTGACTCCCCGCCCACAGCGCTAGTAAACTTTTTCTTCCCTTTTCTGGCTACTGCTTCCTCCTTTATCATCCAGTAGTGCAGAGGTGTTTGGCATAGCCGTGTACAGGTAAGAGGATTAGAATATGGGTGGCATCATGGCAGGCAACTTTCCCTAGAGACATTTCTAAGAGTATATCGTTCCTTGGCTTTTCAATTCCTCTTCTAGGAGCAACATCAGGAGCATACACATCTCACTTCTCTGCTAGCTGAGTAGGAAGATGCCCAGAATACCCTCTACCCCAAATATTTGTTTCTATGAATCTACAGGGAAAAGCCAGGCACTAAAAAAGAACCACTGTCTCCAACATAGACCTCATCGCGCTTGTAGTGATGTGTTTACTTCTATGTTCATTTGCTTCTGCTACCACCTCTATGGACTCTAAATTCCATGAAGGAAGGGACTAAATTCTACCCTCATTAATGCCCAGGACTGAGAACAATGCCTGGTACAAGGAATTACCCACTGATGAGAACACCAAAGATTCGTTAAGTGAGATTTACAGAACGAGTGACTCATATTCAATACCTTCAAGGTGGAAAAGATAATCTTCATTTTTTTTTTTTTTGACAGGCAGAGTGGACAGAGAGAGAGACAGACAGACAGAGAAAGGTCTTCCTTTACCATTGGTTCACCCTCTAATGGCCACTACGGCCAGTGCACCGTGCTGATCTGAAGCCAGGAGCCAGGTGCTTCTCCTAGTCTCCCATGTGGGTGTAGGGCCCAAGCACTTGGGCCATCCTCCACTGCACTCCTGGGCCACAGCAGCGAGCTGGACTAGAAGAGGGGCAATCGGGAAAGAATCCAGTGCCCTGACCAGGACTAGAACCCGGTGAACCCGCGCCGCTAGGCGGAGGATTAGCCTATTGAGCCACGGTGCCGGCCGATAATCTTCATTTTCATAGTCTGATACTATTTGGGCATTTCTGACTGCTGCTATACAATTCCTTGCTTTATTAAGGTTCAGATATCCCAGGTATCTTCTATCCCAGGAAATAGTTACCCTGAAGAATGTCGGAATCTCATTAATGGGTTTCTTTTACCCCACAGTCCTACATTCAAAGATTTGGTGAACAAACACAAAACATGCCCATCCTTTTCCATAAGGCTTTTATTCTTTTCCTCCTCTTTTTCCTCTCTCGCAGGGTGCAATTAAAAAGGCTGTTCATTCATTCACTAATTTGACAAGCACTTATTGAGCATCTACTATCAATGAGGCATATGTTTAAATATGTTTAAACTGGGGACTAAGTATAGTAGCCTGTTTTCTGGGTCTCCCAACACAATATGTGATATTCCCACAATGGAGTGTGGACAACTCTTTCTCACTATGCTTAGGCCACCTAGGAAACTGGTCACACTTCTAAGGACAGACTTAGCCTTCCTTAAACATCCTCAGTATTGGAATGTCTGTTTTGAGGACTAGCATTTTATCAGTGTCATTGGCATGAACATTAGCTCCCAGAGGTTAAACTAATAGTCCAATTCATTTGGAACTCCATACAAGGAAGCCCCCTCAAAGGTCAAGAAATTCCAAGATCAGAAGCATTCATTGGTCCATTCCCTAGCTTTAGTATCTCACAGCAGCTTCATCAGCCTGATCTTCCCTTTACTGTCCTTGTCTTCTGCCTACAGAGGCTGTCAGCCACATCCTTACCTGAGGCTGAGTGAAGCCCAAGGTGAAATTCTCTTCTGAATGTCTTGGGAAACATGGATCACAAGCTCCAAGAAACTACTTTTCACTGAAGCAAGTATACATTTAGGAACCATTAATCCTTCTCTGCCTTCTCTTCACAGGGGAAGAATGTGGGACTTTGGAACAAGCAGGTCAGAATCCTGGTTTTTTTATCCACTCTCACTCTTCCTCATCTCACTCCTGGGGAATCCCCCATCTTCTTTGATTCAATAAAACCCCAAGAGACCAACTTGGCTACAATTTGACCATCCCCAGTGGGTCAATGTTGACACACAATCAGGAATTGTTTGGGGACACATTACTCTAAGCTAGTTTAATTGCTACTACACTTAGCTATATTTCAATACTGCTTAACTTTTTGTTCTTCACGTTTAACAAAATAGACACTTTATCAAATGAGAGGTTAATTTTGTGTAGTACCTAGACAAATTTTCAAGATCTTTCAAATCTCAGCAAGTATCCCCATTAAATGAAGTGGTATTTTGTCAGACTTGCCTTCCCCTACACTCCTCTAAAGAGGGAAAAGCACTCCACGCTCCATGCCCCATGGTGGCTTTGTGCCCACTGCAACTACAGCATTATCATTCTGCTTTGTTTGTTATGATCTTCTTGCTCCACCCCTACTAAACCAGGTCCTCAATGGAAATAACTAATTCTACTACACATTGCATAGCATCTCCTGATGTGCTGCTAAGCTCATAGCAATTGTCACATAGTCATTGATTGTAGCTATCTATATGCATTGATTGTATTATTGAAAATTTCTTTATTAATTAACCATATGTTATTAAAGACCCTACAACATTATTTATAAAAAAATGGTTCTTACAACTGCTGATATTGATCCTTTTTTAAAGAATATTATAAAATGTAGAGGATAACTTTTTCCAAAGTTTAGCTAATCATGAAAACTTTCATGATATATGTTTTATCTCTTTTTTTGATATAATTTACTAACATTTTTCTGGTATTGAATGCAACCCACTCATTTTTTGTTACCTAACAATTTGTATTGCGCTAGTTACACAAGGACACTTCAGGTTCATGAGGAAAACTGAATTAAAAGTAAATTTACTTTGGTGCAAAAAAATGAAATCATGCATAATTTCTTAATAAATGCATTTTCTATGAGCTTTTGAAATGCTGTCATATATATATGATATATATATCATCATTCGACTTTAAACAATTACAAAAAACATTAAAATGTTCATTAATTTATCACCTAAAAATTTCACTTTGAATATGAGTAGCTCCCAAACTTTGAAACTGTTATTGAAAAGAACATTTTCAGGGATTGCATAAGAGTGTATGATAGGGAGAGAGACAGAAATGGAGAGAATTTTTCAAGAATTTGTCAAAGCAATCTTGAAAGAAAACCATAACGCAATGCCTGAATAAACAATGTCTAGCCAGTTGAGAGTCTAATTCCGTATATGCTATCTGGAACATATTTCAGGAAAGTATCAGTAACTGGTCAAGTATCCATGCAAGAAAGACCAACTTAAATCATTTAGAGCAAAAACTGCAAGTTGCTGTCCCACCTGCTACAAAAAGACCTTGGGTGAGTTTTCAGATGGATTGTGTTTAGTCATTTTGCTACATGCCCAGTGCTTCAGAGTATAACACAGCATAGCAGCTTGTACACTTGGGTTGGAATAAAATTTATCTGGACTCTTCATCCTTTCCATTAGAGCCAGAGCAATAATTGTCTCTAGGTGACACCAAAGGCACTATTCACAGTATTTTAAGAATTCTTGTTGCAAAACTACTTTTAACCTTGTTCTTGGTTCTTCATTAAATTCTATATTTCTCACCCCCTCCCATTTCCATTCTCTTTCTCTCTCTCTCTCTCTCTCTCGCTCGCTCACACACACACACACACACACACATCATTCATTCCATCTTTCTACTTGCTGTATTTAATGTGCCTTTTACCCTATAGGTGCAACGTAAATATGTTTTCAAGAGCTGTAGGGAGAAAAAATCTACTGACTCCTTACAAGCGGCACCAGCCCATGGTCATCTTCTAGTCCTTCAACTAGAATTTGACTCCAGGGAGTTTGGAAGACAATACAGTATCCAAGGAGGCCACAAAGATATTTCAGTATCAATGCATTTTTTTTCAGGATGCTCTCTCAAAATTCCACAGTGGTTCGCTGAATACTTCTCACCAACCCTACCCTTTCAACCTGGTTTTCCCAATTGCAACCACAAGCCACAGTAGGCATAGTAGGTAAGTGTGCTGTGTCTTTATGGCAGAGCCAGCAAATCTGATTAACAGAGGCCTTGACTGAAACCTACTTCTCCCCTTTCCAGAAAGCATAGAGATGCTCCAGCCAAGGTTACGTGTTTCAAAGGTCTTTGTTTTCCTTACAGAGAGCTAAGATCAAGCATGGTGATAGGTGAATTTCACTGTCAAAAATTCGTTCAATTACTGAACTGTTTCTATTCTTATTTCAAGCTTTTTAGTTTCTGGGTCATAAATCCTAAAAGGATTTATGTTCATTGATTGAGTAAAAGTTTCAACTTTTTATATGTTTATATCTACAGCCTGATTTATATTACAAAAGACTTATTTCATTCAGATCTATAAGACTATTTTACCTACAGATGGTTGCAAACATAAGATGGTACAACTCACAATTTTATGAATTTATTATAATGATGTAAAAGCAGTAAGAATTCAGTAAAAACCATACTTTGAATTTTTTTATCTAAGTACTCCTTATGACTCTTATTTTCTTTTTCTTTTTTAATTCTTTAGAAATCTTTTATTTAATGAGTATAAATTGCATGAGTACATATTTAGGAATGCAGTGATTCTGCCCACCATACCTGCCCTCCCACCCCTACTCCCTCTCCCCTTCCTCCTCCCTCTCCCATTCCCAGTCCCATTCTCCATTAAGATTCATTTCTAAGCCAAGACACTCTGGCAAAAGATCTCTGCGAGTGAGATCCCAGTGGAAAGAACAGGCCATCAAAGAAGGAGGTACCTTTCTCTGAAGGGAGGAGAGAACCTCCACTTTGACTATGAGCTTGTCTAAACAAGATAAGAATCGGAGAACTCAGAGGGCTTCCATAGCCTTGGAAACTCATGACTGGAGCATAGGGAGATTACTGATGCCATAGACAGGAGTGTCAATTGGTAAAGTCAACAACAGGAGTCACTGTGCACTTACTCCTCATGTAGGATCTCTGTCCTTAATGTGCTGTACATTGAGATTTAATGCTATAACGAGTACTCAAACAATATATTTCACTTTGTGTTTCTATGGGGGTGCAAACTGTTGAAATCCTTACTTAATGCATACTAAACTGATCCTCTGTAAAAAAAAAAAAAAAAAAAAAAAGAAATTATCAATTCCCAACTTGACTCTCACTGGGATTAAACATGACAATAGGTCTGATCTGATTTCATCATCATTTAAAAAATCATCTATTATTTTTCACTTTATGTTTCTGTGTGGGAGCAAACTGTTGAAATCCATACTTAATGTATACTAAGCTGATCTTCTGTATATTAAGATAATCGAAAATGAATCTTGATGTGAATGGAAGGGGAGGGGGAGTGGGAAAGGGGAGGGTTGTGGGTGGGAGGGACGGTATGGGGGGAAAGCCATTGTAATCCATAAGTCGTACTTTGGAAATTTATATTCATTAAATAAAAGTTTTAAAAAAAAATAAAATAAAAAAAAAAAAAAAAGATTCATTTCTAATTAACTTTACACATAGAAGACCAACTCTATACCAGGTAAAGATTTCAACCATTTGCACACATGCACACACTAAATATAAAAAAACTGTTTGAGAACAAGCTTTACAGTTAAATCTCATAGTATACTCATTTAGGACAGAGGTCCTGCAAGGGGAGTAAGTTCACAGTGACTCCTGCTATTAATTTAACAATTAACACTCTTATGTATGACATCAGTGATCACCCAAGACTCTTGCCATGAGTTGCCTGGGCTATGGAAGCCTTTTGAGACCACAGTCTCCATCAGCATTTGGACAAGGCCACAAGCAAAGTGGAAGTTCTCTCCTCCCTTAGGAGAACAGTACATCATTCTTTGATGGCCCCTTCTTTCCACTGGAGTCTCATTCACAGAGATCCTTCATGTAGAAAATTTTTTTTGCCACAGTGTTTTGGCTTTCCATGCCAGAAATGCTCTCATGGGCTTTTCAGTCAGACCAGAATGACTTTAGGGCTAATTCTAAGGTAAGAGTCCTATTTAAAGCGATTATCATTCTATAAGTCTGCTGTGTGAACTGCTTCCCATGTAGGAACATTCTCTCCTTTTTATTCCCATCTATTCTTATTACTAGACACTAGATTTTATTTATATAATCACTTTAACACTTAGTTCTATCTATATGATCACTTTAATACTTAATTTGGTCACTTTAACACCTGAGATGGCATTTTTACCACTCAGCTTAATGGGATTTGGGATCCCATAGGAAGTTTTTAAACTACACACTTAGAAGTAAGTCTGTAAGCATATGTGCAGAACTATAGAGCTTTACAGTTACAAATTTCCTCCTCCCACTCTTATTTTCACTCTTGTTTTTTGCAAGATATATTTTTCAATTGACTTTAACACATATAAATAATTCTATTTTAGGTAAAGAGCTCAACCAATGGTATTAGGAGAGAAGAGGAGGGGAGGGGAGGGGAGGGGAGGGAGGGGAGGGGAGAGGAGAGGAGAGGAGAAAAATAGAACTGTTCCTTAGCAGTCATGAAAAGGGCTGTTCAAGTGTTCAAAGTGTCAGTTTCACTTTTCCAGGTTTCCTTTTAGGTACTCTGGTAGTTCTTGAAGATCAGGGAGAACATACAGTATTTGTCCCTTTGGGACTGGCTTATTTCACTAACTATGATGTTTTCTAGAATCATTCACTTTGTTGCAAATTACTGGATTTCATTTGTATAAAATATTGTGTAGTATTCCATGGAGGACATATCCCATAATTTCTTTATCCAGTCTTCAGTTGTTGGACATTCAGATTGATTCCATGTTTTAGCTATTGTGAATTGAGCTGCAATAAACATGGGGGTGCAGATACTTCTTTTATTTGCTGATTTCATTTCCTTGAGTAAATTCCAAGAAGTGGGATGACTGGGTCATATGGTAGAACTATATTTGGATTTCTGAGGTATCTCCAAACTCTCTTCCATAGTGGTTTTACCAGTTTACATTCCCACCAAGAGTGGATTAGAGTACCTTTTTCCCCACATCCTCACCATCATTTGTTGTTTGTTGATTTCTTTATGAAAGTCATTCTAACTGGGGTGAGGTGAAACCTCATTGTGGTTTTGATTTGCATTTTCCCGACAGCTAACGATCCTGAGCATTTTTTCGTATGATAGTTGGCCATTTGGATTTCCTCTTTTGAAAAATGTCTGTTTAAGTCCTTGGCCCATCTCTTAAGTGGGTTGTTTGTTTTGTTGTTGTGGAGTTTCTTGATCTCTTTGTATATTCTGGCTATTAATCCTTTATCCATTGCATAGCTTGCAAATAATTTCTCCCATTCTGTCGGCTGCCTCTTCACTTTCCTGACTGTTCCTTTTGCAGAACAGAAGCTTCTCAATTTGATGTAATCCCATTTGTTAATTTTGGTTTCGATTGCCTGTGCCTCTGGGGTCTTTTCAAAGAAGTCTTTGCCTATGCCAATGTCTTGCAGGGTTTCCCCAATGTTCTCTAATAATTTGATGGTACCAGGTCATAGGTTTAGGTCTTTAATCCATTTTCAGTGGATTTTTATGTGAGGTGAAAGATAGGGATCTTGCTTCATACTTCTGCATGTGGAAATCCAGTTTTTACAGCACCACTTGTTGAAGAGGCTGTCCTTGCTCCAGGGATAGATTGTAGCTCCTTGGTCAAATATTAGTTGGTTAGGTGTTTGGATTGGTTTCTGGCATTTCTATTCTATTCCATTGGTCTATCCATCTGTTTTTGTATCAGTACCAGGCTGTTTTGATTATAATTGCCCTGTAGTATGTCTTGAAATATGGTATTGTGATACCTCAAGCTTTTTTATGTGGTATAAGATTGCTCTAGCTATTCAAGGTCTCCTGTGTTTCCTAATTAATTTCAGCATCATTTTTTCTAGATCTGAGAAGAATGACTGATATTTTAATTGGTATTGCATTGAATCTGTAAATTGCTCTCAGAAGGATGGATATTTTAATAATATTGATTCTTTCAATCCATGAACATGGAAGTTTTTTCCTTTTTTTGTGTGTCTTCTTTTATTTATTTCTTTAGTATTTTATAATTCTCATTGTAGAGAGCTTTGACTTCCTTGGTTAAGCTTATCCCTAGGTATCTGATTTTTTTTTTTTTTTTGTAGCTATTGTGAATGGGATTGACCTTAGAAGTTCATTTTCAGCCTTGGTTTTTCTCTGTATACAAATTTTTTTTTGTATTGATTTTATCTCCTGCTACTTTGCCAAACTCTTCTATGAGTTTCAATAGTCTCTTGGTGGAGTCTTTTGGATCCCCTGTATATAAGATCATATTATCTGCAAATAAGGATAGTTTGACTTCCTCCTTCCCAATTTGAATCACTTTGATTTCTTTTCCTTGTCTAATGGCTCTGGCTAGGACTCCAGGACTATATTGAATAGAAATGGAGAGAGTGGACATCCTTGTTGGGTTCCAGATCTCAATGTGAATGTTTCTAACTTTTCCCCATTCAATAGGACGCTGGATGTGAGTTTCATACTTTGAATTTTGAATTCTGATCATTTCGCACACAGGAAAGTATGCGATACAATACTCTCTCACAATACTGGGTGGTGACAGCAAGCCACAACACCCAGTCAGCCTGGTGTTCACCAAGGCAAACAACCTATACTCCTCAGATACTGAGTTGATAAGCTATAATATTCTGCAAGCTATGCATACCAAATTCATTTTTGATTAATGATATTTTTACTGTATGAAGACTTTATTCATATATAACCCCACTATAAGGCAAAGAGCATTTATGGTACCACTTCCCTGAAGCTATCTATTGATCATTTACAAAACTATTTCCCTAAAAGTGTTTCCAGAAGATTGTCTCCACTGGGTTAAATTACAGATGTAAAGAATGAAAGAGTTCACATGGTCATATGTTTCGGAAAGCCATGGCCCTACAAATATGGCTGCACTCTAGAACTTCCCAGATCTTATGAGTCTTCAAGAGGAAAGTGGAATTGTCAATTTGCCTCCCCTTTATCCATGAAATGTTTTTCAGGTCATCTAGGGAAGGAAGGATTTGATAGTAAGCCAGCTCTTCAAGAAATGTTGATCTATACTGTTCCAGAAGACGAAATGATACAATTTCTTCTGGTAGCTCCCTTTCAGAAGCATTGAAGAATTCTGAGGTCTTTGTGCTCTAGAACTTAGCACTCTTGTCATCTTAGCTAGCAGCCAACTCAACAAAATAAACAAATTTTAGGAGAAGCAAAAAAATTGATTTTTGTTTCCAGGGAGCAATGGAATCAAAAGTAAATGCAGGGGGCCGGCGCTGTGGCGAAGTGGGTAAAGCTGCCGCCTGCAGTGCCATCATCCCATAAGGGCGCTGGTTCTAGTTCTAGCTGTTCCACGTCTAATCCAGCTCTCTGGTATGGCCTGGGAAAGCAGTAAAAGATGGCCCAAGTCCTTGGGCCTCTGCACTCACATGGGAGACCCGGAAGAAGACCTTGGCTCCTGGCTTTGGATCAGCACAGCTCCAGCCGTTGCAGCCAACTAGGGAGTGAACAAGCAGATGGAAGACCTCTCTGTCTCTGTCTCTGTCTCTCTCTCTCCCTCTCCTCTCTCTGTGTAACTCTGACTTTAAAATAATAAATAAATAAACAAATCTCTGGAAAAAGAAAAAGATGGCCAAGTCCTTGGGGCCCTGCACTTGCTTGGGAGACCTGGAAGAAACTCCTTGCGCCTGGCTTCAGATCCATTCAGCTCCAGCTGTTGCAGCCAAATGGGGAGTGAACCAGCAGATGGAAGACATCTCTCTCTCTCTCTTTCTCTCCTTCTCCCTCTGTGTAACTCTTTCAAGTAAATAAATATTTTTTTTAAAATGTAGATGCAGATCATTTGAGACCAGATGCTGCCATTAACAAAATGCTTATCTGTCTAAACCTCACCTGTTGACCCTTCCAGCAGGCCCCACAAGGAGGCAGGTCTTAGAGAAAAAGAGAGAAGTTGTGGCTTCACAGACAAAACTTGGACACATAGGAACAACAGGAGAGAAAGAGATCTTGCAACAATTTCTGACACTTCGGTATCTCATTTCCCCTAACTTCTAGATTTGTATATAGTTCAAGCAGTAGGAACAGCTGTTTGACTGGCAATATCCAGAAATATTCAATGTGTCCGAGAAGGAAGAATCTTTCAACTGCTTTTTTTACAGCATCCTTGAGCTCTTCCTCACGCTACAAATCAAGGAGTTCATCTGACAGATGAACCGGCACCCAAATGGGATGCCAGCACCGCAGACGGTGGCTTTACCCGCTAAGCCACAGCACAGCTAAGCTAAGCCCCTAAACATCTAATTTTCAAAGGACTGGTGTCTGACAGATAATGAATTAGTAGAATAGTAAAGTAGAACTTATGACAGGAAGCAAGTGTCTAGGAAAGAACCAAAGATGTTCCTTTCAAAGTATATGTCTTTCAAAAGAAGACAAAATTGTAGTTTCTTATATGAATTCTGGTCATAGGTTTTGCCTTAAGGGAATGTGATAGGATTTCAAAAAGTATACAATTTTTAAAATTTTCCAAATCAGAAAATAAATTCCCAAGGAGAAGATTCATTGTTCTTGTGGCATTCCAGTTCCCTCCTCAAAAATGCTCCTTCTGCTTCTCCATGCACACTTTAAGACCAGGGGACCTCTCACAGCACAGCTCAAACACCCTCCCTTCCCCCACCACAGTTGTTTTGCTTCCTTTCACTTGACCTCCTCTGATGTCTCCTAGTATTGTATCAGTTGGTTCCAGGTGTAATGTAGGTTTAATTCTCTTTCCTTTTGATTTTTTCTATTTGAGAGACAAAGAGACACAGCCAAAGAGAGAGAGCAAATTCATAGGTAGGTTCACTTCTCAAACACCCATGGAGGAAAGGACTGGGCCAGGTCAAAGCCAGGAGTCAGGAACTCAACTCAGGTATCCCAAAGAGGTGGCAGGAAGACACGTACTTGAGTCACCAGGAAGTATATTCAGGAGCTGAAGCTCAGCATTGAACCAGGTACCCGGACAGTGGATGTAGGAATATTAACCAACACCTTTTCTTTTTTTATTTATTTATTCGAAAGTCAGAGTGTGAGGAGCAACTCGGACTAGACTAAGTTACTGGAATTAAGACTTATTCTATGCATCTGCTCTCCCACAATATGGCGCTGGGAGAGGAGAAAACAGCTTCTACACAGCTGCCTCCAGTTCAACCAATAAACTGTAGGACCTGCTCCTGATTGGAGGAGAGCAGCGTACTCGGCGTGTGGGTAGCAGAGTTGGGATTGGTGGAAGAAGACTATAAAGGAGGAGAGAGACAACATGCACCAGGAACATCTAAGGGGAACATCTATCTGAAGGAACACCTGTGCAGCCCCCGAGAGAGCCGGCTGGTGGTGTGCCGCTCCCCCGCGGAAGTGGGGAATGTGGCAGGGGGAACCGCCCTTCAACGGAGGTGGAAGGGACGGTAGCCAACCCGGAAGAACCAGCAGCAAACCCGGGGAGGGCCGAGCAGACGAAAGAACAACGCAGGGTCCTGTGTCGTTCCTCCACGAAGACGGGGAGCGACATCATAGAGTTGCACAGAGAGAAGAGAGGCAGAGAGAGAGAGAGAGAGAGAGAGAGAGAGAGGTCTTCCATCCGATGGTTCACTCCCCAATTAGCCACAATGACCAGAGCTACGCCGATCCAAAGCCAGGAGCCAGGAACTTCTTCCAGGTCTCCCACGTGGCTGCAGGGGCCCAAGCACTTGGGCCATCTTCTACTGCTTTCCCAGGCCATAGCAGAGAGCTGGATCGCAAGAGGAGCAGCCAGGACTAGAACCAGTGCCCACATGGGATGCTGGCACTTCAGGCCAGGGCATTAACCTGCTGCACCACAGTGCTGGCCCCTTAACCAACATCTTAACCAGTAGGCAAAACACCTGCTCTGATCTGATTTCTTAAATCACACTCGACATTTTCTCCAGGTGGGATCTGCTTCTTACTTACATCTATACTTTCTGAAGTACTGACCACAAGTGAGCTCATAAGACATATTGAGATTCAATAAATACTTGTTTATTGTATTGTTGAATGTTGTTAATGAATAAATCACTACATGGTCAATGAGTAGTTCAATTAACTTCCTCTATCCTACAAAAACATGGTAAACCATCTATGAGCCTATGCCATTGCCCTGAGACAAATGACAACCATGAATATGTTTATTATTCTACTCAGACTTCTCATGCCATGTTAATGACACTCTCTCTTCTCACTGTCTAGTTGGTATTTATCTTCACAAAAGTAGCTTTGTTTTAGCTGAATCCAG
Source organism: Oryctolagus cuniculus (assembly GCF_051225735.1). NCBI lineage: Eukaryota > Metazoa > Chordata > Mammalia > Lagomorpha > Leporidae > Oryctolagus > Oryctolagus cuniculus. The sequence goes on from NC_142867.1 coordinate 12,716,336, forward strand.
ATTTATACCAACATTCTCCCCTCCTACCTAGAGAACCTCAGTGAACAAAACAATTGTTCTATATTATGCATACTTAGGCAAAGACAGAACCATAGACTATGAGGTATGCATAAGAGGGAGAGGACCCAAGGAGAGGATTCCCTGTTTTTGGTGTGCATTCTGTTCCTTCCTTCAGAAATGCTCATGTTACTTCTCCTTGTATGCCCAAAGACCTGGAGATGGATCATAGCACAGAATGAGGAGAAAAAAATAAGCAAGAGTGTTTAGGGAGGGTAATGAACAAGGACAGGGACAGCATTTTAGAGGCATAGTGGTATAGTCAGAGCCTGATACGCAAGACAGACTAGATGCAGTGTAAAGATAGAAAAATAGAAGCTATCAAAACTTTTAAACTCTAGAACTTTCCAAAACACTTTGTTCCAGAAGAGAAATTAAGATAAAAGATTAAAAAATAGATCAAAGATGAAAAATACAAAATGGCACAAACTCAACAGTTATACAATGGGGATCATGAGATAGTGGCTGAGATGACACCAATTCAACTTGCTCTTACTCCTGTTTTTCCCTGCTTGGAAGTGTAATATTTGGGTCTACTGACAACCTAAAAATACATCTGGAGATAAATCTAAGACAGGTCACAGACTTTAAATGGATGATGAAGAATGAAATGACATTCACTGCTATATTTACCATTAAAAGTTGCAAAGAGTTTTCACCTAACATATGTTTTAATCCTCATAACTACCCCCAGAATTTAGATACTGCAAGGATTTTAATCCCTGTCCTGTAAATGAAGATCTGAATCTGAAAAAAAAAATGATTTTTTGAAAATTATGTAAGCAGGAAAAATAACAATATAAAACCAGTGATGTTTAGCTCTTCCCTCTTTATCTTCCCAATAGCCTACTCATTTCATTCTACCCAGAGGTGTTGTAGAGGAACACTCAGAGGAGCTCAGGGAGGTTACAGTAGCAAGAACCTCATCATTACTCTCTTCAAAGCATCCTTAAGCTCTCTGTTCCTCATGCTGTAGATCAAAGGGTTCAGCAATGGGGTAATGAATGTGTAGACCACAGACACTACCTGGCCCCTCTCAGGAGAGTAGCTGGAACTGGGGCACAAGTAGATGAGGCTTGTACATCCATACTGGAGAAGGACCACAGTCAGGTGGGAGGAGCAAGTGGAGAAGGCCTTGCGCCTCCCCTCTGCAGAGCGGATCTTCAGGATGGCAGCCACGATGAAGACGTAGGACAGAGTGATGAGCAAGAAGGGGACGGTGAGGACGATGACGCTGACCACAAACAGAGTGGCCTCATGGACCCGCGTGTCCGCACAGGCCAGTCTCATGACAGGGAGGACATCACAGTAGAACAGGCTGATTTCCTTGCTGCTGCAGAAGGGGAGCTGGAAGATGAGCACAGTCAGCTGCATGGCCAAGACGAACCCCAGCAACAGAGACCCCAGAGCCAGCCGGACACACAGCCTCCAGCTCATGATGAGGCTATAATGCAAAGGGTGACAGATGGCCACAAACCGGTCATAGGCCATGACAGCCAGCAGAATGCAGTCAGCGCTGCCCAGGAAGATGAAGAAGAACATCTGGGCTCCACAGCCAGGCAGGGAGACCAGGGTGCTCTCTGCAGCCAGGATGCTGGCCAGAGTCAGGGGGGCAATGGTGGAAGAATAGAAGGTCTCCAGCGCCGCCAGGTTTGCCAGGAAGAAATACATGGGAGTGTGGAGACAACAACTGACCCAGATGGTGAGGAAAATGGACACATTGCCACTGATGCTGACCAGGTACATAGCCAGGAAGGCCACAAAAATCAACAGCTGTACCTCAGGAAGTTTGGAGAAGGGGCGGAAGTGGAAGTGGATGGGTCCAGTGTGGTTGGTGTCCTCCGTGTGTTCCATGCATGAGGCCTGCTGATGGCACAGGTGCTGCCCCTGAGGGTAGACAAACAGCAGGAAGAGAGGCTGCTGCTGCTGCTGCAAGGTTATCCAACTCCTGGCCTCACCCTTCCTTCATCTCCTTAGTATCTTTACCTCCAGTCTGAATTCAGCAACTCACATCTACTATAGCTTTTCTGTCCAAATTACCCACGAAGAGTTTACTACTGAAATCTTTTTTATTGTGACAAAATACACATAAACATGCATCATATTTATCATTTTAACCATCCATGAGTATATACTTCAGTAACATTAAATATATTCACAATGTTGTGCAGTCACCACCCCTTACTGGCACACTTTTTTATCATTCTCAACAAAAAAATTCTGTACAGATTATGTAACTCCTAATTATCCGTTCTTCCTACCTCCAAGAGATCTCTCTTTCACTCCATATCTATGAATTTGTTCATTTTAAGTACTTCATATAAAGGGAATCATACAATATTTGTGCTTCTGTGTTTGGTTTATTTCATAAAACATGCTGGTTTGAAGGTCCATTCATGTCCATAGCATTTGTCAATATCACAAGCTTTTTTTTTTTGGCTGGGTAATATATGAATGTCACACTTTGCATAAACATTCATGTACTCACGTAACTTTGAATGGTTTCTACCTTCCTACTATTGTGAATAATTAGATAGTGGGTGTACAAACATAACTTCAAGTCAGCAGCAAAATTTTATACCACGATAGAGCATTCCCAGACGACAAACCCCTCTGCTTCCTTGATCATTTGCCTGGTTGTCCAGGTTCTAATCTCTGGTTTGATTGACAAATGGTATGATATTGAGAAACTTCTTGAACCTTTTTGCTTCGACCTTCGTCTGTAACTAATAATAAACAACTCTTAAGGTGGTTATGATAAAGATAATAATAGGAAACAACTCTTAAGGTGGTTGAGATCAAATGTGTCCAGCCCTTGGAAACTGATCTATAAATGTTAGCAATAATTATTAGTATACTCTTTTTCCCCTTCTTCAAGACTGCACTGATACCTCCAGCTCCAGCAAATAAGCTTCCTTTAAGCTTTCTTCATGTCCTGTAAAACTATACCTGTGGTCATTCTCTTCCATTAATGTTTCTCCAATGGTCACCACTCTTGATTAGTTGAATTTCTGAAATCTGTTACCTTCTATAATGTCCACTGTTTCTATCCTGGGCTAAACATGACTAAAAATCACCAAATTCTGTTGACTCTTGCCACAGTCCTCTTAGTCAGCTTCCTTTTCTGGTCCACCAAAACTATTGCATGTTTCCCTGGACTCCTCAAATCTTCTCTTCTGCTGCATCCTCACTCAGTGATGTCCTAGCTTCAATATCACAGAGAAAGTGACAAGCTACCTGGAGACAACTCATTATTCCCACTAGCTATGGACCTATAATACATTCTCTGACTACCCATATATCAACAAAACAGTCCCATATGCCTCTGCGGAAATATATCTTCCTTCTGCTATGCACAGCCAATGTTCCCAGTGGTCTCAGCCCTTCCTGCTTCCTCTGGGATCTAACTCCACAACTTATTCCCTCATTTGCCAGCATCTGCCTATGCTCCCACAGCAGCTTTATCTCTCATGGTAAACAAGTAGCTGCCCTCAATCTTATGTCATCATCTAATATCTCCCTATCTATGTATTTCCCAATAGAGCTATTTCCTATTCTTTCATTAGCATAGTCAATCAGGTTCACATCATATCCATTTACTACCTGAGCCTATTTTGACCCATTAACTCCCAAATTTCCAATTCTGCAAATATGTCAATGATGTAATGTTAATTTCAAAGTTACCATGAGTGGTATATTCATTGCTCAGTTTAAGTCTTTTTGTTTTTTTTCAGTTTAAGTCTTAATAGGTGTCCTATGTATTTAGGATGATGAGCATAATGGATTTTAATGAATGTCACCAATGACTTCCAAATTGCTGAATCAGATAGATATTTTAACTTGATATTGATTGAATTTGAGACTGTTGGTTTCCTCCCTTTCCTTAAAATTCCTCACCTGTGATGTCAGTCATACTATTCCATCCAAGCTTTCTTCCTAACTCTCTGGATACTCCATTCCCAGCATTTATAGAGTGTGCTTCCTCTTAGTGATTTGCCAAAGGAAAGTTTCACTGGTTATTCTCTGATTACATCCCAGATTCACTCTGCCCTACTCTACTCCACAGGACACTGGTCTCTAAGGACAGCATCAGCTAGGCTCTCTCATCCTGTGGCTTCTGAGTGGGTTTGACCAATGGAAAATACAGTCAGGAGGATAATGAGAAGCATAAAGAGACAAAAGGCATCTGTTCCCCTCCCACACACACCACACCATACCCTCTTGTCTCTGCCACAATTTTATCACTACAGTTCTGGGTAAGCAACCCATCTTCCACTGTTTTATTGGATTCCAGGAACAGCATTCCTTCATCTTGCCACTTCAGGACTAAGGATTGAACAACTTCCCACCATTGCTATCTTTTGAGTGCTGCATCGTCCCTTATAGGTACCCTTAATTTTGTACTTACTCCTGTAATTATCCCGACTTTAAACACCAGCCCACAGATACTAACACACAAATTTCATCAATGATCATTTGCATGACTAAAGGGGAAAAATCTCTCCTAGCTCTTCCTCCAAGTTTCTTCCCACTGCCAATGATTAGTCTGAATGATTTTCAGGACAAGTTTATAGTGTATCCAAAACAATGTATTCCAGGTACACACAAATACAAACCAAACACATATACACACATACATACATGTGAACACACACCTGTAGAAGCAAAAACCTACAACTGATCTTACTCCCATGAGAAAGCACTTGTATTAATTTGGAATACTACATCAAAATACCATAGTCTGGGTGGCTTGAACTTCAGACATTTATTGCTCACATTTGCTCACATTTCTCAGGCAGGAAAGTCCAAATACAAAGTCCTGCAGATCTGGTTCTTAATGAGAATTCTCATTCTGGTTTGCAGGTCACTACATTGTCTCATGGCAGAAAAAGGAAGCTGGGGTATTTTTTTCTCTTCTTGTAGGAGCACCAACTCCTTCATAGGACCATCGCCTTCATGAACTCATAGAGACCTAATTACCTGCCAAAGGTCCCACCTCTTTACACTATCACATTGGAGAATTAGAGCCACAACATACAAATTTGGGACAAGTACTGAGATTTGGGGTGACAGCAACATTCAGTTGTAACAGCATTTCACATACTACAGTAGGGAAAAAAACACTTTCACCCTAAGTTACAATAAATCTAACAAGGTCACTTCCCCCCCAAAAAATATGTTTTGGCTTATTTTTGCTTTACTGATGTCCAAAAATGTGTCATGACCTTTGCCAACATGATAACCTTGTTTGAACATTGTTGTTTTCCAGCACACAATGCAAACTTAGCGTCTCTGCTCATTTAGTTTTTTCCTTAAATACTTGCTGGCAAGTGTCTGGTAAGACTGATTCCTGACAAAATTGCAGGTAAAAGTTTTCTTCCCCTTTCTGAATGCTCTACCTCTGTGTTATCATATGATAGTTGCAGAGGTGTTGCCAGAGCCATATGTGAGTAGAAGAGTTAGAATACAGATGGGCCCACCTCACACAAATTCCGTCTGCATGCTTCTGAGAGTATGTTGTTCCTGAAGATTTAAATTCCTTCTCTGGGGGTGCAGCACCAGGAGCACACACTTCCCACCTCTCTTTCTAGGAGGGTGAATGAGGTTGCCCTGCACACACTTGCCCCCAGATTTGTCTCTATGAATCACACACTACAGGGAAAAATCAGCCACTAGACAGGGAACAACTGTCTCCAACAGGGACCCCCATCACTCTTACAGTGATGTGTATACTTTTGTGTTCACTTGTTTATGGCTGTCCCCTCCACAGATTTTGAACCCCACGAGGGAAGGAACTGATTGCGTTCTGACCCTCACTAATGCCCAGGACTGAGAACAGTGCCTAGTACTATGTAATTACACACTGATGTGAATACTGAAGATTTAGTGAGGGAGATTTATAGATCAATGTCTCCTACTCAGTATTTTAAAATAGAAAAGATACTCTTCAGTGTAGTACTCAGATACTATGGGTACATATCCTTTTTGAAGAAAATGATCAACAATTTTGTAGAAGAATTTTTAAATGTTATATGCATCAAATGTGCTCTGACACTCAAAAAAAGATCCTAAGGAAACAGTTTGGAATATGGAGTCAAATGCATAAAGATATATGCAGTATGATTTAGTTTTCAAAAAGGAAATACAGCAAATACTTCATAAAAGGTGCCATTCTAGTCTCTTTTGGAATATTCATTTGAGGGCTGGTGCTGTGGCACAGCATGTTAATGCCCTGGCCTAAAGTGCCGGCATCCCATATGGGTGCCAGTTTGAGACCTGGCTGCTCCACTTTCGATCCAGCTCTCTGCTATGGCCTGGGAAAGCAGTAGAAGATGGCCCAAGTGCTTGGGACCCTGCACCCACGTGGGAGACCCGGAAGGCTCCTGGCTTCATATCAGCACAGATCCAGCCATTGTGGCCAATTGGGGAGTGAACCATCAGATGGAGAACCTCTCTCACTCTCTGCCTCTCCTCTCTCTCTGTGTAATTCTGACTTTCAAATAAATAAATAAATCTTTTTTAAAAAAGGAAAATTCATTTGATCATCTATTAGATTTTCATTAAAATTGTCATAATTAAGAGGTATAATTAAGAAGTACAATGAGGTGTTTATAATATATGTGTTTTTTTAATTTATTTTTTAAGAAATACAAATTTCAAAAGTACAACTTTAGGAATATAGTTATATAATATACAAGGTTTGATGAAAGCAATTCTATCTTCAAACTGAAAAAGAAACTATAAACATATAATTTGGATTTTGAGAAAAACAGAATATTGCCATTTTTGTGCTTTTCTCTTTTTTTGAATTTTCTGTAAAGAATATGTATTTACTTAGAATAGAGTTGGTCTTCTGTATATAATTAAAAATGAATCTTAATAAAGAATGGGATGGAAGAGGGAATAGGAGGTGGGACAGGAGTGGGAGAGGGAGGGCAGGTATGGGAGGAAGAACCACTATAATCCAAAAGTTATACCAATGAAATTTATATTTATTAAATAAAATATTTATAAAAAGGATGTGTCTTTACCTTTTAGTTATAAAATGATATTGATTTTTTAAATTCCCATTTGAGAAGAAAGAAAACTGAAGTGACAAACACTGTAATTATCAGAGCCAGGACTAACATACAGATACTGCAAAACAAAACCTGTGTAACTGATGATGATGTAGTGCAAGACTGGGCTAGCTCTGTTTGCCTATGCCTGTTCATTTTCAGACATAGCATGCTCTTGATTATTGCCAGGCTTGTTGCTGTATATTTGCCCTTCCTTCCATCCTTCCCTCCTTTCCCACTTTTTCTTTATCCTTACCTCTTCTTAAAACCAACCATTTAGGTTTGGCTCACCATTCCAGTCCATTGAGACCTTGTGGAGAATTCCAATTTTTTACTCTAACAAATAACTGATAACTCTCCACTATCAGCTGCAAATTTGATGAACACATTTCCTTTCAACATCACATCAAATTTTCTTTAAACATCAATCAGTTTTCAAGTAGGTTTCAGAATAATGAAAGACTCTCTATGTGACACCTATCTGGAATGCTTAAATAGTAAAATGAGTAGCAGGTGTTCTGGTACAGTATGTGAAGCTGCCACTTGGGATGCCCACACCACATGTCAGAGAGTGTGGTTCAAGCTTCATCTATTCTGTGCTTCCAATCAGCTTCCTGCTAATATGCTGAGAGGCAGTACATGATGGTCCAAGTACTTGGGTTCCTGTCACCAATGTGGGAGACCCAGATGAATTTCTTGGCTCCTGACTTCCACCTGGCCTAGCCTCAGCTATTGCAGGCATTTAGGGAGTAAACCAGTGGATGGAAGATTCCTCTCTCTCTCTCTCTCTCTCCCCCCTCTCCCTGTCCCTCTCCATCTCTCTCTCTCTCTCCCTCTCCCTCTTCTCTCTCTCTCTCTCTCTCTCTCTCTCTTTATCACTCCACCTTTCAAATAAATAAATATTTTTAAAATAAAAATATTTTTAAATGACATGAATTTCATTGTTAGTTATAAGCATATTGGTTACATTGGCAGTTATAAGCATATTGGTTACTCAAGGGTTGTTTGCCTGAGTTCTCAACACTTTCTACCACCCTCACCAAGACACATTCTCTTTTAGGTGAGAATACATGCCGCCGGCGCCGCGGCTCACTAGGCTAATCCTCCGCCTAGCGGCGCCGGCACACCAGGTTCTAGTCCTGGTTGGGGCGCCGGATTCTGTCCCGGTTGCCCCTCTTCCAGGCCAGCTCTCTGCTGTGGCCAGGGAGTGCAGTGGAGGATGGCCCAAGTGCTTGGGTCCTGCACCCCATGGGAGACCAGGAAAAGCACCTGGATCCTGGCTCCTGCCATCGGATCAGCGCGGTGCGCCAGCCGCAGTGCGCCGGCCGCGGCGGCCATTGGAGGGTGAACCAACGGCAAAGGAAGACCTTTCTCTCTCTCTCTCTCTCTCTCACTGTCCACTCTGCCTGTCAAAAAAAAAAAAAAAAAAAAAGAATACATGCCATCCCACTTGACCATGACCACAACATGGTTGATGTTTCCATTTCTGCTAGAAAGCCCATAATTAAGTCTTAGATTCAATTGCTTAGCTTTGAATGTCATTCATCTCTATTGAACTATTATTATCTCTATTGAACTATTATTCTATTGCTTTTTACTTCATTGTAGCTAGAGATTTATTGTATTTATTCCCATATATTTTAGGACTATTCAAATCATAATAGATATGTTATCCAAATAAAAAATTATTATTTTGTGTCATCATTCAAGACACTAATGAGTGAATGAGAAATATCCCCACTCTCAATTTCTGGGTTTTCTCCTGTCCTCAGGTCTTCTCAAAAGGATAAAAGTGACAATATGTTAGATTTCACTGTATTCCCTTCTATTGTCTTCTTCATTGCTCTTTGGCTGCTACTAAATTCCTTGGTAGTTAATAGAAACTTCCAGGTTTCTTTTTATCTTGGAAATATATACCTGCAGGAATGCTGCATGCCATACTTCTTCTGCATCCTAACACGTGGTAAACATCCACATAGGGGCTTGTATTGTAGTGAAGGGGGTAAAGCCACTGTCTGTAATGCCGGTATCACTTACGGGTACTGGTTTGTGTCCAGATGCTCCACTTCTGATCCAGCTCCCTGCTAATGGTCTGGGAAAGCAGCAGAGGATGACCCACATGCTTGGAACCTACTCTCCACATGGGAGACCTGGAAAAAGCTCCTGGCTCCTAGCTTTAGCCTGGCCCAGCCCTGGCAGTTGTAACCATCTGGAGAGTGAATTGGTGAATGGAAGGCCTCTCTCTGTGTCTCTCCCTCTCTCTCTGTAACTCCAACGTTCAAATATATAATAAATAAATCTTTAAAAAAAATACATCCACATGTGAATGGGATGGGAGAAGGAGCGGGGGATGGGAGGGTTGCGGGTAGGAAGGAGATTATGGGGGGGAAGTCACTGTAATCCAAAAGCTGTACTTTGGAAATTTATGTTTATTAAATAAAAGTTAAAAAGAAATACATCCACAGAGAGTGCTTTTTCTTTTCAAAAAGATCTTTGCTACATTTCTCCTTTACCTTTCCTCCCTTACAGGGTGCTGACAGAGCTGTTTGTGAATGAGCTCATTTGACAAGTATTTATTGAGCTTCAAATATCAGCTAGAATGAAGGTGCATAATTTGGATACTGGGTAGATTATACTATAATTTCTGAATCTCCCAACAAAGTATGTAACCCTCTTACAAGGGAGAGTGAGCAACTGTTTCTCACCACTCTTGGGCCACCTAGGAAACTGGTCATATTTCTAGGGACAGACTTAGCCTTCCTCACTCATCCTCAGTAGTGGAACATCACCTTTGAAGACTAATTTGTTATCAGTATCACTGGTGTGAATGTTAGCTCCCAGAGCTTAAACTAATAGTCCAAATCAATTGTAACTCCACACCAGCAACCCCCTCACAGGGTCAAGAAATCCCAAGGTCAGCAGCATTCACTGGTCCATGGTCTGGATCCCACAGCAGTGTCATCAGCCTGATCTTCCCTTTACTGTCCTTGCTCACAGCCTTACCTGAGGTTGAGTGACGCCCAAAGTAAAATTCTCTTCTGAATATCTTGGGAAACATTGAGCAGAAGCTTTAAGAAAGCAACTTTCATTTAGAAACCATTAATCCTTCTCTGCTACTTCTCTAAAGAGGAAGAACATGGGACTTTGAAATTCACGAATCAGAATGGTGGATTCTCTCTCAACTCCCACTCCTTCGCATCTCATTTTTGGAGAATCCTCTACCTCCTTTGGTTCAATAAAACCCCAAGAGCCCAACTTGGCTTCAACTTGACCATCCCCTGTGGGTCAACGTTGGCACACAAACAGGAATTGTTTGGGGACACAATACTCTAAGCTAGTTTAATTGCTACTCCACTTAGCTGTATTTTAATCATTGCTTAACTTTTTTATCTTCAAGTTTAGGAAGACAGACAATTTTAACTTATCCAAGAAGAGATTTGTGTACCTAGATACATTCTCATAATCCTTCTTATTTTAGCCAAGTAACATCTGTAAAATAATGCCATATTCTGATGCACTCACCTTCTCCCACACTCCTTAAAATCATTCCATGCTCAATGCCCTGCGGTGGCTTTGTATCCGTGCCAATTACAGCAGTTATCTCTATTGTGTCTTGTTGCTCAAGCCCAACTGAAACAGGTCAGCAACGAAAGTAGCTAAATTTACTATGCATTGCATAGCATCTTCTGGTGTGCTGTCAAGCACGCAGCAGATAGCTAATAGTAATTGACTGCAGAATGTGAACCATTGTGAACTCCTTTATTCACTAATCAAATACTAAGACCTTATCACATTCCTTACAAAGGAAATTGCTGGTACTAATGCCAATAGCCACTGTGGAAGACAGTATGGAGATACCTCAGAAATCTGAATATAGACCTACCATATGACCCAGCCATCCCACTCCAGGGAATTTACCCAAGGGAAATGAAATCAGCATATGAAAGACTTATCTGTATCCCCATGTTTATTTTAGCTAAATTCACAATAGCTAAGACATGGAATCATCCCTAATGTCTGTCAACTGAAGACTGGATAAAGAAATTATGGGATATGTACACCATGGAATACTACACAGTGGTAAAAAAAATGAAATCCAGACATTTGCAACAAAATGGATGAAACTGGAAAATATCATACTTAGTGAAAGAAGCCAGTCCCAAAAGGACAAATACCAGATGTTCTCCCTAACTAATACAGCACCTAGAAGGTAACCTATAGCAGTGAAATTCACACTTAGAGATGCAATGACTTTGTTTTGTTTTGATTTGATTTAAAAAGCAAGATTTATTATGGTCAAAAAACTCCAGACAGAGCAACATGGAGTAGGGCTTCCAAGAAAGGAAAAAACCCAAACAGGCTGGTGGCAGTAAGGTTTTTAAGTGCAACTCTGGGGATGACACTGTCAGTCAAAAGCTGGGACAAACCTAACAAAAGACCTGATTTACAATCCTTTATCCTGTCTGGCTTCCTCTTGATAAAAACAAAAAACCTTCCAGAAGGGTGGGATAGGTAACTTGTTTTCACTATAAACGTGAGCTCAGGAGGATGAAATCACCTCTTATTCTCATGGTAAATTTGGAAATTCCTAAAGAAGGAGGGTGGATATTTTGTTCTTGCTAAAGTAACCTTCTGGGGGGAAGCAAGCATTCTACACCCCAAATTCCACTGGTATCCCCTTGACCACCTATTAACCTATCTGACTCTTCACCCCCTCCCCAAGAAGAATGGGTCCTAACAAATGTTAGGGGGACTGGGCAGTGATTGCTCTGGCTGCTTCATACTGAAAAGGGCATCATTGGGAAAGCAGTCCAGACAGGGCTCCAGTAATAGGTGGCTTCTCAAGTCACCAATTAAGCAAAACTATTATAAAGGAGATGCTGTACTTTTTAAACAGATTTTTAAGACTATTTCAAAATATTTACTAACATAAATGCATTGCAAATACCTCATTGCTTTAATGGAGGATCAGATGCCGGTTCTGTGTCAAAAAAGAATAGACTAATAGAAGACAACATTTTCTAAATAAGATAACACATCAAATTTCAATCTTAGTTACTTGCAAGCAGTGTTGAACTATTTTCATAGACAATTTATGAAAACATGTTGGCAAACCCAAATAATTTTTCGATAGAATATAAGGTGCTAAGAGTGCCAAAGTTTACCTTTAGACACATTTATCTCATTTGCTTTACCCAATTTACATTTATCAATCATACATAGATGACTGAAGATGCTGATATCATACCTCTATCTGAATTAAGGTCAAAGTTACATTTATATCAAATTCTACTTCGTTTTATAAAAGCCTATCTATAAATCAGTGACATTAAACTAGAAATTGCAAAATCAACCTAAGGGTGGGGGGGGCGCATAACAAGCATGGATTACCCATTGCTATTTCATCAGAAACCTGCTAAACCAAGTTGCAAAACAAGTTTGGCAAGTTACAAAGCAATATTTTTTTAAAGGCAGTGATCTTCCTAGACTTAAAAGAGAGAAATTCCCTTAAACCCAATGTCCAGTTACAGCTGAACCAAATTCTCATGCTTGAGATTGTTATTTACCCAAGACATACTTTTATATTCTAATTGAATTTGAGTCTACTTTTCTTTTTATCCAAAGAACACCTTAGGCCAATAATGCCCTAGTCAACAGTGAGTTACTTGGGACTGCCTCTGAAACAAAAATTTCAGGCAGCTGCCTGACAGGTCCCAGGGGTGACTGTGGGCTAGGGGCCGATGTGTCAGGGACAAGAAGTCCACTGGAAACTGTTCACCATTATGTTAGGTTTAATGGGGGAGGGCATCCATAGCAGATGGGCACTCCTCCAGAGATTCCTAAGGAGGATAATTTGATAGGAGGCAGAATAAAGGGTAATGACCTATAAGGAGTCTCCTGAAAGACTCCATGAAGAGGCAGGGTAGAGAGAGAAAAACTGGAGGTCCTGCAAAGAGACAAGAACCTTATACTCCAAAACCAAAAGCCAATACTGGAAGTGATGCAATAACTTCTTGGAACAGTCTTTGTCTCAATTGTTGAGGAATAGTTTTTTTTCATACTATTTGTTAAACTCTTTACTTAATGTAGGGCTAATTTCATGTATATAAAGTTAATTGAAAATAGATCTTAGAAAAAATAAGAATGGGAATAGGAGAGGGAGGAGGAAGAAGGGTGGGAGTGTGGGTGGGAAGGTGGGTATGGTGGGAAGAATCACTATGTTCTGAAGTTGTATTTATGAAATGCATGAAGTTTGTATTCCTTAAATAAAAGGTTTGTGAAGGTGGGGAACAAATGCAGATATTGATCCTAGTCAAGGATATTATACAATATATAAAAATTTTTGCAACTTAAAAATTGCTGAGGATAAATTTTAAATATCATCACCACAAAAATGTGTATTGAATAATATATATGTTAATTAACTTTATTTAGCCATTGTATAATGTATACATATATGAAAAACCATGCGCACTATAAATACAATTTTAATGTCAATTAAAAATTAAAAATAAATATTAATTTTCATAATCATCAATCATCAATGAGTCACCATCACTAAGCATGTTGTACCTGTATTATTTAATTAGCTCTTAGAGCACCTAAAACGAAATTTTTAGAAGTGAAATTGACATTTCTTTTTTTCTTTTGACAGGCAGAGTGGACAGTGAGAGAGACAGAAAGAAAGGTCTTCCTTTTACCGTTGGTTTACCCTCCAGTGGCCACCGCGGCCGGTGCACTGTGGCTGGCGCACTGTGCTGATCCGAAGCCAAAAGCCAGGTGCTTCTCCTGGTCTCCCATGTGGGTGCAGGGCCCAAGGACTTGGGCCATCCTTCACTGAACTCCCGGGCCATAGCAGAGATCTGGACAGGAGAGGAGCGACTGGGACAGAACCCAGCGCCCCGACAGGGACTAGAACACGGGGTGCTGGTGCCTCAGGCAGAGGCTTAGCCTATTGAGCTGCGGTGCTGGCCAAAATTGACATTTCAAGAAGGGATGATCTGAGCTGCCCTTCTCTTGACTGTTGAGAAACAGTTTTATTTTGTTTTGCTTTGCTTTTTCAGTTTTTTTCGTCATACTATTTGTTGAACTCTTTAACACAGAGTTAATAATATGTGTATAAAGTCAACTGAAAATAGATCTCAGTAAAAAATAAGAGTGGAGATAGGAGAGGGAGGAGGAAGTTTGTAAAGCTCTGTAGCTCTGCATACATTCCAATGGATTTACTTCTAAGGGTACAGTTTAAAAACCTGTCATGGGATTCCAAATCCAATTAAGCTTGGTGGTAAAAATGCCATCTTAATTGTTCATATTAAGTGTTCATATTAAGAGTTAAAGTGAAGATATAGATAAAATTAAGTGTTAAAGTGATCATATAGCTGGCGCCATGGCTCACTAGGCTAATCCTCCACCTTACGGCGCTGGTACACTGGGTTCTAGTCTCAGTTGGGGCGCCGGATTCTGCCCCGGTTTCCCCTCTTCCAGGCCAGCTCTCTGCTGTGGCCAGGGAGTGCAGTGGAGGATGGCCCAAGTGTTTGGGCCCTGCACCCCATGGGAGACCAGGATAAGTACCTGGCTCCTGCCATCGGATCAGCGTGGTGCACCAGCCACAACACGCTGGCTGCAGCGGCCATTGGAGGGTGAACCAACAGCAAAGGAAGACCTTTCTCTCTGTCTCTCTCTCTCACTGTCCACTCTGCCTGTCAAAAAAAAAAAAAAAAAGTGATCATATAAATAGGATCAAGTACCTGGTAATAATAATAGAGTAAAAAAGGAGAAAATGTTCCAACATGGGAAGCAGTCCACACAGCAGACTCATAGAATGACAAACATCCAAACCAGCACTCTAACCTCAGAATCAGCCCATAAGGCTTCCTTATCTGGCTGAAAAGCCCATAAGATTGCCATGCATTTCAGGCATGGAAAGCAAAGACACTGTGGCAAAAACTATGCTACATGAAGGATCGCTGTGAGTGAGACCCCAGTGGAAAGAAGCAGCCATCAAAGAAGGATGTACTTTTCTCTAAAGGGAAGAGAGAACTTCCACTTTGCTTAGGGCCTTGTCCAAATACTGATGGAGTTTGTGGATTCAAAAGGCTTCCATAGCCTAGGCAGCTCATGTCAAGAGCCTCAAGTGGTCACTGACATCAAATGTAAGAGCATTAACTGTTAAATTAACAACGGGAGTCACTGTGTACTAACTCCCCATGCAGGATCTCTGTCCTCAATTTTTCAGAAGAGTAAAGCACTATTCAAAGAATAAAATTGATTTTTCCAGGTTTACACAGCTGGTTTGTGACTGATCTGGGATTTTAAATCAGGACTTCTGAATTTATATTTCATCTTGCTTCATCAGTTTGGGTAACAGGCAAGGAAAGACCGTAGGTGTCGGTGGGGTTCTGCCTAAAGCTGACTTAAAGGCAGAATGACATTGTTAATTAAAACATGGAATGTTTTTCTTAAATGACTATATTCTATAAACTAGTTACCCAGGAGGCCTATTTCCTTCACATAGGTAATGCTGTTAGGAGTCACTCCAGCAGGCTCAATGAGTAAATAAAATCAAATTAGAATATAATAACATTTTGTGCTGTTCATATCTAATTCAGCATCCATCCAGCCCTGCAGAAGATGCTTAAGAATGTGCTGCACACAGAAACACAGAAATATGGTCATCACTATAGAAGAAGGTAAAGGAAGGGAAGCTCTCAGTAAAAGTACAAAGAAATCCAAAGTAAACAATAGGAATATTTATGGGAAAATGACAGGGCAAAGTCATTGCTTATCAATAGTCACCTCGTTAAGTGGCCTTAACTCTCCAGTTAAAACACACAAAATAGATGAATGGATTTAAAAAAAAAATCTATTTATTGCCTACAAGAAATACATGTCACCAACAAACATGCATGCAGACTGAAAGTGAAAGGATGGAAAAAGATATTCCATGCTAACAGAAACCAAAAAAGAGCTGGTGTAGCCATCCTAATATCAGATAAAATACAGTTTAACACAAAAACTTTTAAAAGAGAAAAAGGACATTTTGTAATGATTAAGAAATCAATTCAACAGGAATATGTAACTATTATAAATGTATATGCACCTAATTACAGGGCACCTGGCTATTTAAAAGAAATGCTAAGACATCTAAAGGGAAACATAGACTCAAATACAATAGTAATGGGGGATTTCAATACCCCCCTTTCAGCAATGAACAGATCAACCAGACAGAAAATCAGCAAGGAAACAACAGAGTTAATCAACATTATAGACCAAATGTTACCGGTGAATGGCAGGGTTCTTGTCTTCAGGCAAGAAAGAATTCAGGTGTGAGACGGAGAGTACTGTAAAGTAAAAATAGCAAGGTTTATTAGGGAAGGGACATCCATAAGAACGGAGGGGCACCTCTCCAGACAGAACCTAAAAGAGAGTGCCCAGTCACTCAGACTGGGAGAGAGCAAGGTTACATGGTTGAGTGGAGAGTACACCTGAGCAGGCCAGGCGGGCGGCTCAGCAGTGAGGCAGAGGGCTGAGCGCACAGTCCGGTTGAGGCTGGGGATTTTTAAGGGGATGGGTCTTGCCTCCCCACCTCTGCTCCTCTTGGAACAAAGGACATTTTGGATGTAAATATGAAAAATTCCTTTCTGAGTTTTCCCCTGAAGTTATCAGAAAGGGGAAAGCCTAGCTGGCATCGCCCCACCTTAGAGGAGCCTTAGAGGAAGGATGATTATCGGGTAGAAGGGCAGGCCAGGATGCATATTTGAAATGCAGATACTGGGCTGCACCTGGAAGATTATCAGGCAGAAGGGGCAGGGACCCCCACCTGGCAGGTTATCAGGTAGGAAGGGCAGGGCAGGGTGCAAATACTGGGCTGCCCCTGAAAAGTTATTGAGATGACTTTGAGATGCATATGCTGGACATAAATGTCTCCTTAGGCCTTTGTCACACACACTAAGCTTGTATCTGACTTCTTACCTAACACAAATGGACCTAACATATATCTACAGAACTTTTCATCCTACAGTTGCAGAATACACATTCTTCTCACCAGTGTGTGGCACCTTCTCTAGGATTGACACACACGAGGCCATAAAGCAAGTATCAGCAAATTCAAAAATTGAAATACCATGCATCTTCTCAGACCACAGTGCAATGAAGCTGGAAATCAGCAACTCAGGAATCTCTATAACATATGCAAACACGTGGAGATTGAACAATATTTTCCTGAATGAACAGTGTGGTCATAGAAGAAATCAAAAAATTTCTGGAAACAAATGAAGATGACAACACAACATATCAAAACTTATGGGATACAGCAAAAGCACTGTTAAGAGGAAAGTTTATAACAATTGGTGCCTGCATCAATAAATTGGAAAGGAACCAAATAAATGAGTTATCAATGCATCTCAAGGATCCAGAAAAACAAGAACAAACCAAACCCAAAACTATTAAGAGAAAAGAAATGATCAAAATTAGAGAAGAAATCAAGAAAATGAAATCTAAAAAACAATACAAAAGATCAGCAAAATGGAGAGCTGTTATTTTTTAAATAAACAAAATTGGCGCACCATTGGCCCAACTTACCAAAAAAAAAAGAAAGGAGAGAGAAGACACAAATCAATAAAATTAGAGATGAAAAAGTGAATGTAATAACAGATACCACAGAAATAAAAGGAATCATCAGAAATTACTACAAAGAACTGTATGACAACAAGCTGGGAAACCTAGCAGAAATGGATAGATTCCAGGACACATACAAACTACCTAAATTGAGCCATGAAGACCTAGAAAACCTAAACAGACTCATTACCAAGACAGAAATTGAATCAGTAATAAAGACCCTCCCAACAAAGAAAAGCCCAAAACCAGGTGGCTTCACTTCTGAAGTCTACCAGACATTTAAAAAAGAACTAACTCCAATTCTTCTCAAGTTATTCAAAACAATTGAAAGGGAGGGAATCATCCCAAAATCTATTTGAAGCCAGCATCACCTTAATTCCTAAACTCAAAAAAGACACAACAGAGAAAGAGAACTATATACCAATTTCCCTGATGAACAAAGGCACAACAGAGAAAGAGAACGATAGACCAATTTCCCTGATGAACATAGCTGCAAAAATCCTCAACAAAATTCTGGCCAATTGAATCCAACAACAATCAGTAAGATCATTCACTCAGACCATGTGGGATTTATCCCTGGTATGCAAATATGGTTCAACATTCACAAATCAATCAATGTGATACATCACATTAACAAATTGAAGAACAAAAAACAGAAGATTACCTCAACAAATGCAGAGAAAGCATTTGATAAAATAGAATACACTTTCATGATGAAAAGTCTAAGCAAATTGGGTATAGAGGGAACATTCCTCAACACAATCAAAGCAATTTATGACAAACACACAGCCAGCATCCTACTGAATGGGGAAAAGTTGGAAGCATTCCCACTGAGATCTGGAACCTGACAAAGATGTCCACTCTCACTGTTGCTATTCAATACAGTCCTGGAAGTTTTGGCCAGTGCCATTAGGCAAACAAACAAACAAAAAATCAAAAAGAGATTCAAACTGGGAAAGAGGAAGTCAAAATACCCCTATTTGCAGAAGACATAATTCTATATATAGGAGATCCAAAACACTCCACTATGAAACTACATAGAACTCATAGAAGAGTTTAGTAAAGTAGCAGGATATAAAATCAATACACAGAAATCAACAGCCTTTGTATACACAGACAATGCCATGGATGAGAAAGAACTTCTTTTTTTAGTATGCTTTTATTTAATAAATATAAATTTCATAGGTACAGCTTTTGGAATATAGTGGTTCTTCCCCCCCATACCCGCCCTTCCACCCCAACGCATCCCACCTCCTACTCCCTCTCCCATCCCATTCTTCATTAAGATTCATTTTTAATTATCCTTATATACAGATCATACTGGTACAAAAGCAAATGGATAGACCAATGGAACAGAACAGAAATGCCAGAAATCAATCCAAGCATCTACAATCAACTTATATTTGATCAAGGAGCTAAAACCAATCCCTTGAGTAAAGACAGTCTCTTCAACAAGTGATGCTGAAAAAACTGGATTTTCCCTTCGCGGAAGTATGAAGCAGGACCCCTACCTTACACCTTACACAAAAATCCACTCTGTCGCTCCCCCTCTTTGTGGAGGAACGACACTAAACCCTGCGTTGTTCTTTTGCCTGCTCGGCCCTTCCTGGGTTTGCTGCTGGTCCTTCCCGGGTTGGCTGCCAACCCCTCCACCTCCGTGGAAGGGCGGCTCCCCCTGCCACTTTCCCCACTTCCGTGGAGAAGCGGCACACGGCCGGCCGGCTCTCTCGGGGGCTGCTCAGGTGTTCCTTCAGGTGTTCCCTGTGCATGTTGTCTCTCTCCTCTTTTATAGTCCTCTTCCACCAATCCCAACTCTGCTACCCACACACTGAGCATGCTGCTCTCCTCCAATCAGGAGCAGGATCAGCTCCTGCAGCTTGTCAAACTGATGAGGCAGCTGCGTAGAGGTTGTTTGGTCTCTTTCTCTCAGCGCCATATTGTGGGAGAACAGATGCATAGAATAAGTCTTAATTCCAGTAACTTAGTCTAGTCCGAGTTGCTCCCCACACACTCAAAATGGATTAAATACCTAAACCTACAATGTGATACCATCAAATTATTCGAGAACATTTCGGAAACCCTGCAAGAGACTGGCACAGGCAAAGAGTTCTTGGAAAAGACCCCAGAGCCATAGGCAATCAAAGCCAAAAGTAACAAATGAGATTACTTCAAATTGAGAAGCTTCTGTACTGCAAAAGATACATTCAGGAAAATGAAGAGGCAACCAACAAAATGGGAGAAATTATTTGCAAACAATGCAACTGATAAATGATCAGAATATATAAAGTCATTGAGAAACTCCACAACAACAAAACAAACAAACCAGTGAAGAAATGGCAAAGGACTTAAACAGAAATTTTTCAAAAGAGAAAATCCAAATGACCCACAGACACAAGAAAAAATGTTCAAGATCACTAGCCATCAGGGAAATGCAAATCAAAACCACATTGAGGTTCCATCTCACCCCAGTTAGAATGGCTTTCATACAGAAATCAACAAAAAACAAATGCTGGAGAGGATGTAGGGAAAAAGGTACCCTAATCTACTGTTGGTGGGAATGCAAACTGGTAAAACCACTGCGGAAGTCAGATTGGAAAAACCTCAGAAATCTGAATATAGACCTACCATATGACCCAGCCATCCCACTCCTGGGAATTTACCCAAGGGAAATGAAATCAGCAAATAAAAGAGTTACCTGCACCCACAGGTTTATTGTGGTATAATTCACAATAGCTAAGACATGGAACCTACCTAATTGCCCAATTGAAGAATGGATATCCAATCTTTATCCAATTGAAGATTGGATAAAGAAATCATGGGATATGTACTCTATGGAATACTACACCACAGTAAAAAGAAAGGAAGGAAGGAAGGAAGGAAGGAAGGAAGGAAGGAAGGAAGGAAGGAAGGAAGGAAGGAAGGAAGGAAGGAAGGAAGGAAAGGAAGGAAGGAAGGAAGGAATCTGGTCATTTGCAACAAAATGTATGAATCTGGAAAACATACTTAGTGAAATAAGCCATTGCTAAAGGGACAACTATAACTATAACCCTGATAACTAACAGAGCACCTTAAAGGAAATCTGTAGAGGTGAAACTGACACTTTGAGAAGCAATGACTTGAACAGCCCTTGTCTTGACTGTTGAGGAACAGGCTGTGTTTTTTTTTTGTTTGTTTGTTTTTGTTTGTTTTTAATGGAGAATGGGACTCAGAATGGGAGAGAGAGGAGGTAGGGTGGGAATGTAGGTGGAAGGGTGGGTATGGTGGGAAGAATCATTATATTCCTAAAGTTGTACTTATGAAATTTGTGTTCATTAAATAAAAGGTTTCTTTGTGAAAAACATCAACCTCCATACTATTTTCCATAACAGTTGTACTAATTTACATTCTTATCAACAGTATGCAAAGTTTCCTTTTTCCTATATCTTCACCAACAGTTTTGTTACCTTTTGTCATTTTGATAATAGCCACTCTAACAGAAGTGAGATGATATTTCATTATAATTTTGGTTTTCATTTTGCTGATGATTACTGGTGTTGAGAATATTCTCAAATATCTATTAGCCATATGTGTGTCTTTATGTAAGAAATGTCTGTTAAAATCTATTGCCAATTTTTAAATTGAAATTTTTTTTGCTATTGAGTTGAGTTCCTTCTATATTTTGGTTATTACCCTCTGTGATGGATAGTTTGCAAATATTTTCTCCTAATCTGCAGGGTATCTCTATACTCTCTTGATTGTTTCCTTTGCCTTAAAGAAACTTTTTACTTTTATGTAATTTCATTTGTCTGATTTTGTTATTGTTCTGTACCTTTGAGGTCATAGAAATTGACCTGAACAATGTCCTGGAGATTGTTCCCTATGTTCTCTTCTAGTAGTTTCACACTTTTCGGTCTTAAATTTAAGTCTTTAATCGATTATTTTATAATCAATTTTAAGGCTTTTTTTTTTATGAGGAGAGATAGCAGTCTAATTTCATTCCTCTGCAGGTGGATATTCAGCTTTTCCCAACACTTTCCACGTACTTGTGTCTTCTATTTCTTTCATCAATTTTTTAATTTTCAATGTAGAGATCTTTTACCCCCTTGCTTTACTCCTAAGTATTTTAATTTTTTATAGCTAGTATAAATGTGTTTGTTTCCTTGTTTTATTTTTCAGAGATCATAATTTATATAAATGCTATTATTTTTAGGCCAGTGCTGTGGTGCAGTGGGTTAACACCCTGGCCTGAAGCGCCAGCATCCCATATGGACATCGGTTCAAGATCCAGCTGCTCTACTTCAAATCCAGCTCTCTGCTATGGTCTGGGAAAGCAGTAGAAGATGGCCGAAGTCCTTGGGCCCCTGCACCTGAGTGGGAGAACCAGAAGAAGTTCCTGGCTCCTGGCTTCAGATTGTTGCAGCTCCGGCCATTGCAGCCAATTCGGGAGTGAAACAGTGGATGGAAGGCCCTTCTCTCTCTGCCTCTCCTCTCTCTGTGTGATTCTGACTTTCAAATAAATAAATAAATCTTAAAAAAAGATATTATTTTTAATATGTTGAATTTGTACCTTGTAAATTTATTAAACTCATTTCTTAGTTCTAGGAGTTTTTTAGTGAAGCCTTGAGTTTTCTATAAATAAGCTCATGTTGTCTGCAAACAGAAACAATTTAAGTTTTTCCTTTGCTGTTTGAATGACATTTTTTTTTTCTCTTGCTTAATGGTTCTGGCTAGGTATTCTAGTACCATGCTGATTATAAATGGCAAAAGTCGGCATTTTTAGGAAAAGCTTTCAACTCTTCCTCATTCCATATGATGTTAATGCTTTCATTGTACAATGTTCATCTTCTGTTTTTACGGTTTATAATTTAAAACCTGTTTTATCTGACAAGTTACTTCTGCCATATTTTGCTTCTCAGTTGCATAAAATGTTTCTTTTCCATCCTTTCACTTTCAGTCAATGTGTTTCCACATGGGTGAAGTGAGTCTCTTGTACGCTGCAAAGAGCCAGGTCTTTTTTTTTTTTTTTTTTAAATCTATTCATCTACTCTAAGTCTTTTGAAGTAGTAAAATTACCTTGAAAACCTCATTAATAATCTTGAGGGCATTTTGATACTAGGGATCCCAGGTGAAAACCACTAGGTGACCTCAAAAATTCCTATTAACTCTGTGCTTTGGTGAATGAAATTGAAGGGGGAGGAGCACAGCAGCATCAACTCTAAATAATTTCTCATTTCTCCAAAGAACACTGGAAGAGAAATCACTTATCCAGATATGTCACATGAAGTTGAATGAAGAACTAGGATTCATCAATTTCAACAAACATTTGTTGAGAGTCTACTGTCAGGATTTGGATGGACCAACACATGACACCAAAGTATATGATGGATTAAAAATTCTGCTTTAGGGTTCAGCGCTGTGGCGCAGCGGGATAAAGCCCTGGCCTGAAGTGCTGGCATCCCATATGGGCGCCGGTTCTAGTCCCAGCTTCTCCTATTCCAATCCAGTTATTTGCTGTGGCCTGGAAAAGCAGTGGAAGATGGCCCAAGTCCTTGGACCCTGCACCCACTTGGGAGACCTGGAAGAAGCTCCTGGCTCCTGGCTTCAGATCAGCACAGCTCCAGCCTTTGTGGCCATCTGGGGAGTGAACCAGCAGAAGGAAGGCCTCTCTGTCTCTACGTCTCTCTGTAACTCTATCTTTCAAATAAATAAAATAAATATTTTTAAAAATTCTACTTTAGATATATTAAATTGAAGATTCTCACTAGTGTCTCAAATGCAGGTTTCAGGTAGACAAATGTATACACAAATTTGGAGCTCAGGGAAAAATGAGGCTAGAGATACACATTTGAAAGTTATCAGTATATTGTTTGTATTTAAAGCCAAACAACTAAACTGAATCACCTATTTATTTATTTATTAACTTTTATTTAATGAATATAAATTTCCAAAGTACAGCTTATGGATTACAATGGCTTTCTCCCCCCATATCTTCCCTCCCACCCACAACCCTCCCCTTTTTCCGCTCCCTCTCCCCTTCCATTCACATCAAGATTCATTTTCAATTCTCTTTATATACAGAAGATCAGTTTAGTATATATTAAGTAAAGATTTCAACAGTTTGCTCCCACACAGAAACATAAAGTGAAAAATATTGTTTGAGTACTAGTTATAACATTAAATCTCAATGTACAGCACACTAAGGACAGAGATCCTAGATGAGGAGTAAGTGCACAGTGACTCCTGTTGTTGACTTAACAAATTGACACTCTTGTTTATGGCATCAGTAATCACCCTAGGCTCTTGTCATGAGTTGCCAAGGCTACGGAAGCCTTTTGAGTTCACTGACTCTGATCATATTTAGACAAGGTCATAGTCAAAGTGGAAGTTCTCTCCTCCCTTCAGAGAAAGGTACCTCCTTCTTTGATGACCTGTTCTTTCCACTGGGATCTCACTCGTGGAGATCTTTCATTTAGGTCATTTTTTTTTTTTCTGACAGAGTGTCTTAGATTTCCATGCCTGAAATACTCTAATGGGCTTTTCAACTGGATCTGAATGCCTTGAGGGCTGATTCTGAGGCCAGAGTGCTGTTTAGGACATCTGCCATTCTATGAGTCTGCTGTGTATCTTGCTTCCCATGTTGGATCGTTCTCTCCCTTTTTTATTCTATCAGTTAGTATTTTCAGACACTAGTCTTGTTTATGTGATCCCTTTGATTCTTAGTCCCATCATTATGATCAATTGTGAACAGAAATTGATCACTGGGACTAGTGAGATGGCATTGGTACATGCCACCTTGATGGGATTGAATTGGAATCCCCAGGTATGTTTCTAACTCTACCGTTTTGGGCAAGTCAGCTTGAGCATGTCCCAAATTGTACATCTCTTCCCTCTCTTCTGAATCACCTGTTTTAAAAAAAAAGTGAATAAGGGGGCCGGTGCCATGGCTCACTTGGCTAATCCTCCACCTGCTGCACCGGCATTCCATATGGCGCCAGGTTCTAGTCCCAGTTGCTCCTCTTCCAGTCCAGCTCTCTGCTGTGGCCCAGGAAGGCAGTGGAGGATGGCCCAAGTGCTTGGGCCCTGCACCTGCATGGGAGACCAGGAGGAAGCACCTGGCTCCTGGCTTCCGATCAGCACAGAATGCCGGCTGTAGGGGCCATTTTGGGGGTGAACCAACTGAAGGAAGACCTTTCTCTCTTTCTCTCTCTCTCTCTCACTGTCTAATTCTGCCTGTAAAAAAATTTTTAAAAAAAGTGAATAAAATACAGTACCCAGTGCCAAGACACAACCTAAGTAAAAGTCAGGGAAATAAAAGCCAGCAAAGCTAACAAAGAAGAGTATCAGAGAGATAGAAGTAAAATTAGCAGGAAATAAGTTCCCAGAAGCAAAAAGAGTAGGAGATGCTGTGGAATATTTTTTAAAAATGTAATGCTGTATGTAGAAATTTTGCTGTTTAAAATCATTTCTAGATAAGTCGAATAAAAACTGATCTCATCATTGAACTTGAACAAGTCACTGAAAATCCCTAGAGAAGATCTACCAGTGGAATAATCCTGATGCAATTTTAACTTTTAGGTGCACTCTATTTCACCTTGTTGAGTTTTGCTTCCCAAGCAGACCTCAGGCATCTCAGGGGACCAATGACTCACTAGTCAGGTTAATTTTAAAAGTCATTATGTGGTGGTAATTTCGAGTCTGACAACCAGAGCAACTTCAAAGGTAAGTTCCAAGTTACAGAGATGAAACCAACCCCAATGTCACCTTGTACAAAAATGAAAGGCAGGACGGAACATACCCACCGTCCAAGAGTTGACCTGACATGTATCAGGTCTGATTTAAGAAATGTTCTAAAACAGTGCCCTGAATCAGTGAGATGTGGGATATAGACGTGGTCCCCATGCCAGCCTGAGGAACTCTTCAGGACAGAAAAACTTTGATACCAGCTCCTGCATCCTCAATATCTATCAAAGGATTCAAGAAAATCTCCAATAGTTCACATGGGTCAAGAAAAAGGTATGAATCTCCTCCAAGAACACAGATTTTAGATTAGAAATGAAATCTCTTTTCTGTAAGATGAACAGGGTTTGGGGGAGAGGTTAGCCAGGAACAGAAGCAAAGTATGCTGATTTTCACAGAAAGTCAAAGTGCAGTTCCTACTCAGAACCAGTGCTTCTACTATATGGCTTAAGGGGAACTGAAGACTACATACTGTGAAATCCATGCTCTTAAAACTGATGAGAGGCAGAGAGAATGGTGTGTTCAAAATGGCCGAGGGATCACACTCTAAATCACATAAAATTAGCTCAACACTGAACAGTTCTGAAATACAGAAATGAGTATTCTCAATGGGTCATACACCTTAAAAAAATCCATCACCCCAAATTTCAAATTTATGGAGGCTGAAAAATTAGACAAAATCTATTTCTATTATAAAAGGAATGACTGAGAAGCCTCTTCACATGGGAATCTGCTTTATTTATTAAAAAAAATAATGGTAATCACATGCAGTTTTTTAAAAGGCATAACTGTAAAATAAAAAAAAGAGGGAGAAAGAAATACGCCTATGCTCCCCTAGATCATTGTCCTTTCATGACCGCATTAAACTGTGACTGGTATTATTTTTATTACCACATCTCATTCTATTCTGAGCTTTCTAATTATTGAAAACCTCTCTCCTTTTCTTTTTTTTTATTTTTATTTATTTATTTATTTTTGACAGGCAGAGTGGACAGTGAGAGAGAGAAACAGAGAGAAAGGTCTTCCTTTGCCGGTGGTTCACCCTCCAATGGCTGCCGCGGCTGGTGCGCTGCGGCTGGCGCATTGCACTGATCCGATGGCAGGAGCCAGGTACTTATCCTGGTCTCCCATGGGGTGCAGGGCCCAAGCACTTGGGCCATCCTCCACTGCACTCCCTGGCCACAGCAGAGAGCTGGCCTGGAAGAGGGGCAACCGGGACAGAATCCGGCGCCCCAACCGGGACTAGAACCCGGTGTGCCGGCACCGCAAGGCAGAGGATTAGCCTAGTGATACGCGGCGCCAGCCTGAAAACCTCTCTCCTTTTCCACACTTCTTCCTCTTTCCCCAGAAACCAAAGCTATGTCTTATAATAGAGAAGGATCTTAATAATGTGTGTAAAGGAGATTTATTTAAATAAATACTGTTGATTAAATGAGGGAGGAGAAAAGAAAGAGATTACAAATTAGGGTATTGGGCACTGCCTTTGTAACAATCTGAGGAATGCTGTGCACATTTTTTTTTAAAGAATTATTTTTATTTATTTGAAAGACAGAGTTACAGAGAGAGGTAGAGCCAGAGAGAGAGAGAGGTCTTCCATCTGCTATTTCACTCCCCAAAAGACCACAATGGCCAGAGCTGAGCTGATCTGAAGCCAGGAGCCAGGAGCTTCTTCTGGGTCTCCCACATGGGTGCAGGGGCCCAAGGACTTGGGCCATCTTCCACTGCTTTCCCAGGCCATAGCAGAGAGCTGGATCGGAAGAGGAGCAGCCAGAACTCAAACCAGCACCCATATGGAATGCTGGCACTGCAGGCTGGGGCTTTAACACTCTGTGCCACAGAGCCGGCTCTGGCACATCTTTTTACAGTGACATTGTTTGTTAATATTGGACTATTAGAATTAAATTATTTTATCTCTTTTTGGCACCTATCATTCAGCCTTGTACATAGTGAGGTATAGTTTATCTTATTGATAGATATATACTTGATTCCAGACTGACCTGGGAATTAAATCCTAGTCTTTCATTTACTAGCTGGACAAGGTAGTTACTCTTAAGCCTCAGTTTATCTAAAAAACTATGAATGATGAGGCGGTCAGTTGCCTAGGACTAAAGAGCCACTTCAAGTGAAATGATACCTGTAAAATGGTCAGCACAATGTGCACATCTTAGTGAGTACTCAGTAAATATCCATTCCTATTGCAGTCGGCGAACAACTTTGTTGAATGTCTGAATGTTTCATATGATATACTCACAGTTCACAAGGGCTGGCATTGTGGTGCAGCAAGTTAAGTTGCCACTTGCAATGACAGCATCTCATATGGGAGTGCCGGTTCAAATGCTGGCTGCTCCGTTTCTGATTCAACTCTCCATTAATGCACCTGGGAAAATCTTAGAAGATGATCCAAGTACTTGGGCCACTGTCACTCATGTGGTAGATTCAGATGGAGTTCCAGGACCCTGACTTTGGCCTGGCCTAGCCCTAGCCTTTTTGGCCATCTGGGGAATGAACCAGCAGATGGAAGATACTACCTTTCAAATAAAATAAATAAATCTTTAGAAAACTAAATGAATTTAAAAAATTAAAATAAAGGTATCACATTGAACAGTGTAAATTTTGATTAGGCAAAAGAAAAGAGATATTGTTTCTACTTGGAATAACAGAAGTATATGAAGCAGGAAAGAAGATCTGGGTAAGAGATTAATGAGTAGACTGTGTGGTACCCAACACAGGTAGGATTAGACTAAAAGAGTCAAATCCAAGAAAGTTTGGAATAACTGGCTGAGGAATATGAAGGTTGACATTAAAGCAACAACAAGGCACTGAAAATTTCTGAGCACAAAGATAACGTGAAAATAGACAGAAGGATGATTATAATGCGAAGAGAAGGGAAATGGGAGAGGAGGTACCAATTATAACAAGAATCCAAATGCAGGATCACAAAGAATAAAACTAATTGGGACAGTGGGAAAGGATTAAAGCAACAGATATGAGAACTTTTGGAAGGTGAATTATCAACATTTAGAATAATTAGATAAAGCAGATGAACCAGAATAAATCAACAGAGGTCTCTAGTTTTTGAGATATATAAAAATGCAGTTTATGATATAATACACAATGCATCAGTTGCACAATTGTATTTAAACCATGATGTTGGCCCAAACAAATGTCTTAAAATGTTTTATTTCAACTTTTGTGTAATGAATTAATATCCTATTTTATCATTTTGTAAATTTGAACCTTATAATTCCTTTTATCTTTAATTCTTTCAGGAAATGCTTCTTGGAAAACTTTCCATATCAAATACTGTGCTAAGCACTGGGTTTAAAACAAAGATCATCAAAATCTGTACTACTGAGTATTTTTGGCACTTAGAGACTAGAAGATGAAGGATGATGATGTGGCAAACATAAATTATAACATCTGATGTTTTAAAATGAAAGTATGCACATCATTTCTGAGGTACCTTAGAAAGTGCTCTCACATTGCATAGAGGATTTGGGACAACATCACAGTAAAGAGATGCGGTGTCATCTTTCCTTTTAGTAGGTCCAGTATACAACCCATGGAAGGAATAAACAAAACTACAAAGATACAGTTCTTCTTTCGTCCATTTTCTCTTGACCCTGAGATCCAACTGGTGATTTTTGTGGCCTTCCTGGTGATGTACCTAACCAGCCTCAGTGGAAATGCCACAATTGCAGTCCTTGTCCAGATCAACAACTCCCTTCACACCCCCATGTACTTTTTCCTGGCTAACTTGGCAGTTCTGGAAATATTCTATACATCTTCCATTGCCCCCCTGGCCCTGGCAAACCTTCTTTCAATGGGCAAAACTCCTGTTTCCATCACTGGATGTGGCACCCAAATGTTTTTCTTTGTCTTCTTGGGTGGGGCTGACTGTGTTCTGCTTGCAGTCATGGCTTATGACCGGTTTATAGCCATTTGTTACCCTCTAAGATACACCCTCATCATGCGCTGGTCCTTGTGTGTGGAGCTGGCTGTGGGATCCCTGGTGCTGGGTTTCCTGCTGTCACTGCCCCTAACCATTTTAATCTTCGGTCTCCCATTCTGCCACAACAATGAGATCTATCACTTTTACTGCGACATGCCTGCAGTCATGCACCTGGCTTGTGCCGACACGCACATTCATGAGACTGCCCTCTACGTCATAAGCTTCATTGTCCTGAGTGTCCCCCTCATGCTGATCTCCATCTCCTACATCTTCATTGTGATAGCCATTTTACGGATACAGTCGAAAGAAGGGCGTCACCGAGCCTTCTCCACCTGCTCCTCTCATATTTTGGTGGTCCTTTTGCAGTATGGCTGCACCAGCTTCATTTATTTGTCCCCTAGTTCCAGTTACTCGCCTGAGATGGGACGAATGGTCTCTGTAGTCTACACTTTTATAACCCCCATTTTAAACCCCTTGATCTACAGTATGAGGAACAAAGAACTGAAAGATGCTCTTAAGAAGGCACTGAAAAAGTTCTAGATACGATGACCATATGACCTATTTAAATCAAGACACTTCAGAAAGTGATATGGAATGTTATTTATGAGTATGCAGGGATGACATACATAACTAGGAATGTCCTCAGCAAATTGGACAGGTGGTCCATTATTCTGGGAGTTCAGAGGAAACAAATGTGACTTCTGAAAATAACACTATTACATAGGGCAATCTCATGCCCTGAGCATGGATGAAAAAAGGAGAATCATTATACACTGAACAGCTATTATATACTCATAAACTGGTAAGCGTTCTCTCACTTAACCCATAGGAAATATCATTATCTTCATTTTCAGAAAATTAAACTAAATGTCCAAGATCAGGAAACAAGCATTTAGAAATCTAAGAACTGGGCTCTTTTCACAAATGCTGCTCTCCTGTTTCTGAGCTTGCACTACCAATAGGAGTTTGTATAACCTTGGGCAAGTCTCTCCATATCTGTAGATTCTAATTTTCTTATTTCTGAAGTGGTGCTGCTGAACTAAAAGATTCCAGAGGTTCTTTCCTACGTCATAACATAATGTTTTAGATATTGACCAAACAGGTCTTAAGTGGCCAAAAAGCACATATATAAATAAAAGAGATTTTGCAGTAAGAAACAGGAAATAGAACATTTTTCATATTTGTTTTTTTACCAAAATGAAAACTCATGACAATGTCCATAACTTAAAGAGCATCTCTATAATGGAAAGGATAATAATAATATAGAATATGTTATTTTATCTAATAAGTGAAAAACATACAAAAGAAATAAATTGGGCATTGTTGAATCTTATGTTCCCCAAGAATCTCTTTTTCATCATCTCAGGCAGTTATGTAGACTTTGCTTGAGCTCCCAAGGAGATATCATGAACTCATAAAGGGCCCTATTCCTTACTAACAACTCCAGCTGCTGAAGTGCTGCATCTTATTTTGAACTATAGTCTATTTACAAACAACTTTCTCCCACTGGTCCTGTTTCCAACATCCAGAGCTCTCCTCTAAATGACAGTTCTTCAAATGTGCTAGGACAGACTTTGCATCTTCTGTTAAGTCTCCAATTTCTCACTCCTCTTCCAGGAGGTTATATTTTAAGCCTCTCATCATAGCAGTCACCTTCCAAAAACTAGTTTTCTCTAGTTCCATGTCTTTCTAAAAAATTTCACCAAAAACAGCTATAACACACAAGAGATATTTTGTTCTAAAGAACTGATACTTTTGAAGACTTGTGAACTTTTAATTTAAATTTAATTTGACTTTAATTTTAATTAATTCATTTGATCATTTTAAATTCATAATATTGATATCAAATAAAACTTCCATCTAACTTTCATATAACTTTCAATTCTGCTGGACCATAATTTATTTTAATAGCATAAATTAAGTACTTCCCACTTAACATTGATATATTGTATTTTATTGGTTTTGGCCAAGTAATACAAACTATGAACATCATCTTTGGGGTTTATTTTATTCATCATAGCTTAGTATCAAGGTCAAAATTATAATCATATGTCATTTCCTTTGTCCAAATCATTAACAAAATATAAAGTAGGACAGGATGAAGTCAGAGTCTCTAATAGTCTTCTTTGAAAATTATTCAGTTAGATCCAAACCTACTCAGTTAATATCAACTGTGGTAGACCACTGCAGTTATGGCCTCACTGATTTCCGCCTACTCACAGCCATTCCCTCCCATGATTCTAGAGACAGCTACATGACTTGCTCTGTCCAATGGGACATTAACAGATGTTTTATAAGTACGACCTTACACTTAGGATTGGGGTACATCTTTGATATTCTATAATGTCAACAGAGCCAGGGCTAAGATGACATCCTAACAGAGCAGAGAGAAGACACAGGTTGAGACACCTGACCAATCAGCCCCAGTGTTGACTTTAACCACATTAGTAATTCCAGAAAAGACCAGCAGAGCACAGCCCAAAGTGTTGACCCATAGAATCAGAAGCAACTAAATGACTGCTATTTTAAGCCATTACTTTTTTAATGGCTTATTTTGTAACAATATATTATAGATAACATGATATAAATTATATTATTTTGTAACTCTAGCTATGCAATCTATAATTAACCAGTGCTCCAAGAAAAGCACCTGAGGAAACATAAAATCCTCTCATATAATCAAAATACACTACAGCACTTTCATAAATCTAACCACCTAAAGCCTTTTTTTTAAAGTTAGGTGCATTTTGCATGATGTATCTTAAGTCACTTCATCTAGGCTCTTAGTAATAACCAGTCTTCTCATAATACTTACTTACTTAATATGATCCATTCAATCAACCAATTCCAGAATCCTATGAGAAATTAGCATTGAGATAGCCATTTTATTGGTTTGACTCATTAGTAGTTACGTATATAATTTGTATTTATAACTTTATCTGGATGGGAAAAGAAGCATTTCAATAGTTGCTCATGCTTTGGGAATGAAGAGTATAGCATTCGTCTTTGAATACACATGACAATGGATAGCACTTACTAGACTCAGCTCATTTGCTTTCTTTTTTTTTTAAGATTTATTTATTTATTTAAGAGGTAGCATTACAGAGAGACAGAAGGAGAAACAGAGAGAGAAAGGGAGAAAGAGAGAGAGAGAACAATCTTCCATCCTCGGGTTTACTCTCCAAATGGCTGCAATGACCAGGGCTGGGCCAGGCCAAAGCCAAGAGCCAGGAGCTTCCTCTGGTTATCCTACATAGATGCAGGGACCTAAGCACTGTGGCCAGCTTCTGCTGCCCTCCCAGGTACAACATCAGGGAGCTGGTTCAGAAGCGGAGCAGCCAGGACTTAAACCGGCACCCATATGGGATGCCAGAGCTGCAGGCTGTGGCTTTAACTGCTGAGCCACAGTGTTGGAACCCGGCTCATTAGCTTTCAAGAAATAAATTACATCTTAGGAGAGTGTTTAAGTCTTGTCTCTCATAAAATTTGCATACTCCTTATACATTACACAAAAATCCATTCAAGATAGATCACAGACCTAAATCTACAACCCAATACCATCAAATTACTAGAGAACATTGGGGAAACTCTGTAAGACATTGGCCTAGGCAAAGACTTCTTGGATAAGACCCCAGAAGCACAGGCAATCAAAGCCAAAGTTGACAAATGAGTTTACATCAAGCTGAGAAGCTCTGCATTGCAAAAGAAATACTCAGCAAAGAGGCAACAGACAGAATGGCAGAAAAATATCTGCAATCTATGCAACTGATAAAGAATTAATATCCAAAACTTATAGAGTTCGAAAAATTCAACAACAGCAAAACAAACAATCCAGTTAAGAAATGGGCAAAGGGCTTGACATTTTTCAAGAGAGGAAATTCAAATGGCCAACAGACACTTGGAAAAAAATGCTCAGAATCAGTAGCCACTGGGAAATGCGAATCAAAACCACAATAAGGTTTCTTCTCACCTCAGTTAGCATGGCTCTCATACAGAAATCAACAAGCAACAAATGCTGATGAGGATGTGGGAGAAAAGGCACCCTAATCCACTGTTAGTGGGAATGTAAGCTGGTGGAGCCATTGTGGAACACAATATGGAGATTCCTCAGAAATCTGAATATAGACCTGCCATATGATCCAGCCATCCCACACCTGGGAATTTACCCAAACCAAAAGAAATCAGCATATGAAACAGTTATCAGTACTGCCATGTTTACTGAAGTACAATTCACAACAGCTAAGATATGAAATCAACCCAGATATCCATCAACTGTTGACTGGTTAAAAAAATGATGGTATATATATACAATGGAGTCTACACAATTGTTGACTGGATAAAGAAATTATGGTGTATATATACACTACAGAGTACTTCTCAGCTGTAAAAAAAAAAAAATGAAATCCTGTCATTTTCATCAAGATGTATGCAACTGGAAACCATCATGCTTTGTGAATTAAGCCAGCCCTAAAAAGATACCATATGTTTTCCCTGATCTAACAGAGTACCTAAAATGTAATGTACTGGAGTGAAATAGACATTTTGAGATTCAATAATTGTTTAAGCCCTTGTCTCTTCTGTTGAGAAACAATGGGTTTTTTTCTTCATATTATTTCTTGAACTCTTTTACTTAGTGTAGGGTTAACTTTGCAATCATCAAGTAAACTGATCTTTGTAAAAATTAACAGTGGGAATGGGAGAAGAAAGAAGGGTTGAAGTTGGGGGGAAGTATCACTATGTTCCTATATCTGCATATAACTTAAAATTAAAAAAAAAAATCTTGTGTGCTCCTGATATAAAATGAATGTGTTTTGTACTCTTTTCCATCTTTTGTATTCTTCATTGCTGGTCACTTTGATTGTATTTGTGGAACTGAACAAAGCTTTCTTTGGAAATAATTCTTTTTGTTTTTTAGATTTTTAAAATGTTACTAATAGAGGTACATTTTCCTTTAAATTATTTTTGAAACATTTATTTCTAATACTAAATTTTTTTATGGTTTTTCAATCATTCAATTCTATGAACACATAAGCCTTAAGCAGACCCTCAAATAAAGATAAATTTGTAAAGCTGGACCATTTTTTTAAGTTTTTTACAGATTAATAAATAGTTCTCTTGATGATCACAAATATTTAAGTCTGCTTGGTAATATTCAGAAACATCACAGTAATGGTAATTTTCCCATTTAGTTTGCAGTCTTCAATAATGACTAGAAGTTACTTGCATGGGCTGGCGCCTCAGCTCACTTGGCTAATCCTCCACCTGCAGCGCTGCACCCCGGGTTCTAGTCCCGGTTGGGGCACCGGATTCTGTCCCTGTTGCTCCTCTTCCAGTCCAGCTCTCTGCTGTGGCCCAGGAAGGCAGTGGAGGATGGCCCAAGTGCTTGGGCCCTGCACCCGCATGGGAGACCAGGAGGAAGCACCTGGCTCCTGGCTTTGAATCAGCACAGCGCGCCAGCTGTAGCAGCCATTTGGGGGTTGAACCAACGGAAAAGGAAGACCTTTCTTTCTGTCTCTCTCTCACTGTCTAACTCTGCCTGTCCAAAAAAAAAAAAAAAAAAAAAAAAAAAAAAAAAAAAAAAAAAGAAAAAGAAAAAAGAAAAAAAGAAGAAGAAGAAGAAGTTACTTGCATAAACTCGCATAAAATTGCAAGTGAGCCACGGGCGTTGGCCCTCTTTTTCTCTTTTTTTTTTTTTAAAAAAAAAAAAAGATTATTTATTTGAAAGGTAGAGTTACAGAGTGAGGGAGAAACAGAGTGGGAGAGATCTTCCATCTGCTAGTTTACCCAGATGGCCACAACAACCAGGACTGGGCCAGGCTGAAGCCAGGAGCCTGGAACTCCATCTGAGTCTCTCACATGGGCGCAGGAACCCAAGGACTTGGGCCATCTTCTGCTGCTTCCTCAGGTGCATTACCTGGGAAATGGATCAGAAGTGAAGCAGGTAGGACTTGAACCAGCACCCATATGGGAACTTGGCATCAGTAGGCAGTGGTATAACCTGCTGCACCACAATACCAGCCTCAGGAAAGATTTCTAAAACTTCAGTCATAGAAAATTATGAGAGGTGGGGCCAGCACTGTGGCTCACTTTGCTAATCTTCCGCCTGCGGCACCAGCATCCCATATAGGCACCAAGTTCTAGTCCCAGTTGCTTCCCTTCCAGTCCAGCTCTATGCTGTGGCCTGGGAGGGCAGTGGAGGATGGCCCAGGTGGTTGGGTTCCTGTACCCGTATGGGAGACCAGGAAGGGGCACCTGGCTCCTGGCTTCGGATCGACGCAGCACGTTGGCCGTAGCGGCTATTTGGGGAGACCTTTCTCTCTCTCTCTCTCTCACTGTCTATAACTCTAGCTGTCAAATAAAAAAAAAAAAAAGAAAGAAAATTATGAGAGGGAGTAGGTGGACAGGCACACTCTGCAGTTATACCCAGAAAAAAAATCCCAAATAAATTCCCATTTTCATCTTTTATAGCATTACATTATTCAAAAGGAGAAAAAATGAAGGAGAAATTGTATTACTCAGGGAAGGGATGGAATAATCCAAAAGAGGTATGTTGGAAGGTACTGAAAAGATAAAATTAGGTGGAAAGATAGAAACAGGATTTACAGTTGAAAGAAGATACTTATGGACTACCTGGGATGTGGCTTGACATGGTTTGACTGAGTGTCCTCTCCAAAATGCACAAACATAATCCCCATTGAGGTGGTATTAAAGATGGAGTCTTTTTTGGAATTGGCTAAGTAATGAGGGCTCTTCTGGAATACAGGAAAGCCTATAAAGGGGCTGGAGGAAAATATCTTAGATTCATTTTGCCCTTCCACCCCTTCTGCCATGTGAGGACATGGTGTTGAATGTGCTATCCTAGTCACTTTACCGACTTCATTCATTAAAACGAGTAGAAAGAGACTTTATTTCCAGATGACAATTGTCTTCCAATGTAAAAAGTAATGAAATTTCAAATGTGTATGGTCATTTTCATACACAGAGCTTTGCAAAGATTATCATTTTTATCCACTTATCAGCAGTCCCATGAAACTGGAATTTTAACACAGATTTGACATAGACTGGGAAATGGAACATCAAGGCAGCTTTAAGAGATTTTCCCAAGGTTAGCCATCTAGTGAGGGGAGAAAGTAGAAACTCAACTTTATTGTTATGATAAAGTCCATGGTACAATGAAGGTAGCATCTGCATTCCCAAAATGATCTGTTCATGTATATTACATGGTTCTAAATATGAAATTTTGGAGCCTAACTTGCCATCTACTTTGTGAAAACTCAGATTCCATATTTTAATTGTTCCATTTCTTCTCAGGTCATGAATATCAACTCAGGCAGACAGTAAACAAATCAACCTAATGACTGTTAATAAATGCTGGCATTATGCCTTCTGTGAAAAAATTACTTATTTGTTCCAATGTTTTAATCAGTGGCTTTGCTATTGTTTGGCACTGATCACCTCTTGCCAAGTGACCAAATGACACCCAAGAACAAGAGAATTTCCCACAGCCTATCTAGAACACGCCATGATGGTCATCAGCTTTCAGGTTTGAATCAAGAATTTGGTCTCAGGCCGGCGCCGCAGCTCACTAGGCTAATCCTCCGCCTAGCGGCGCCGGCACACCGGGTTCTAGTCCCGGTCGGGGCGCCGGATTCTGTCCCGGTTGCCCCTCTTCCAGGCCAGCTCTCTGCTGTGGCCAGGGAGTGCAGTGGAGGATGGCCCAAGTGCTTGGGCCCTGCACCCCATGGGAGACCAGGAAAAGCACCTGGCTCCTGGCTCCTGCCATCGGAACAGCGCGGTGCGCCGGCCGCAGCGCGCCGGCCGCGGCGGCCATTGGAGGGTGAACCAACGGCAAAGGAAGACCTTTCTCTCTGTCTCTCTCTCTCACTGTCCACTCTGCCTGTCAAAAAAAAAAAAAAAAAAAAAAAAAAAAAAGAATTTGGTCTCAGAAATAATATTTTCCACTGCATAGTAAGTATTCATTTATGCATTGTTTTCACCTGTACTGGATCCTCAAAACCAGAATCTTCCTAGTTTGATACTATAATTGTCTTCATGTAGCAACTGAAAAGTACAGCTCCATTCTGTGAGGTTGCGTGATTTGCTAAGGTCCTCTGCTGACAAGCCTATTGCTCTTTCCACTTGTTTAGGCCTCCTTTTCAGTAAATCAATAATCAAGAAAAACTGTATATCCAGACTAGTAATCTGACTCTCCCTGATATTTGATTTTATGCTCAACTTTAAAAATTATTATCTCCATTATAAAAGTAATCCATAATTACTATAAAGTCTTTAAATAGATAAAAGTTTTTAAAAATCATCTTCATTCACACTACCAAATAACTGTTATAACACTTTGTTAACCTACCAATTGATGCCCTCATATAGTATGTTTTTAACATAATCATAATTACAAGTATCCTTGTGGGGCCGGCATTGTGGCATAATGTGTAAAGACACTGCCTGCAACACTGGCATTTCATAGGGGTGCCAGTTCATGTCCCGGTTGATACAGCTCTTCTGCTTGGGAAAAGCAGCAGAAGATGGCCTACGTGCTTGGGTGTCTGCCACCCACATAGGATACCCAGAAGAGGCTTCTGGCTCCTCACTCCTGGCTGAGGCCTAGCCCAGCCCTGGCCATTGTGGCCATCTGAAAAGTGAACCAGCATATGGAAGATCTCTCTCTGTCTCTCCTTTTCTCTATAGCTCTGACTTTCAAATACATAAATAACTCTTTTTTTAAAAAAAAAATTATACAGTATCCTATTTCACTTGAATTTATGTTCATTTCCTATGTTATTAAAAACTTACTGTTGGGGCCAGTGCTATGGCATAGTGGGTAAAACCACCATCTGCAGTGCCAGCATCCCATTTGGACACCGGTTTGAGTCCCAGCTGCTCCACTTCCAATCCAGCTCTCTGCTATGGCCTGGGAAAGCAGTAGGAGATGCAAGTCTTTGGGCCCCTCTACCCATGTGGGAGACCTGAAGGAAGCTCCTGGCTCCTGGCTTTGGATCAGCACAGTATTGGCCATTACAGCTAATTGGGAAGTGAACCAGTGGATGGAAGATCTCTCTCTCTCTGCTTCTCCTCTCTCTTTAACTCTTTAAAATAAATAAAGAAATCTTTTTTAAAAAAAAACTTACTGTTGAAAAGATTTTTAATAATTGGTTAACATCCTATCATGGGGAGCCAACACTGTGGTATAGTGGGTAAAGCCACCGCATGCAGCACCAGCATCCCATATGGGCACCAGTTCAATTCCTGGCTGCTCTCTTCTGATCTGGCTCCCTATTAATGTGTCTAGGAAGGCGGCAGAAATGGCCCAAGTACTTGGGCCCCTGTACCCACATGGAAGATCTGAAAGAAGCTCCTGGCTCCTGACATTGGCCTGGCTCAGGCCTGGTTGTTGCAGTCATTTAGGAGGTGAACAAATGGGATGGAAGATCTCTCTCTCTCTCTCACTTCTCTCTCTCTCTCTCTTTCCGCCTCTCTTTCTCTCTGTAACTCTGCATTTCAAATAAATAAATAAATATTTTAAAAAGATTCTACCATGTGCTTAAGAAATTATTGTGGTTACGATTTTTTTAAAATCACATGTGCATAGCTTTCCCTATAATCAACATCCCTCCCCAGAGTGCTTCATTTGTTAATAATCGATGAGTCTACATTGATACATTACAGGAGAATTACAAAGAAAATGATTTTTAGTGCCATGATTTAATGTTATTTGATTCTGTATCAGTATGCCAACTAGAGTAATCTCTCATACTACATTTGAGAAGTTGGTCTAATACAAATTGGGTGCTTTACTGGAGTTGAATGGGTATTATTGAAAGTGAGAGGGACAGTCATGGGTCTCCAAGAGGACCATTCCAGCCTTGTTATATTGAGGATCAATCTCATTGATCAATTTCAGGTCAATACTTGCCATCATTTGGACATGTTTGTGATTTGTGTTTATGTTTGTTCATTGAGCTTGCTCATTATTCTTTATCCAGTGTCACAGGCAGTGACCTAACCCACTACGCCACAATGCCAGACCACAGACTCAGTTTCCAATGCTTTTTTGTCTTCTTGAAAGTTAACGTTGTGGCCAGCACTTTGGTGTAGTGGGCTAAGCCTCTGCCTGCAACACTGGCATCCCAACTGGGTGCCAATTCGTGTCCCAGCTGCTTCTCTCTTTCTCTTTTTTTTTAAGATTTATTTTATTTTACTTGAAAGACAAAGTTACAGAGAGAGGTAGAGATGGAGAGAGAGGTCTCCCATCTGCTGGTTCACTCCCCAAAAGACCACAATGGCTAGAGCTGCACTGATCTGAAGCCAAGAGCCAGGAACTTCTCCAGGTCTCCCACATGGGTACAGGGATCCAAGGACTTGGGCCATCTTCCACTGCTATCCCAGGCCATAGCAGAGAGCTGGATTGGAAGAGGAGCAGCCGGGACTAGAAACAACGCCCATTTTGGATGCTGGCACTTCAGGCCAAGGCTTTAACCCACTGCACCACAGCGCCGGCCCCAGCAGTTGCTTCTCTTCCAATCAAGATTTCTGCTCACGACCTAGCATAGAAGTTGAAAACATTAAGTAAATTGGATATAGAAAGAACGTTCCGGCTGGCACTGTGGCTCAATAGGCTAATCCTCCGCCTGCGGCGCCAGCACACTGGGTTCTAGTCCCAGTTGCTCCTCTTCCAGTCCAGCTCTCTGCTATGGCCCAGGAGTGCAGTGGAGGGTGACCCAAGTGCTTGGACCCTGCACCCCATGGGAGACCAGGAGAAGCACCTGGCTCCTGGCTTCGGATCAGCACGATGCACCGGCCGCAGCACACTGGTCACAGCCATTGTGGGGTGAACCAAAGGAAAAAGGAGATCTTTATCTCTGTCTCTCTCTCTCACTGTCCACTCTGCCTGTCAAATAAATAAATAAAAGAAAGAATGTTCCTCAACACAATCAAGGCAATTTATGACAAACCCAAGGCCAGTATCCTATTGATTGGGAAAAAGTTGGAAGCATTCCCACTAAGATCCAGAACCAGACAAGGATGCCCACTCTCACCATTGCTATTCAATATTATACTCAAAGTTTTAGCCAGAGCCATTAGACAAGAAAAAGAAATCAAAGGGCTACAAATTGGAAATGAGGAAATCAAACTATCTCTATTTGCAGATGACATGATTCTATTTATATAGGTGATCCAAACAACTCCAC
Source organism: Oryctolagus cuniculus (assembly GCF_051225735.1). Lineage (NCBI taxonomy): Eukaryota > Metazoa > Chordata > Mammalia > Lagomorpha > Leporidae > Oryctolagus > Oryctolagus cuniculus. The sequence continues at coordinate 12,756,940 of NC_142867.1, forward strand.
TGAGAGACTGTTAGAACTTATAAAAGAGTTTGGTAAAGTGGCAAGATATAAAATTAACAAACAAAAAAATCAATAACCTTTGTATACACAGACAATGCCACAGCTGAGAAAAAACTTCTAAGATCAAGCCCATTCACAATAGCTACCAAAAAAATTAAATACCTTGAAATAAATTTAACTGAGAATGTCAAATATCTCTCAATTAAAGTTACAAAACATTAAAGAAAGAAAGGGAAGACAAAAAAAAAGAAACATCTCCCATATTCATGAATTGGAATAATCAATATCATTAAAATGTCCATAACACCAAAAGCAATTTACAGATTCAATGCGATCCCAATCAAAATACCAACCACATTCTTCTCAGATCAACAAAAAATGATGTTAAAATTCATTTGGAAACACAAGAGACCCTGAATACCTAAGCAATCTTACACAACAAAAACAAATCCAGAGGCATTATGATACCAGATTTCAAGATCTACAACAGGGCAGTTATCATCAAAACAGCCTGGTACTGGCACAAAAACAAATGTGTAGACTAATGGAACAGAATAGAAACTCCAGAAATCAATCCATGCATTTACAACCAACTTATCTTTGACAAAGGAGCTGAAATCAATCCCTGGAGCAAAGTCAGTCTCTTCCACAAATGATCCTGAGAAAACTGGATCTCTGCATGCAGAAGTATGAAACAAGACCCCTACTTTATACCTTACACAAAAATCCATTCCAAGTGGATCAAAGACCTAAATCTACAACCCAATACCATTAAATTACTAGAAAACATTGGGGAAACCATCCAAGACATTGACATAGGCAAAACTCTTGAAAAAGACCCCAGAAGCACAGGCAATCAAAGCCAAAATTGACAAATGGGATTACATCAAGCTGATAAGCTACTACACTGCAAAAGAAACACTCAGCAAAATGAAGAGGCAATAGACAGAATGAGAAAAAATATTCACAATCTACACAACTGATAAAGAATTAATACCCAGAACCTATAAAGAGCTCAAGAAATTCAACAACGACAAAACCAATAATCCAGTTAAGAAATGGGCAAAAGACTTGAACAGGCATTTTTCAAGAGAGGAATTTTAAATGGCCAACAGACACTCAAAAACTGTTCAGAATCACTAGCCATCAGGGAAATGCAAATCAAAAGCACAATGAAGTTTCATCTCACCCCAGTTAGCATGGCTCTCATGTAGATATCAGCAAGCAACAAATGCTGATGAGGATGTGGGGGAAAAGGTATCCTAATCCGTTCTTGGTGGGAACGTAAACTGGTGCAGCCACTGTGGAAGACAGAACCTTAGAAATCTGAATATAAGCCGGCGCCGTGGCTCAATAGGCTAATCCTCCACCTTGCGGCGCCGGCACACCGGGTTCTAGTCCCGGTTGGGGCGCTGGATTCTGTCCCGGTTGCCCCTCTTCCAGGCCAGCTCTCTGCTATGGCCAGGGAGTGTCGCGTCCCTCGACCAGCAAGGAAGACGCAACCCGAACTCTTCTTCAAGCAGTTTATTCAGGAACCTTGAACAAGCTTCTTCTTCCGCCTCCTTCCCTCTCCCATCCCTCTTATAGCCATCAGCACACCAATCAAAAGCAGCCAAGTGGCAAGGATTGATAGGTACAGCAATGCGGAAGCCGGAAGGGAGCTCAGCTATCTCCTTATTAGGAGTTGTTTGTTTCTCGCCAGTCCTTCCGGGAGAAAGGAGCCGGCGCCATCTTTAGGGCGCGGTGCAATGGCTCCCCACAGTTCCCCCTTTTTGTTTTAGAACCAGGCATCTAAGGATTACAGGAGAAGGTAGGGGTCTGTCCCCCACTGCCAGGCATCCACCTGGAACAGCATCCTTTTCGCGGGGGTGGGATCTGGGATGCCAACCCACATGCAGACAGACTTGCCTTCCAGAGAACGTAATGGCTCGTTCTCTCTGCAGTGCTTTGCCTCGCACCCTGCACCCATGCCTAGCATTCAAGGAAGGCCAGCCATGCTTGCGGCGATTGTCCAGCCTCAAGGGCATAAAAGGCTTGAGCTATCATGGCCAATTCCCGCCGATGAGCTGTCCTCATCCTGCACAAACACCACAGGCAAAATAACACAACAAGTAACAGCAACCCCGTCAAAGCTCCAAGTCCCACCCACTCCTTCAGGTTGGAGACGGCTGTGCGGATCCAGGATGACAATCCAGATGTGAAGGAGACATCCACACATGTGGAGTTCATGGTGACCACGGCAAGGCACAGTTGCTTCAAGGTGTAGTCAAATTCTGCGGACCAATTCTGCAAGAGCATCTGAGACAACTGTTTAGAGTAATTTGCTGCCTGAGTCATGTTATCGTACTGAACAGAGGTCACACACAACCCTGAAAATTTCCACTCACATCCTAGCTGAGCAAGCTGCCAGAGAGTATCCACCTGCTCCTGTACCAAATCCACACGCTGATTAACAATCATCAAGCCTCCCTTTATATGTACATTTAAGGATGTCTGAGTATCCAAAGCAGCAGCCACGGAGGCCGTTAAATTATTCAGGGTATTAGCAGTTTGAACTGTCCCTGTGAGCGCTATAGCAGCTGTTGTAGCGCCCACAGCTGCAATGGAAATGGCGGTTATAACGGCTGCAGTAACGATCCCAATCAGCAATGTTATAATGAAGATAGAGAGGCTGCTTTGTGACATTGTCTGTTTGCCGCACCAGTCGCTCAGGTAACCATCGAGAATATAGAAACATGTCCACGTCCCCATATTAAAACAGGGTCAGGTCCATACCATTGAGAAGTTAGAGGGTCTTTCCACTTCACATAGACTTGTTGTCTTTTGGTTTCAGGATGCCAGTGACGATGAGCTGCAGATTTCCCTTGATTATCCAGTATTAGAAAATTTAAAATGAAAAGAGCATGTGATAGCCATTTTTGTGGGGAATATGCCATGGTCCCGTATTCCCCCTTTTTTATTTTTTGTAAATAATTTTTTAATGTGGCATGTGCTCGTTCCACAATACCTTGTCCCTGGGGATTATAAGGAATCCCGGTGAAGAGAGATGTGGAAGTTAGTACAGAAGTGCTTAAAAGAGTTGGAAGTATACGCTGGGCCATTATCAGTTTTTATCTGTATAGGGGTTCCTAGAACAGCAAAGGCCTGAAGGCAATGAGATGTTTGGCAGCCTCGCCGCATTGCGGGGTGGCAAAAACAAAACCTGAACATGTATCTAAAGAAACATGTATGCATTTTAGTTTACCAAATTCAGAAAAATGGGTAACATCCATCTGCCAAAGCTTAAGGTTTGGACATTGAGGTGATGCAAATCATGACCACGGGATGCTTCTTAGACTTTGTCAGTCCCTCTTTAAAGGATCTGGCTTCTGAGCCAGAGACTGGAGCAGCTAGAAAGAAACATGTTTATAGCTGAAGTTTAGCATCATTTCACATCTTGGCACCACTTTTAATCTAAACAGCCCGATTGGTTATTATCTCTGCAAGATGAGAGATATATCTTTTGACATCTCCAGGGGCCCTCTGGAGATACCAAAAGTCCAGAGAATTTAGAACTTTGATTTTCAGAAAGTCTGTTAAAGGTGCCAAGAGAACTTAGAGTATCTGGTCAAAATAGAATTCCTTAACATTTAGTCAGGGTGATTTTAACACTTTTAGACCAGATCTGATCATAATATTTAACATAACTTTTTAAGACTTAATACTTTTTATCAATCATAACTTAACAGACAGTAGAGTACACATTTACTTGGCAGAACATGAATTTTTAGGTAAACCAGAAATACAAAAACCTTGAACATAAGAGTTAGCACATGAAATTATCACATAACTCAGAACTATTTAACAGAGTTAAAAAGAGCTTACACGACCTAACTTTAGAAATGGCAGAGTAACTGATTAAGCAGACACTGTTAAAAAGAGACGTTACAGTTTTTGCAACAACAGATTTTAAGATTTACAATTGAGACCATTTCCAGATAATTAATAACATTAGTACACATTTTAAAAATCCCATTGTTATAACAGAAGATCAGACTTCAACTTTAGGTTAGTGTAATTTTGGCATTAACATTTAACTTATAGAAAACTCTGTAAACAATGTTTTAAAATCGTAAACTTTTTACAACTTTTCATGACTTGCTCACACCTTCTGAAACTTTATACCTGTAGTTACTTTTACAGTCTTGAATTATCATGTATGGACAACCTATGAGAATACATGCTGGCAAACTTAAAAGTCTCTTATCAAATTTAAGATGTTAAAAGTACACATAATACGTTTTCCATATTTTACTTAGCACCGATGCCTGGATAACTTAAAACACTGAGCTATTAATGAATACCACACCATTATCTGAATTAAAAGTCAAAATTACATTTCCATGCTTTTAAGTAACATAAGGATAACACCACTTGGGCAGCAACAGTCACTAGTGCATATTTACAACTTTGAAAAGATCTTCATCCTTAAGAGAAACAAGTTTAAAGCATATCAAAGACATGTAAATGTAAAATCGAGCAAGTAAACCAAAGGGCGTTTGCATTAACCCAATTTTCTGAACCAATCTGTATTGGCTTACTTGAGTTAACAACATAAAGGCTTGTATACACAGAATTTACTCTCAGTTTTATAAGACTACTCTAGCTGAAAAGCAAAAACATGAATACAACATAGATTTGACATCATTTACTACATTTTAATACACTTTGTATAATTTGAATTGACTCAAACAGCTGTTACTTTAACAAATTTAGAGTCCCATCCTTTGAGAGTTCCAGGGATCCGACTGGAAGCCCCAAAGTTGAAAGACTTGGTTTAGAATTTAAACTATCAGAGAGTCAAACCATTTTAGTCAAAAATTAGTACGTTTAACCAAGGCTGTGGACTAGATATGATCAAAGTTAGGTACTCACTCAAACATTAAAGATATAACGTAAACAGCTTCATGGTGCAGTTTTTCCAATCAAGACTCATACTGGCAATAGAAAAATGCGAAACCTTCAAGACACATGAAAACTCTCATTAGATAAGTTAGCTACAGCAGCACAGAAAAGAATTGATTATTAGCGTATGAGCCCATTGCTTAAGTTTTTATTAACTGTAAAGAGAAAAACCCATCAAGTTGGAAAGGGTTATCGAATTAAGACTTTTCTCTAGGTCAAGATACCTGTGGAATTTTTCCTCTCTCTTTCTCCTGGCCTGTTGCATCTCCCTTTTTGTTTTAAAAGATATTCTTTCAGTGTGCGGTGTGCTCGCTCAATTATGCCCTGGCCCTGAGGATTGTACGGCAATCCATGGACAAGTTGAACCTCCATTTTTTGGCAAAAGGTGGTAAAGGTTTGAGATGTATATCAGTTTTTAGCACCTGGGGTCTCCCCCAGGCGGCCCATGCATCCAGACAATGAGCAATCACCTGACATTAGGGATACAATTGGGCTAGAAGGTTTAATTGGTCCTGCGGTTTCCAATATCTTTAATGCGTTCACCACATATAAGGAATCTGACAACAAGTTAAAGGCAAAAGAGCACTGCTTAAGGATTTCAATAACTATTTTTAATTCCACAACTTGAGGTGAGCCTGGCTGAAACTGATGAAATACCGGGTCATTACCCTCTACCATATAAACCCCACAGCCTGTTTTTGACCCATCCGTAAATATATTTGGAGCACCTAGTAATGGCTCAGCGGCTGTAATTTTTGGAAATCCTCATTTGCCGATTCAATTCCCGTACTTGCTTTATACCAGACTCTTTGTTATCACCACACTCTTCAGACTCACTGCTGCTTTCTGAGCTACTTTCTGCACTAGTACTACTTACTAAGGAGGGGCTGCGCAACTCGGAAAGATCGGGGTACAGTTTTTTCCTAGTTCTTTTCTGACTCTCCTTCAAAGTTTTCCCTTTTTCACTGGCAGCTCTCTCGGAGCGCTCTTCCTGAAGCTCCTCCAAGGCAGCTTGACCGCTCAGAATAGCTTCACTACACCGCTCATCCTCGAGGCATGCTCGCACTAACTTCCATATTGGTCTCACTCCCCTTTCGAGATTACCCTGTTCGAATGCAAAATCCAAATCCCTGCCTAGTTTGTCCCATGAAGGGATAGTAAGGCTTCCCGAAACCCCATACCAGGGTGCAATGGTATCGCAGTTACGTAAAAACCTATGCAATGTACTAGGCTTAAGTTTCAAACCGTTTTCTCAAAGCAGCACATTCAGCGCCAGAAAAATTGGATGGGACTGTGAATTACCCACCGTCAAATATTGTACTCTTTCCCTGGCCACGGGTCAGAGCTCCTTCTGCTTTTGTCACAGAACTTCCTCTGCTTTAATCGCAGAGCTATCCTCCCGCTATTGTCGCAGGACTTCCCGCTCTTATCGCGGATCCCCACCTTATTTTCCTGGGGGACTTACCAGCGCTGCCCTGACTGCAGGAAGTTCTGAGTTCGCGTTTGAGATGGTTCCCCGTACGGGCCACCAGTTGTCGCGTCCCTCGACCAGCAAGGAAGACGCAACCCGAACTCTTCTTCAAGCAGTTTATTCAGGAACCTTGAACAAGCTTCTTCTTCCGCCTCCTTCCCTCTCCCATCCCTCTTATAGCCATCAGCACACCAATCAAAAGCAGCCAAGTGGCAAGGATTGATAGGTACAGCAATGCGGAAGCCGGAAGGGAGCTCAGCTATCTCCTTATTAGGAGTTGTTTGTTTCTCGCCAGTCCTTCCGGGAGAAAGGAGCTGGCGCCATCTTTAGGGCGCGGTGCAATGGCTCCCCACAAGGGAGTGCAGTGGAGGATGGCCCAGGTGCTTGGGCCCTGCACCCCATGGGAGACCAGGAAAAGCACCTGGCTCCTGGCTCCTGCCAGGATCAGCGCGGTGCGCCGGCTGCAGCGGCGGCCATTGGAGGGTGAACCAACGGCAAAGGAAGACCTTTCTCTCTCTGTCTCTCTCTCTCACTGTCCACTCTGCCTGTCAAAAAAAAAAAAAAAAAAAGAAATCTGAATATAGACCTACCATATGACCTAGCAATTCCACTCCTGGGGATTTACCCAAAAGAAATGAAATTAGCATATGAAAGAGTTATCTGTTCCCCCATATTCATTGCAACTCAATTCACAGTAGTTAAGATATGGAATAAACCCAAATGTCCATGAACTAATGTCTGGATAAAGAAATTATGGTATATAAATACTATGGAGTACAACTCAGCTATTAAAAAAATAAAATCCTGTCTGTTACAATAAAATGTAAGAAACTTGAAACCATTATATTTAGTGAAATAAGCCAGTCCCCAAAAGACAGAGACCATATGTTTTGCTAGATCCAGGGTAACTAATATAATACCTAAAATGTAATGTATTGGAATGAAATGGAACTTTTGAGATTTTGTGATTCTTTACAACCCTTGCTTCTACTGTTGAGGAACAGTGTTTTTTCTTCATACTCTTTGTTGAACTCTTTACTTAGTGAAGGGTTAATCTTATGAGTATCAAGTATAGTGAAAATAGATCTTTATAAAAATTAAGAGTGGGAATAGGAGAGGGAAGAGGAAGAAGGGTTGAAATATGGATGGGAGGGAGGGTCGGGTAGGAAGTACCACTATGTTCCTAAATCTGTGTATATGAAATACATGAAACTTGCATACCTTAAATAAAATTTTAAAATGTCATAATATCAAAGAAAAACTTTCAAGACACATACAAATTATGTGTATTTATGGGGTATCTACCATATGATGTTTCAATACATGTATATAACATACAATATTCAGTCAGAGTAAAAAATATTTATTACATATAAATATATCCTCAAACATTTATACATCTTTATTGTGAAAACATTCAAAATTCTATCTTTTAGCTTTTTCCAGAGAAATATATAATATGAAAGCCGGCACCGTGGCTCACTAGGCTAATCCTCTGCCTTGCGGCGCCGGCACACTGGGTTCTAGCCCTAGTCGGGGTGCTGGATTCTGTCCCGGTTGCCCCTCTTCCAGGCCAGCTCTCTGCTGTGGCCAGGGAGTGCAGTGGAGGATGGCCCAAGTGCTTGGGCCCTGCACCCCATGGGAGACCAGGATAAGTACCTGGCTCCTGACATCAGATCAGCGCGGTGCGCCAGCCACAGTGCGCCGGCCGTGGCGGCCATTGGAGGGTGAACCAACGGCAAAAGGAAGACCTTTCTGTCAGTCTCTCTCTCACTGTCCACTCTGCCTGTCAAAAAAAAGGGGGTAGAGGAGAAATATACAATATGTCAACATTATCTATAGACATCCTTACTGTGTAACAGAACCCCAAAACCTCTTACTTCTATCTAATGGTAACTTAGTACTCATTAATCAACCTTTCTCCATCCTTCCCAATCCCTTGCCTCCACAGCCTCTGGTAACCACTATTATACTTCAAGTAATAGGCATGTTTACCCTGGCTAGACATTATACAGCACATGCATATACAGAAACATCACATGGTACTCCAAAAATATGTACAAATTTAATGTGTCCATTGAAAACAAAATGTAATGGGGCTGGCGCTGTGGTGCAGTAGGCTAAAGTCTCTGCCTGTGGTGCTGGAATCCCATATGGGCACTGGTTCATGCCCCCACTGCTCCTCTTCCAATCCATCTCTCTGCTATGGCCTGGGAAAGCAGTGGAAGATGGCCCAAGAGCTTGCACCCCTGCACCCATGTGGGAGACCAGGAAGAAGCTCCTGGCTCCAAATCAGCCCAACTTTGGCCATTGCAACCATCTGGGAGTGAATCAGTGGATGGAAGGCCTTTCTCTCTGTCTCTCCCTCTCTCTGTAATTATTTTAAAAAAAAAGAGAAATGTAGGCCAGCACCGCGGCGCAATAGGCTAATCCTCCGCCTGTGGTGCTGGCACACCAGATTCTAGTCCCAGCTGGGGCACTGGTTCTGTCCCAGTTGCTCCTCTTCCAGTCCAGCTCTCTGCTGTGGCCCGAGAGTGCAGTGGAGGATGGCCCAAGTGCTTGGGCCCTGCACCCAGATGGGAGACCAGGAGAAGCACCTGGCTCCTGGCTTTGGATCAGTGTGGTGCACCAGCCACAGCACACCGGCCGTAGCGGCCATTGGGGGGTGAACCAACGGCAAAGGAAGACCTTTCTCTCAGTCTCTCTCTCACTGTCCACTCTGCCTGTCAAAAAAAAAAAAAAAAAAAAAAAAAGAAAAGAAAAGAAAAATGTAAATGAAAGAAAAAAATCCTTCCATATGAAACAATATGGTTGAAGCCAGCCATGGAAAGAGAAATCCTGCATAGCACCACTTATATGAAATACTCAAATAGTCAAATTCACGGAAACAAAGAACAGAATCATGGTTACCAGGACAGGAGCAACAGAGAAATGGGGAGCTGCTAATCAACAGGTATAAACTTTCATTAATGTGAGATGAATAAGCTCCAGAGATTTGCTGTACAACATTTAGCCTATCGTTAATGATATTGTGTTTTATATCTAGAGATCCATTAAGAAGGTAAATATCATGGCTTTTAAAAAAATAAATACCCAAAATAAAGTTATTTTCATACACAAAGCAAGAAAATATCTCTGAACCATTAATTCCAGTGTTTACAAATTGGCACCTTTTTTTTAGCTGTATGTAGAAATCTGTTTACAGTTGTTACTTGTGTTCTCCTTATTAGAATTAACTCAATAGAAATTCAACTTCACTTTTTAGTCTGATGATTATGCCTCAAGTTCACACATTGTCATTTCAGAATTATTAGATCATGCCCACACATATGTCCCTCAAGGTCATAACTTCATTTAATAAGGCTCAGAATAATGAATCTACAAGGTGGATAATTATTGAGCTGAAGCCTTGGTCTCCTGACAAATTCCTTGCTCCAATGTCAATACTCAGAACTCCAGTTTCAATTTCTGGTTCCTGTCCAAGTTTTCAAACCAATTGTTTCTATTGTTTCCTGGTTTTTAATACCAATGGTCACTAAATATTCCCTTTACCAGTTTCATTCACTAAGATGAGTTGAAAAAGGCAATGCTCTTTGAATAACCAAGTAATAACCAATTAAATGTGCACAGTAATTTTCATATATAAAGCTCTTCAATGAGGACCACTTTTATCCTTTAACAGCATCCCTATGAAGCTGTCATTTTAATCCACATTTGATAAAGTTTGGGAAATGATAAAGGGATTTGTTCAAAGTTATCCAGTTAATGAGAGGAGGAAGTAGAACTTCAACTCCTATTATGATAAAGTCCAGGTCACACTGAAAGCAACAACACACAAGTTCCCAAAATAATTTGTATTATATGGTTCTAAATATGAAATTCCATGATCTACTTTGCCATCTGCTTATGAAAACTCAAACCCCGTATTTTAATTGGTCCATTTTCTCTCAGTAGACTTAAACAAAGAACATAGTTATCAACCCAGGGAGACAGTAAGCAAATCAACCTGACAGTAAATGCTGGCATTATGCCTTGTATCGAAAATAAAATATTTTTTCCAAAGTTTTATATCAGTCATTTGCCATTTACTGCTTGTCATAGATAGAGGACCTTTCAAGATAATGATCTGATTTCCTTATTTTTGGAAAAAGAAAAAGTAAGGAGAACTCTTATAAAGTCACAAGACTAGGGCTGGCATTGTGGCACAGCACGTAAACCTGTTGCTGCAACTGTGGCATCTCATATAGGGTTCTTGCCCCAGCTGCTCCACTTGGACTCTAATTCCCTGCTACTGGCCTGGGGAAAGCAGTGGAAGATGGAAGATGGCTCAAGTACTTGAGCCTCTGTCACCCATGTGGGAGATCCAGAAGAAACTCCTGGCTCCTGTCTTTGGCTTCCCTGGCTTCAGCCTGGACCAACCACTGCTGTTGCGCTCATTTGGGGAGTGAACCAGAAGATGGAAGATTTCTCTCTCTCTCTCTCTCTCTCTCTCTCTCTCTCTCTCTCTTTCCCTCTCTTTCTGTTACTCTGACTTCCACATAAATAAATCGATCTTGGGCCTGTGCCACGGCTCACTAGGCTAATCCTCCACCTACGGCGCCAACACCCTGGGTTCTAGTCCCAGTCAGGGCGTTCTGTCCCGGTTGCTCCTCTTCCAGTCCAGCTCTCTGCTGTGGCCCGGGAAGGCAGTGGAGGATGGCACGGCCCAAGTGCTTGGGCCCTGCACCCGCATGGGAGACCAGGAGGAAGCACCTGGCTTCTGGCTTCGGATTGGCACAGCTCGCCAGCCATAGCAGCCATTTGGGGGGTGAACTAACAGAACGAAGACCCTTCTTTCTCTCTCTCTCTCTCTCTCTAACTCTTCCTGTCAAATAAATAAATAAATAAATAAATAAAAATCGATCTTAGAAAAAAATAGTCACGAGACTATTTAGTTGCAACCGAAGACCTAGAACCCAAGCCAAGCCATCAGAAGTGAATAGAGCAATATACTCAACATCAAAGGACCTTATGCACAGCCCTCAAATTATCAGAACCTAAGAGTAATTCTCGGTTGCCAAATGAGGGTAGTATAATACCAAATGACAATCACCTTGGCACTGAGAATCAAGTACATGTGAAAACATCTGATAAATAAAAATTTGTTGTACAGTTGTAATGCATTATTTCTGGGGCCAAATTCCTAGCTAGATGTTGAAAGTTGATAATGATAATGGCATGGTATAGATGGAAGACTATGAGAAATACCAGAGCTCTTGCTAAATGAACAGTGGCTCCTGGATTGGCATGGCTCTGGCCATTGTGGCCATTTGGTGAGTGAACCAGCAGACAGAAGACCTTTCTCTCTCTCTGCCTCTGCCTCTCTGTAACTCTGCCTTTCAAATAAAATAAATAAATCTTTAAAAAAGAAGAGGAGCAAAGCTGACTCCTGAATCTCTTTTGCTTCCTCCTCGCCATATGACTGCTTTCTCTTCTCATACGTTCCACCATGATGGAATCTACCACACTGTGATCCAGCCAAAGGCCTTCATCAGAGCCAACAGAAGACAGCACTATCCACTTGAACCTCCAGAATTCTGAGCTAAATAAACTGATTTTCTTTAGACATTACTCAGCCTCAGGTATTTCATCATGGTAAAGCAAAAGACTCATACAGTCAAAAACTATTACAACTGATATTGCAGAAATACAAATGATCACAAGAAACTACTATGAACAGTTATATGCCAACAAACTGGACGATATAAAATAAATGGATAAATTCTTAGAAACACACAACCTACCAAGACTAAATCACAAGAAAACAGAAACACTTATGTAGAGGCTGGTGTTGTGGTTTAACCAGTAAAGCTTCTGTCCGTGACTGGCATCCCATATGAATGCTGCTTAGTGTCTCAGCTGCTGCACTTCCCATCCAGCAATTAAAAATGAAATCTGGTCATTTGCAACAAAATGGATGGAAATGCAAAGCATCATACCTAGTGAAATAAGCCAGTCCCAAAGGGACAAACACCATATGTCCTCCCTGACCTGTGATAACTAATAGAGCATCTAAAAGGCAATCTATGAATTTAACATTTTGAGAAGCAACGACTTGAACAGCCCTTGTCTTTACTATAGAGGAACAATTTTTTTTCATACCATTTGTTGAACTCTTTACTTAACATAGAGATAATCATATGTATATAAAGTTAATTGAAAATGTTTTTAGTAAAAAGAGTAGGAATGAGAGGGAGGAGGAAGGGGGCTGAGAGAGTGGGTGGGAGGGCTGCACGTGGGAAGAATCACCATGTTCCTAAAGTTGTAATTGTGAAATGTATGAAGTTTGTAACATTAAAACAGTATAGCTCTACATACATTCCTATGGATTTATTTCTAAGGGTACAGTTTAAAAACTTGCCATGGGACCCCAAGTCCCCTTAAGCTGGGTGGTAAAAATAGCATTTTAAGTGTTAAAGTGAGCATATGGATAGGATTGAGTTTTTAAAGTGATCATAAAAATAGGATTAAGTGTTTGGTAATAATAATAGATAGAATTAAAAAAGAGCAAATGCTCCGACATGGGAAGCATTCCACACAGCAGACTCATAGAATGACAATTGCTTAAAGTAGCACTCTGACTTCAGAATCAGCCCTTACAGCATTCTGATCTGGCTGAAAAGCCCACGAGAGCATTTCAGGCATGGAAAGCCAAGACACTGTGGCAAAAAGCGTCCTACATGAAGGACCTCTGTGTGTGAGACCCCAGTGGAAAGAAGTGGCCATCAAAGAAGGATGTACTTTTCTCTGAAGGGAGGAGAGAACTTCTAATTTGCTTATGGCCTTGTCTAATACTAAAGGAGTTCGTGGATTCAAAAGGCTTCCATAGCCTAGTCAGCTCATGTCAAGAGCGTTGGGTGATCACTGACATCATACATAAGAATGTTAATTGTTAAATTAACAACAGGAGTTGCTGTGCACTAACTTCCCATACAGGACCTTTGCCCTCAAAGAGTTGTATTATGAGAGTTAATAGTAAAACTTGCTCTCAAAGATTTACTTCACTTTAGTTATTAATGTCTCATAAGCTATAGTTATGTTGAAGTGTTTGCAAAAGGTATGTATCATTCTTGGGTTATTCTTCAAAGTAAATTAAATTTCTCCAAAAAATGCTTAAAAAATTAAACCTCAGAAAGGTTTACTTTTATTGAAAAAATGTAATATCCCATATATCAGATAATTTGATGCCAATAAATATTATCAGTCATAGAATCAGGATTATTATGACTTCACAATTGATGGCCAGTAGATTATTGTTAGGTAATGTGTAAGTTCAGATGTCCAGAATTATCAGTTTAGATGGTTCTTGAAAAACAAAATAAAATCAAGGTCCAGAGCTCAATTCCCACATGGCACCAATTAATTTTGCTTTTATTCATGGCAAGAGACTTCATTTTAAAAAATTATGTATTAATTTCAAAGAGTTACACAGAGAAAGGAAGACAGAGAGAGATCATCTACCTGCTGGTTCACTTCCCAGATGGCCTCATTGGCCATGGCTAAGCCAGGCCAAAATCAGGAGTCAAGAGCTTCTTCCAGATCTCCCACTTGGGCCATCTTCCACTCCTTTCTGAGGCACATTAGCAGGGAACTGGATTGGAAGTGAAACAGCTGAGTCTTGAACCAACGCCTATATGAGATGCTGGTGTGGAAGGCAGTGCCTTTACTGCTACGTACAATGCCAGCCCCAACACTTCATTTTCTTTTTTCTCAGAAATCTTTTATTTAAGGTATACACACTTCATGCATTTCATAAATACAACTTTAGTAACATAGTGATTCTTCCCACTGTACCCATCTTCCCACCCTTCTTCCTCCCCCCAATTCCCATTCTTATTTTTTACTAAGTGCTATTTTTTTTTTAAGAATTACTTATTTATTTATTTGAAAGGCAGATTTACAGAGAGGCAGAAACAGAGCGAGAAAGAGAGAGCGAGAGAGAGAGAGGTCTTTCATCCACTGGTTCATTCCCCAAATGGCTGCAATGACCAGAGCTGTGCCAATCTGAACACAGGGTCCAGGAGCTTTTTCCAGGTCTCCCACATGGGTGCAGGGGCTCAAGGACTTGGGCCATCTTCTGCTGCCTTCCCAGGCCATAGCAGAGAGCTGGATGGGAAGTGGAACCAGGAATTGAACCAGCACCCATATGGGATGCTTGCACCACAGGTGGCAGTTTTACCCACTATGCCACAGCGATGGCCCCATTCTATTCTCAATTAGCTTAGTACACATAAGATTAACTCTATACTAACTTGAGCCAAATCTCCTGCATATGTGAGCTGATAACACAAGAACAGTGGATCTTTCAACTGAATCTAGTTTGGTAAAGTAGCAGGATATAAAGTCAATACACAAAAATCAACAGCCTTTGATACACAGACAATGCTACAACTGAAAAAGAACTTCTAAGCTGAATCCCATTCTCAACAGCTACCAAAAAAAATCAAATACTTTGGAATAAATTTAACCAAGGATGTCAAAGATCTCTACGATGAGAATTACAAACATTAAAGAAAGAAATAGAAGAATATACCAAAAAATGGAAAAATCATCCATGTTCATGGATTGGAAGAATCAACATGATCAAAATGTCCATTCTTCTGAAAGCAATTTACATATTCAATTAGATACCAATCAAAATACCAAAAACATTCTTCTCAGATCTAGAAAAAATGATGCTGAAATTCATCTGGAGGCACAGGAGATCTCAAATAGCTAAAGCATCTTCCACAACAAAAACAAACCTGGAGGCATCACAATAACAGATTTTAAGACTTGCTACAAGGCAGTTAGAATCAAAATAGCCTGGTACTGGTACAAAAATAGATGGATAAACAAATTTAACAGAATAGAAACACAAGAAATCGATCCAAGCATTTACACCAACTTATATTTGACCAAGGAGCTAAAACCATCCCTGGAGCAAGGACAGTCTCTTCAACAAATGGTGCTGGGAAAATTGGATTTGCACATGCCAAAGTATGAAGCAAGACCCCACCTTACATCTTACACAAAAATCCACTCAACATGGATTATAGACCTAAATCTACCAACTGACACCATCAAATTAATTGAGAACCTTGGGGAAACTCTTCAAGGCATTGGCACATGCAAAGAATTCCTGGAAAAGACCCCAGAGGCACAGGTAGTCAAAGCCAAAATGAACAATTGGGATTACATCAAATTGAGAAGCTTCTGTATGGCAAAAGAAACATTCAGGAAAGTGAAGAGGCAACCAACAGAATGGGAGAAATTACTTGGATACTATGCAACTGATAAAGGATTAATAACCAGAATCTATAAAGAGATCAAGAATCTCCACAACAACAAAACAAACAATCCAGTTAAGAAATGGGCAAAGGACTTAAACAGACATTTTTCAAAAGAGGAAATCCAAATGGCCAACAGACACATGAAAAAATGTTCAGGATCACTAGCCATCAGGGAAATGCAACTCAAAACCACAAGAAGATTTCACCTCACCCCAGTTAGAATGACTTTCATACAGAAAAGGATGTGGGGGGAAAAGTACCCTAACCTACTGTTGGTGGGAATGTAAACTGATAAAAGCCACTATGGAAGACAGTATGCAGATACCTCAGAAATATGAATATAGACCTACCATGTGACCCAGCAATCCCACTGCTGAGAATTTACCAAAAAGGAATGAAATTAGCATATGAAAGAGTTATCTGTACCCCCATGTTTATTGCAGCTAAATTCACAATAGCTAAGACATAGTCAACCAAAATGCCCATCAACTGAAGACAGGATAAAGAAATTATGGGATATATATACACCATGGAATACTACACAGCAGTTAAAAATGAAATCTGGTTATTTGCAACAAAATGCATAAAAATGCGAAGCATCATACCTAGTGAAATAAGCTAATCCGAAAGGGACAAATACCTTATGTTCTCCCTGATCTGTGAGAACTAATAGCGCACCTAAAATGAAAGCTGTAGAAGTGAAATTAACACTTTGAAAAACAATGACTTGAACAGCCCTCATCTTGACTGTCAAAGTTTTTTTTTTTTTTTCTTTTCTTCATACTATGTCGCTCCCCAACTCGCGGAGGAACGACACCGGACCCTGCGCTGTTCTCTTTGCCCGGCCCTTCCCGGGTTTGCTGCCGCTCCCCCACTTGCAGAGGAATGACGCTCTCCCGGGTTTGCTGCCGGCCCCCTGCTTCCGCGGAGGAGCGGCACACCGCCGGCCGGCTCTCTCAGGGGTTGCTCAGATGTTCCTCAGATGTTCCTGGTGCATGTTGTCTCTCTCCTCCTTTGTAGTCCTCTTCCACCAATTCCAACTCTGCTGCCCACACGCCGAGCACACTGCTCTGCTCCAATCAGGCGCAGGATCAGCTCCTGCAGCTTGTTAGTTGAATTGGTGAGGCAGCTGTGTAGAATTTGTTTATTCTCTCTCAGCACCATATGATGGGAGATCAGATGCATAGAATTAGTCTTAGCAGTTCCAGTAATTTAGTCTAGTCTCGGTTGCTCCCCACAATACTATATGTTGAACTCTTTACTAAAATGGAGTTAATCATCTGTATATAAAGTCAATTGCAAATAGATCACAGTAAAAAATGAGAGGGAATAAGAAGGAGGAAGTTTGTAACTGTAAAGCTGTAAAATGCCATTGTAATTGTTAAAGTGATCATATTAAGTGTTAAAATGAACATATAGATAGGATTAAGTGTTAAAGTGTCATAAATAGCATCAAGTGCCTGGTAATAATAGACAGAATTAAAAAGGAGGGAATGTCCAACATGAGAAGCAATCCACACAGCAGACTCATAGAATCTGACAGTCGCTTTAAGTAACACAGGCATTCTGGTCTGGCTGAAAAGCCCATGAAAGCAATTAAGGCATGGAAAGCCAAATACTGTGGCAGAAAATATCCTACAAGAAGGATCTCTGTGAGTGAGACTCCACTAGAAAGAAGGGGCCATGAAAGAAGGATTTACTTTTCTCTGAAGGGAGGAGAGAACTTCTACTTTGTTTATGGCCTTGTCTAAATACTGATGGAGTTTGTGGCCACAAAAGGCTTCTATATTGATGTCATAAATAAGAGTGTTAATTATTAAATGAACAACAGAAGTCACTGTGCACTTACCCCCCATGTAGGCCCTCTGTTAATGAGTTGTACTATGAGAATTAACTGCAAAACTTGTTCTCAAACTGTACTTTATATGTGGTATGTGTGTGTATGGGTGCAAACTGTTGAAATATTTACTTAGCATTCGTTAATCTCCTAACTATAAGAATACCCATCTCTTTCATTGGTTGTGGCACACAGATGTTCTTTGTCTTTCAAGGCAATACTGACAGCATCTTCTTGGGAATCATGGCTTATGATCAGTTTGTAGCAATCAGATTCCTCATCATGAGATGGCAGTTCTGCGCTCAACTGGTATGGGTCCTGGTCCTTGGTTTCATTCTATCCTTACTTCTGATTATCCTTCTGATTTTCCATCTGCCATTTTGTGGCTACAGTAGAATCACTCACCTCTATTTTGAAGTATTCCCTTTCTTGTGGTTGGCATGTGTAGATACTTGAATGCAAGGAGCCATGATCTTCATCATCAGTCTCATTATTCTTCCCATACACTCTTCCCTGATCTCCATCTCACACATCTGTATTGCATCTGCCATTTGAGGATTCACTCAGCAGAGGGACAGCACAGAGCCTTCTATACCCACTCTTCTCTTCTGACTGTGGTTTTAGTCCAATATGGCTGTTGTGTTCTTATCTGTCTACATCCCAGCTCCAGCCACAACTCAGAAATGGGTTGTGTGGTATCTTTTATACCTTTGTCACCTGTCTTAAACCCCTTGATCTACAGCATGAGAAACAGGAAGCTGAAAGATGCACTAAACAGGGTAGTGAGAGGACATTTACTGAACTAGGAAATGTGGGGATTTCTGTGCTCATGATAATGACAGAAAAGCATTCTTTAGAAAATTATAAACTCAGGGATTTGATGCTAAACCATTGAAAACTGAATTTCCTACTTCCTCATACCCAAGTTCCTCTTTCTAGCTCTAAACTGCAATGTAAGCAACTGAAAGTAGAAATTTTATTTTAAATTAAAATAATTATGTTTAAAATAAAATTATTTTTAAAAATATTTAATTATCATTTGTGACTAAACTCATGATGGGAATTTTTGAATTTTTTATTCACTAATCTATCCTCCCTAAAACAGTGTCTCACTAAGGCGGACACTCAATATAGTCATTAATGAATCCATTCCAATGAGGTCTAAAAACTTTGTTATCTTTCCATGAAACTAAATACAGCTTGCAGATATTAGACATTCACCAAATATTCACAGAATAACAAACATAGCTCCTGTAAGATACTGATGTTGTTCGTTTTCACTCATAAAGTCTTCTTTTTCTTTCTTACAGAAACTGGGTCTTGGAAAATGTTTATTGTGAGAAAGATTACAGTAGAGAAGTTATAGAGCCATAATACCTAAATACCTGTTAAATACTGTAATTTTTCAAAATGTAATTGATGATGCTTCAAAATCATGGATCTTCATTCCACTGTATTCTCATTCAGGGTAGAAAAATCTCAACAAGGGATGATTAATGGTGATTTAGCATAACTGTTAGAACTTCCTTCCTCCATTCTTGCGAATGTATCATTATAGCTTTAAATTTATAACATATTTGTATTTACAGAGCACATGTCCTTTTTAGAAAAATTGTATAAAATATATAAAAGTATACAGAAACCAAACTGTTAAAAATTATCTCTAACCCCACCAATTAAAACAAACCTCAGATAATATTTGGGTAGTTTATACATTGCTCATTGTGGGCAGCCACAGGTAGGCTCCCTTTGTTTATACTTAAATATATGGATGGAGACAGACAATTAGACTAAGGAGATTCCTGGAAGAGGCAGGAAGAACCTTATCTCACTGCTAAACCTCTCACAAGAGATGATATAGATAATCAGTCACACCTGAAACCTGCATTTATCACCTAAGTGTTTTATTGTACCCTTGTAATCAATAATTAAGAACCTTATCACCTTATCGAGAACTCTTTGTAATCTTAAAAGCCTTTTTGATATGTAAATCTTTTGTGCTCCTTCTTGTAAACAACTGGTCATGTTTAAATACTACTGGATTTGTTGAATAAATGAGCCTTGATCAGGACTTGTCTTGGCTCCATTTTTTGCGTCCTTGTCCCTGCATTCCCACTCTCTGCTTCAGGAAACCCGGTTCTTTGTGCTGCAGGCCGACACAGCGCATATTACATTATGCAGAGTCTTCACTCCCTGCTTCATTCTCTGACTTGTAGCATGGTCTTCTGCCAAGCTAAAGCAGCCTTTAGAACATGATTTTGTCACACCACATCCATTTCTCTTTATTGATACTTACCAATTTTCCAATGGTATGGGGAAGTATCACTGTGATAAATATACTTATATGTAATTCACTATAATTTTCTTAGGGTTAAAATAGTTTAAACTTCTACATAAACATTGCCAAATGGCATTTCAGACAATTAATTTATACTCCCACAAACTATTTAAAAAACTTAAACCTTATAATAGCATGTCCAACAACATAGGCTGGCTACTTTCTTTTTCCTCCTTTCCTCCCATCTTTGTTCTTTCTTTCCTTTTTCATTCTTTATCCTGCTATCTTCTTTTCTTCTTTGTCAATTTGATGGTTTCTACCTGGCAATGGTTTGTGTTTGCATTTATTAAATTAATCTTTTCACACACTGTATAGCCATTTGTAATTTTCTATGGATTATCCTAAAACAGCTAAAGAATTTTAAGGTTGATTCTTAAGTCTTTGTAATTATGTCAGCACTTTAATCTGTGGGGCCAGCACTATGATACAGCAAGTTAAGCTGTTGCCTACAATGTCGGCATCCTATATGGGTACTGGTTCCAGTGTCAGCTGCTCCACTGTCGATCTGACTCTCTGCTAATGTGCCTGGAAAAGCAGTAGAGGATGGCCCAAGTGCTTGGGCCCCTGTCACCCATGTAGGAGACCCAGATGAAGCACCTGGTTTCTCGCTTCAGTTTTGCCCAGCCCAAGCCATTATGGCCACTGTGGGGCGAACCAGTGGATAGAATATCTCTTTCTCTGTTTCTCTTCCCTCTGTAACTTTGCCTTTCAAATTAATTTAAAAAAATTTTTGAAACTTTATTAATGACTTTACTTATATGTTATTATTGTGGAAATCAATATTCAACTTTTTGCTTTGTAATTTTTCCATTTTATAATGTAAGCTCTGAAATTTCATCCTGTCATGCAAATATTCACTTTTTTTTAAAAAAAGGATTTATTTATTTGAAAGGCAGAGTGACAGAGACAGAGGGGAGGAGAGAGAGAGGTCTTCCATCCACTGGTTCACTCCCCAAATGCCTACAACAGCCAAGGCTAGGCCTGGTTAAAGGCAAGAATCATGAAATGCATCATCCTGGTCTTCCATGTGGGTGGCAGAGCACTTGGACCATCATCTGCTATCTTCCAGTCACATTAGCAGGAAGGTAGACCAGAAGCAGAGGTAGGACTCAGTGCCAGTCACCTGAATATGAGACGTAGACATCTCAAGTGGTAGCTTAACCCCCTATGCCACTATGGCCTACCCCATTCTTGCTGCTGTATAAGTTAAAATTTTACAAAATCTATTTATCATTCTGGAATTTCTTCTGTTACATACTATGATATAAAGCTCTTTAAATCTTCTGCCAAAAGAAGTAACCAACTGCTGTAGCACAAATTTGTTTCAAATCTTGTTTCATCTACTGAATTGAGGGGTTATCTGTATCACATCTGAACACACATTTATACTAAGGTCTATTGCTTAGCTGCTTACTCTGTCCATACATCAATCTGTATATTCCTACATCAATACCACATTATCTTTATCACTGGTATTTTATAATCATTTGTGTCATAATATTAGAATCTACTTATCCTTCCAGAAAATTGCATGGTTTAAATGTCTGCAGTTTGCTTTCAAGTAGGCTATAGTAGTTTTAAAATAAGTCCACAGATTCTTTCATATCCCTCCCTTCATATGGTGGAGCCTAATTCTTGTCCCTGTGAATATGAGCTGCATTTAAAAATTTATTTCTAGCAAATAGAATGGGAAGGAAGTAGCCACGATTTTTGAAGCTAGATCACAGAAGACATTGTGATTTTAACCTTTCTTCAGATAACTATGGGAAGTTACCATGTCTGAGCACAATCAAGAAACCCAATGGAGATGTCCATGTGAAAAGAAACTGAGGTCTCAGAAAAACTGATACCTCTTGCTAATGGCCATGCAAGTGAATCCTCTTGGGCACAGATCCTCCAAGCTTTCAGATGACTGGAGCTCCAGCAAATATTGTGAATGCAACCTTCTGAAACACCCTTACCCAGCTAAGCTGTTTCTAGATCATTACCCTCAAAGCCATGAGATATGGACATTTAGCTACCATTTTCCTGGGAGTGAATGACATAAGCATAGAAACCACAGGGCCGGTGCTGTGGCACAGCAGGTTAAAAGCCCTGGCCTAAAGCGCTGGCATCCCATATGGGTGTCAGTTCTAGTCCTGGCTGCTCCTCTTCTGATCCAGATCTCTGTTATGGCCTTGGGAAGCAGTAGAAGATGGCCCAAGTCCTTGGGCCTCTACACCCACATGGGAGACCTATAATAAGCTCCTGGTTCCTGACTTTGGATCAGCTCAGCTCTGGCTGTCTTGGCCATCTGAGGAGTGAACCAGTGGATGGAAGGCCTCTCTCTGTCTCTACCTCTCTCTGTAACTCTGTCTTTCAAATAAATAAAATAAATCTTAAAAAAAAAAAAAAAAAAGAAACCACCAACAAGCTGAATGGAGGTTTGGGGGCAAGGAGGTAGAGGCTAGAATGAAAATCAAGGTATATCCTCACAAAAGATTTTTAAGCTCCCAAATTACAAAAAGATTCCAAGTCATCCCAATTCTGTCCTACCTTCATACATTATAATGAACACAGGCAATGGTGTTGCTGGTCATGGTGAGTTTTTAGGAGGAGTAAAAATATACTTCCTTCTAAGATTTGCCCTTTGTTTCAAGGGGCTTCTTAGCTTAATTTAATAAGCTATGTCTCCTATTTTGGCTCCTGTGTCACATTGTATTTTCCAAAAAAATGGCATATCCCTTTCCACATAGTCTCCTCACATTGTGATGTTGATAGTCCTCCCACCCATTGCAACTGGGCCCTCAGGGACACTTGCTCTTGGAACCTAACCATTGTGCTATGTGGAAAGCAAGAAACCATATAGAGCCCATGTACACATTGTCTGGCAGAAAAGTCCACAGAGTTCCTGCTGACAGGTAGCTCCAGCTGCCAGATAGTGAATGAAATTTCAGATGATCCTAGCTCCCAACCACTGAGTCACTCCAAGGCTTCACAAAGCGGAAATTAGCTGTTTCCATTGTGTCCTGGCCAAACTGCTGGTTCATTAGTAAAATACATCATTATTGTTTTCACTCGCTAAACATAGGATGGTTTGATTCACACATTAGACAACTACAGCCTCCCCGAAAGTTAAAGATCTTGTGTTTTATGTTATAAGTATCATAACTCAATAGGGAGTGAACAAAAGAAACCCATAATAAACATGTACCCTAAACCAAAAATTTCCCAACTTAAATTTCAGCTAATGGTGAGGGAAACAATAGTGTCTGAGTTCTCAAACATCCCATCAGGCATCTATATCATTGTTAATGGGATGCCTCAAAACTTTTTTTCATGGAATTTGGACAAATTGTTCAGCCAAATGGGCCATCAAAGAAGGAGGTATCTTTTTCTGAAGGGAGAAGAGAACTTCCACTTTGACTATGGCCTTGTCTAAATAAGACTGGAGTTGGTGAACTCAAGAGGCTTCCATAGCCTTGGCAGCTCATGACAAGAGCCTTGGGTGATTACTGACGTCATAAATAAGAGTGTCAATTGTTAAATCAACAACAGGAGTCACTGTGCACTTACTCCCCAAGTAGGATCTCTGTCCTTGGTGTGTTGTACTATGTGAATTAACGGTAAAACTACTACTACTAAAACAGTACTCTGTACTTTGTGTGTGTGGGTGCAAACTGTTGAAATCTTGGTAAATACTAAGTAGGTCTTCTGTATATAAAGATAATTGAAAATGAATCTTGATGTGAATGGGATGGGAGAGGGAGTGGGAGATGGGATGGTTGTGGGTGGGAGGGAGGTTATGGGGGGGAAAAGCAGCTATAATCCAAAAGTTGTACTTTGGAAATTTATATTTATTAAACAAAAGTTAAAAAACAAAAACAAAAACAAATTGTTCAGCCAAGTCTTTCTTCTTTTTGCAAGATTTGCTCAAAGGAGAGACAGCAAAGGTCCATCCAGTACAGCAGTTTACAGCAGTCTTAATCTCTCTTTGCTTTCCCAAGTGCCCCTCAAAAAGTTAGAAATTGGAAGATAAACTACAGGTGAGGGGAAAGACAGGCGATCAATTTATGCCATAAACACACTTGAGTAAGCCTCAGACCAAGGGCCTGATCAAGGAGTTAAGCAGTACCTGCTGTTGCCCAGGATTTGCTTCAATACTACTGACCTTATTTTCCTCACCCTCCTGTCTCACCCCACTTCCTTAGCAGCAGTAATAGCCAGAAGCTTATGGTTGACACATTAGACATACTGCTGGGCTATAAACATGATTTTTGTCAGATGTATGCATTGTGTACACATTGTACAATGACCAAGTCAGGGTAATTAGCACAGTCATCAATTTAAACATTCATCATTTGTGATGAGAACATTCCCAAAACCTCTCTTCTAGCTGTTTTAAAACACACAATGTGACTAGATATATGTAAATATATAAGGTGACTAGAGTTAACAATAATGTATTACATATAGCAAGGATATATTTTTGAATGGAATGATGCCACCCCAAGGTTGTTCTGGTGATCCTACAGGAAATCAAAATAAGCAGATACTAAAGGTTCCTTGAACAGAACCCAGGCGGACAAGATAATATTTCCTATGTCTAGTTTGTAATTCTTTTTATTTCACCATTTCTGTCTCTATATATTGGTTTATGATTAAAAGAACAACTTAGGAGTCAATATTGTGGTGCAGCAGGTTAAGCTGCCACCTGTAACACCAGCATCCCCATATCAGAGTGCTGGTTCAAGTCCTGGCTGCTCTGCTTCCAATCCAGTTCCCTGCTAATGCACTTGAGAAGGCAGTGACAGATTGCCCAAGTACTTGGATCCCGGCCACCCTTTAAGGAGACCAAGATGGAGTTCCAGGCTCCTGGCTTTGGCCTGCTCCAACTCTAGCAGTTGTGGCCATTAGGGAAGTGAACCAGCAGATGAAAGCTCTCTCTCTCTCTTTCTCTCTCTATCACTGCCTTTCAAAAAGGTAAAATTAATCCATTTTTTTAAGATTTATGGAAATTATGGAGATAGATCTTCCATCCGCTGGTTCACCCCCTAAATGGCCTCAATAGCTGGAGCTGGGCCAGGCAGAAGCCAGGAACCAGGAGCTTCTTCCAGGTCTCCCACATTGGTGCAGGGGCCCAAGGACTTTTCCCATCCTCTGCTGCTTCCCCAGGCACATTAGCAGGGAGCTGGATTAGAAGTGGAACATCCAGGACTCAAACAGGTGCCCTTATGGGATGTCAGTGCCGCAGGTGGTGGCTTAACCTGCTACACAGCAACATCAGCCCCATCCAACAACTCATTCTTACTGTCAAGACCTAAGTACCTATTCTGTGGAACTCTGACAGCATGAGCCTTAAATTTCTCACTTTCACTGCTGCTTCTCCTTTTAATTACACTTCATAGTTGACCCACTGACAGCTCCTATTTTTCATTTTTTCATCTTTAAGTAGTACATAAAACAAATACTTAAACTTTAAAATGTTTTCTCATCATACTATCAACAGTCATTTTGTATACCTCCAAGACTCATACACTGCACATGTGGCAGGCTGAAAAAAATCACTCCTCAAAAAAAAAAAAAAAAAAAAATCCACATCCTAATTCCCAAGACTTGGCAAAAGGATTGCAGATGTGTTTAAGTTAAGGCTCCTTAGATGAGAAGACTATCTTGATGATCCTGGTGCGCCCAATGCCATCATAGTTTTTAAAGGAGGGATGCAGGAGGGAGAGAAAAATGTGACAACAGATGCAGAGAAATTGGAAGATTTTTATAGCTGGCCTTGCAGAGAGTGGGGCCCCAAGTTAAAGGATGCAAGCAGTCTCTTGTCTAGAAAGTAACAAAAATGAAAACCAAAAAACAACAGTAACAACAAAAACCAGATTCTCCCCTAGAGCCTCCAGAAGAGATGTAGTACTACAACCCATTTTAGACTCCTACCTCCTGAACTGTAAGAGAATTTGTGGTGGTTTGATGCAGCAGCCACAGAAACCTAATACACCACGATTAGCACTTAACATTTATCTAATAAACTACTCAGACCTTGCTCATGACTTTCCTTATAAAACATTGTTTCCATAGATCTATGTATAGAATTGAATTCCCTACAAAATTCATGTTTAATATAAATAATATCTTGCCCAGATATAATTTTCAAAAAGCTTAAAACATATTCTCTTCCAAATATATTTTGAGCATGTATCAAAATTTTATTTACAGGCCGGCGCCGCGGCTCACTAGGCTAATCCTCCGCCTTGTGGCTCCGGCACACCGGGTTCTAGTCCCGGTCGGGGCACTGGATTCTGTCCCCGTTGCTCCTCTTCCAGGCCAGCTCTCTGCTGTGGCCAGGGAGTGCAGTGGAGGATGGCCCAGGTGCTTGGGCCCTGCACCCCATGGGAGACCAGGAGAAGCACCTGGCTCCTGGCTTCGGATCAGCGCAATGCGCCGGCCGCAGCGTGCCGGCCGCGGCGGCCATTGGAGGGTGAACCAACGGCAAAAAGGAAGTCTATGTCTCTCTCTCTCTCACTGTCCACTCTGCCTGTCAAAAAACAAACAAACAAAAAATTTTTTTACCTCATTAAAGAGAGAACTAGCATGATAGTGAAGCTGATTCAAAGGAGGATACAAGAAATTTAGAGCTACCATAATGGAAAAACATGCAAGAATAAGACTCGAGCTTTAATGTAATATGGATAAATGTCTTACAGGTAATAAAATTGCCCCCTTTGAGATTATCTTTCCCAACACAATGAAATCACTGGATAAAGATAATTTGCAACTTATTAACCTTCTATAAATTAACACCTAAATCTATTGAGTCTGGGACCTCACAAATAGTAATTAATAAGTCTAAGTTATTGTCCACAAAACTTCAAATGACCCATAGGCAGAGTTGTTAGATGATGCTCTCCATGTAACATTCAAAAGGCATAAAAATGATCCTTTTCCCTTATTTTCAAGTTTCGTAAATTTTTTCTAAACAGACTGGTCCCAGTTACCTTTCAGTAATAAAGTACGGCAAAATTTTATGGCTTAAAACTACAACCATTTTATTATATATCACAGTTTTAGAGGTCATGAATTTGGGGAAGGCTTTGTTGATTTTTCTGCTCCACATGATACTGAGTGAAGCTACTTAATATTTGCTTGATAGACAAGTCAGTATGGAGATTCCAAACAGCTGCTTCACATAGCCGGTGCCCTGACTGGGAAAGGCTAGTAAGCTGAATACAGCCGGACCCCTCTTCCTCTCCGTGTAGTCTCGGCCCTTTCCACGTGATCTCGGCAACAGGGCAGCTGGATATCATAAATGGATTTAGGCTATCGACTCTCAAAGACTAGATCCAGAACTGGAATAGCTCTGCTCTCCCATTCATCTTTGGTCAAAACAGTGATGGAAAAGGGGAAATAAATCCCACCTCGGGGCTGGCGTTGTGGTATAGCTCGTTAACGCCCTGGCCTGAAGCACCAGCATCCCATATGGGCACCGGTTGTAGTCTTGGCTGCTCCTCTTCTGATCCAGCTCTCTGTTGTGGCCTGGGGAGGCAGTAGAAAATGGCCCAAATCCTAGGGCCCCTGCACCCGTGTGGGAGACCTGAAGAAGCTCCTGGCTTCGGATCGGCGCAGCTCCAGCTGTTGCGGCCAATTGGAGAGTGAACCAGCGGATGAAAGACCTCTCTCTCTGCCTCTCCTCTCTCTGTGTAACTCTAATTTTCAAATAAATAAATCTTTAAAAAAAAATCCCACCTCTTGATGGGAGAACTGTCTAAAGAATTTGTGTAGCTGGCGCCGCGGCTCACTAGGCTAATCCTCCGCCTTGCG
Source organism: Oryctolagus cuniculus (assembly GCF_051225735.1). NCBI lineage: Eukaryota > Metazoa > Chordata > Mammalia > Lagomorpha > Leporidae > Oryctolagus > Oryctolagus cuniculus. The sequence goes on from NC_142867.1 coordinate 12,784,644, forward strand.
GCGCCGGCACACCGGGTTCTAGTCCCGGTCGGGGCGCCGGATTCTGTCCCGGTTGCCTCTCTTCCAGGCCAGCTCTCTGCTGTGGCCAGGGAGTGCAGTGGAGGATGGCCCAAGTGCTTGGGCCCTGCACCCCATGGGAGACCAGGAAAAGCACCTGGCTCCTGGCTCCTGCCATCGGATCAGCGCGGTGCGCCGGCCGCAGCGCGCCGGCCGCGGCGGCCATTGGAGGGTGAACCAATGGCAAAGGAAGACCTTTCTCTCTGTCTCTCTCTCTCACTGTCCACTCTGCCTGTCAAAAAAAAAAAAAAAAAAAAGAATTTGTGTGTAACAGGAGCAATGTGTGTAGCCCACTGCTCTTTCTCCCTCTCTATAACCCCTCAAGCACTTGTGGACCATGTGGGTTTTCAAAGTATAGCATCAATATCACATGGGAACCTGTTATAAATGCAAACTCTCAGGCCCAACTTCAAACCTGGTGCTCCGTAATCTGTGTTTTAGTTAAGTCCTCTTGGTAATTCTGATGCATGGTAAAGTTTGAAATCTTCTGTTACTTGATAAATATATCACAACAAAGTTGCTATGTGTTTTTCACCACAATTTAAAAATAGATTGAAAATACTACCACGGATTATTTAGACTTCTGCAGAAAACACCAATTATACCAAATAAAGCCAGTGTGGTGGATTTCTCTGATTTGTTTCTCAGCTCTCAAAAGCCTCTTCCACCTACTTGGAATGCACAAGAAATCTCCCTTCTTATTCCATCACCCACTCCTCAGAGGTGTCAAGTTATGTCTAAAGAATCACTTGCAAAATAACATATACCTTCTCCATTAATAAGTCTATTATGCAACTCAAAAAATACATTATTCTCTTACAGGAACTCTCAGTCTTCACAAACAGGTGTTGTGTGTGACAGAATGGAAAATTTTATTAATTCTATGACACCTTGTTTTCTTTAGTTACTATTTTGCATCAATTCTTTCCTTGGACTTTCTTTAGATTAACTCTACATTTTTTTATATTGAATCTTTCCAACTTGTATATATAAGCTGCACAAACTGTATCCTAAATTTTTTTGACATGCTAATATGCTTATCACTCAGTTCCAAACACTTTCTACTCTCATTGCCTACTTACTCTATAACTCATATTTTTTCTGAAACTAAGATAATTTAATCTATTTTTACAATTGATTTCTAATATAATGATGTCAAAACATGATCTGAAACATAACAATTCAGCAAACTCTTTTTATAAAGAGCAAGACCTGGTCTCCATTGTAACTCCTCAATTCTGCCTTTGTAACAATAAAGCAACCAAAGACAGTAACAGAAAAAAGTGAGAGTTACTACATTCCAATAAAACTATTTACAAATATAGGCAGCTTGCTAGAGCTGCCATTGTGACACACCAGGTCAAGCCACTGCCTGCAACGCCAGCATCACACTGAATCCCAGCTATTCCGCTTGTAATGTGCCTGGGAAAGCACCAGAAGATTGTCCAAGTGCTTGGGCCCCTGTCACGTACATGGGAGACCTGGATGGAGTTTCTGTACAGAGTGCCAGGCTCCCAGTTTCAGCCAGGCCCAGATCCAGCTGTTGCTGCCAGAGGATGGAAGATCTCTCTTTTTTGCACCCCCCCCATTAACTCTACCTTTCAAATAAATAAACTTTAAACAAAAGTCACCTAGCAAATCATAGTTTGCCAAACCCTTGTTCTACAGGGCGCAAGTCTGGTTAAGACTCGCTATACTTAGTACATGAAGATTTATAATGTCCCATGCATTCTATTTTTTAAAAAAAAATTAATTATTTTTTTGAAAGGCAGTTACAAAGAAGCAGAGAGAAAGAGAGCTCTTCCATCCACTGGTTCACTCCTCAAATGGCTGCAAGAGTGAGATGAGTCTATCCGAAGCAAAGAGCCAGGAGCTTCTTCCAGGTCTCCCTATGTGCGTAGTAGGGGGTCCAAGCACTTGGGCCAATTTCTACTACCAGGTCATAGCAGAGCTACACCACAACGCCAGACCCTTCCATGCATTCTTGCATGCCAATTATTATGCACACTTTACGGTTCAGGTCTGGTCTACTGCTGACATTTGCTTTAAAAAAAAAAAAGTATTTATTTACTTGAAAGGCAGAGTTGGGGGGGGGGTTCCCCAGCTGCTGGTTCACTTCCCAGGTGGCTGCTACAGCCAGAGCTGTGCCCATACGAAACCAGGAGCCAGGAGCTTCCTTTGGGTCTCCCATGCTGGGTCTCCCATGCCGGTGCAGGGGCCCAAGCACTGGGGCCATGCTCTACTGCTTTCCCAAGCCATAGCAGAGAGCTGGATCGGAAAAGGAGCAGCTGGGACTGGAACCCGCCAGGTATGGCATTCCGGCACTGCAGGGGGCAGCTTTACCCCCTAGGACACAGGGCCGCCCGCCAATATTTCTTTTGTTACTTTGGCCTAGTGATGGGATTTTAGAATAAGAGGATCCTCAGCTGCCAGCTTTGTCGCTTATCATTGAGTAGCTTGAGGCAAATTACTAACGTCTCTAATCCTATCCACCTGCAGAAAATAACAGTACCTACCTCATGGTGTGAACCTAAGGAATGACGCAATAAAATAACCCACACAAAGCACCTAGCCAAAGGATGGGCAGCCTTCAATCACTATTAGTGGTAGTAGCATCATCATGTCATTGAACCACTAGTCTGAGAAAAGTATAATTATAAACCAATTTTCCAAAGAAACTAAGGATCACTGATACTTAGAAAACTTGCCTAAGTCTCACCGCCAGTGACCAAGCGCCAATTCCCACCCAGAACTTCTATTTCCAAATCCAGCGTTGCCAGTACTTAAACTCTGATTAATCCAGTCACACTAACTCGAAAGGAATTTACTGGACACCATCCCCAGGCAAGGCTGCATTTTAAGACAGAGAAAGGGATTACGAAACACACAAGTGTTTATTCTTCATGGTGCTAATGTAGTCCTGGGGTGGGGGGGAGGGGAGAGTTCAGGGAGCTCAAACAGGATTAAAGCGTATGGAAAGTGCTAGACCAGGTGAGCAAACCACCAGTCTTCGGGAACCGGCTTCTAAACCCGGCAAACGTCTCCGGGCTGGATCCTTTAAGAACGTGGTGTCACCCACAGGTGCACCCGGGCTCCGTGACCTTGCCTCTCTGTCCGTCGACCCCGCTTCCCTGTACGGCTCTCCCGCTCCTCGTGCCTTTAGGCGCCTGGCCCCTAAAAATATCACCCGACGTCACACCTCCCGGCTCTTGCCTTCGGCTTTTTAAGAACCGGCGCCGTCATCCCTCTGAGTCACGTATCACAGCCCTGGCGCGCTGCTGATTCAGGCCACTGAAGGCGGTGACAAATCCTGCCCCTTTCGAGGGCACCCAGGAGCGCGTCCCCCACGTGAGGCTCCGCCACCAGCCCCAAGGCGGGCTGGATGTAGGAAAGCAACCCCAGGAATCCCCCTGTCTCCCGGCTCAGCCGTGCGACTCTTCCAAGCCTATCTAGTGACAATTGCTAAGGCTTTCTCCGCCCCGTCCATGACGGAAAACTCGTGACTGGATTCTCGGGCGCTAGGCAGGCGCGGAGCAACCGAGGGGCGGAGCCGCAAGCCCTCAGAGCTACAAAAGCCCCCGACGGGCGGCGCAGGCGCAGTCTCTCGCCATGGAACCTCCTTCCCGCCGCTGAGACTAGGAAGCGGGACGCCAAATCTGTCCCCGCGCAGCCGCCGCCGCCAGGCGCCGAGCCGGGTGGCCGCCCTTCCCTAGGTGCGCCTGCGCACGTTCCCACGCACGCTCCGGCGTACGGCGGCGGCCAGGGGTCGCGAGCCGGTGGAGGACCCGCGCGCGGAGAAGCTCGAGGAGTCAGCGCTTCTTCCCTCCCTCCCCCGTTCCCCTCCCCACTCCCTCCCCCCCTCCCCAAGAATGTTCCGCTACGAGGTGAGTTGTTGCGACCGGAAGTGACCCCTCCCTCCCTCACGCGCCCCTTTTCCTCTCACCCCCGACTCGCCGGTCCGCGGCTCCTAAGGGGGGAGGGGGTGGGCTGTGGGAGTCGCGGGACCGAGCGGAGCTCGAGCGGCTCGGCGTCGTGGATTGCTAACCCGCGGGTTGGGAGCTGGCTTCAGGGGGCGGGACTGCCCCATCAGTTGCCGCTGGGGAGACTTGGTCTGTTTTCAGGTGGGGAGGGCCCGCTAAGTGCTGTGACCGGACCACCCCCTCACCGCTGACCAGGGTGAGCCCTGGAGTAGAAAGCCTTGCAGCTACCTGGTGCCTCTTCTTGAGGAGGAGTCATCAGGAGTGCCCAGCGAGGAGTTTTCCCGCCCTGGACCCAGAATCTTACCCCCCACCCCCCACCTCGTTACACACACGCCCCCGAACGCTCAGACAGCCTTCGGGTCCGGGAGGGCTGGACTTGCCCTTTGACTGGGACCCCAGGCTGTTGGCTACCTAGGGCTTGGAGTTGGAAGGGGGGCGTGTCCGGCCGAAGTTCCTTGTAGGCAAGTGTAGGGAGCCGTGGCTTTGGTGACGGTCCCGGGAATGTGGCAACAGCCTAGAGCCCTGACCCTGTCACGGACTCGCAGTTTGACCTTGAGCGACTCTTAATCACCGGAGTTTCTAGAGTGAAGGGACTGGTCTAGGTGATCTCTTTTTCATTTAAAAAAGTGGTCGGGTTAAAGTAGATCTTTGTGGTTTGGGAAGGAGTGATGTGGAGGCAGTTGATTGTCTCATTTGTGCAAGTTTGTGAGGGCTCTGGGATGGGTAGGACTGCCCTTTGTTGTCCTAAGGTTTCCTTGAGGGAACAACCTAGCCAAGAGGTAGATAGGCAAGATATATCACAAATCTACCCACTGTTAAGTGTGGAATTCTAATTCTGAATCTTTGAAAGTTGGGAACAGATACCCTTGACAGGAGTGATCCAAGACCAAACTGACCCAGTGTAAACATGTTGAGAGATGATGAAATGCATAGGCAGAAGTTGCCAAAAGACTTGCAGTTGAATAAAGTGGAAGAGAAAAGGGAAAATGGAGTGGAAAGAGGAAATGTTTACAGTAGAATACGTCTAAGATGTTGCAGTGATAGTTAGCTTTTTGTTCAGCAATCCACAATCTTTGCCGAAATCTGTTTGCCTCTCACAACTGTAAAGTATATGATATTGTTTATGCCTTATGACTTAAGAGACTGAGACACAGGAGATTGTCCCAAGGTATTTGAATTAATTTTAAAAAATCAGTTGCTGTGTTAACACTACTTATAAGAGTGGAGACAAAACTTGAACTTGGCATATCACAGCTTTCTTGGAGTTTGTTTAGTTGTGGTTGAAAACTTGGCTGTTTTATCACTAGTATAGGCCTCTAGGAAGTAGAAGGCAAAAAGGGTGGAAAGTGAAGAGAAAGCTTTAATAGTTGAAATGATAACATGAATATAACAAGGAAAGTGAGAACTCTTTAAAAAGATACAAAATTCAAGCAAGATAACAAAGTGTTCGTTTTTAATTACCACAACCATTCTAACAAGTGATAGGCATAATTTCTTGATTGCATGAGGAGTTGCTACTATTAGACTCTTGATAAAATAAAGAAATCGGGTGCTTGTGGGAGAAGATTTTAAATGGAATAAGAAAGAGGAAATGGAAACCAAAAGAAAGAAGATAACTGAACTCTTCCAGTGTCAGGGAGATGGATGAGTAGAAAAAAAGTCATCATTACAAAAAGAATGAGATTATTGTGTTCATTGAGAAGGTGAGATGAACATTTTTAGAACATTTTAAAAATGAGGTGAGTTTCATGAATAGCTAATCCATTTTATCTTGTTTTTAGTCTTTGGAGGATTGTCCTCTAGATGAAGATGAAGATGCATTTCAGGGCCTGGGAGAAGAAGATGAAGAGATTGATCAATTCAATGATGATACATTTGGATCAGGTGCCGTGGGTAAGTGATTTCTTTGTCTTGTAATTGCAGTCTCTTGCTCTTTTCAGGTGCTCTTATTTATACCTGCTTTATCTTAGTGGGAGTAACTTTATTCACTAACTTTTCAGGGTAGTGTTCTATTGTTGACCTCAGGATACTATATTTTTTTACCCTGCTCCTTTGGGGCTCTTATTGCCTCACCTGTAAAACCAGATCCCTTCCAGCTGTATGATCTGTGGCTCTAGGGTGCCACAAGAAGAAATTCAAGTGTTTATAGAGAAGTAGATATTTACCAGAGATTTAAAAATAATCCAAGGGGAGGGGAATTTTTTATTTGTAGAACATGCAACTTGGGGAAACTAATGAATAGTAGAACATTCAAATTCTAGAATGCAGATGTGTGTTTTAGAATTCAATCCATTCCTAGTATATTAAATAACCTTGCTATATAACAATTTCAATAAAAATTAAATGCTGTTATACCAAGAATTTTGGTGATAGATAATCTTCATAAGTTAGAAAAGTGTTGTGTGCAGATGAAATTTTTTTCTGTCCCTGGATATGGGTTAATAATCTAGGAGATGGAAAAAGTATAAAACATTAAAGAGCCAAATTAAACTTACAAACCACAATTATAAATGTTAGGATAGAAAATTTAGGAAGTAGGTTAATATGGTAAAGTTGGAGAACACATTTCATTTGAATAAGTAGACTAACAGTTAAAATTTACTTCATATGTTGTAGTAACAGCAGGTTAAGCCACTGCTTTGGATGCTCACATCCATATCAGAGTACCAGTTCTGGTACCAGCTACTCCACTTCCAATGCAGCCTCCTAATGCATCCTGGGAGGCAGCAGATGATGGCTTAATTGCTCAAGCCCCTGCCACCCATGTGGAAGACCCAGAGGAAGTTCTGGGCTAGTGTCATTTTGCCTTTCAAGAAGATGAAAATAAATAACTTGTTGGTTTTTTTTTTTTTAATTAAAAAAATGAATAGGGAAAAGTCAATGTAGGTATTTTTGCCTTAACTGTTGGTGTTGGAAAATAACAATGACAGCGTTTATGTTGGGAAGTGTACATATGTGTGAATCAATCGCAGCACTTCTGTCAGTGTAAGAAATGTTCACAGTTAAGTAATAAGGGAAAAAGGAAATTTGGCAATAAGGAGCACTCAAGATCTTCAGTATCAAGGACAAATAAGGATCTTACTGGTTTTGCAGTGACCTAAACAGCTTAAGTTTATTAAAACTTAGAGTTGAATGAACTGCCAAAAATGAAAGTGTTTCCTATTGTCAATCATTTATAAAATTCAGTAAAGAACTAAAACTTTGTCATGATTTCAGAGCAACAAAATGAATGTTGAAGGTACAAGGTAAGAGTCATTGTGAGGAAATCAAAAATTTTTTGGATTATATCCATACTGTAAGGAGATGAGATTGTCCAGGAGAATGACATGATTTAAGATGCTATTGTCTCTCTCCATGGAGATCACAGGAAAAGGGACATAGAATTGCAAGTGCACAGAATTGTGTGAATTTTGAAAATTATATTTAGAAGATTATTAATAATCTATAAAATAGAAGCTAGAAACATGTGTTTTTTAAACTTTTTCCATTAAAATAATGTTCTGAATGTTATCATTTTTCAGCAAATGAAGTTGATGGAATTGATTTATACATATTAAGATAAAGTAATATGTCCTCATTTTTGAACTTGAAGAGAGAAGGAATTGTTTTGCCTCCTCGTTGACTTCCAGAGTGCAATGAACAATCTCTTTGTTAGTTTCTCTTTGATTTTTAATCCACGGAGAGATCATCTTGAGTAATAACTTTTAGTGCAATGGATATTTTAGATCACTGTCCACATGTTTGATATCACTTTAAGAAATTAGTGACTGTCTTCTGCATGAAAAAAATGCTTGCATCATGTTGGAACAATAAATTATATTGCAGTAAACCCAGTTCAGTCTCTAAAAATAAAAGCTTACACTTATATGCTGCTTAGTATGTGCTAGGCACTGTTCTAAATGTTCTACATACATTACTAACCTTCACAGCAACCTTGTGAGTTGGATACTATTATTATCCTCATTTAAACAAATGAAGCAGAATAACAGAGAGATTAAGTAACTATAAATACAATTAGTGTAAATCTATTATGTTAAACAGTCTTTGGATAAAGTTTGAAAAAATTTCCTGTTTTGCTTATGAGGGCTCCCCGTATTCTTTCTATTTGCCTCTAAGTGAAAACTGCTATAATTTTAGGGCAATTTCAGTCCCTAATCTTAGAGCAAGAAAAATCAAAATGATAATGTATTCTACAGCATAGATCTTTGCTTGCACATTTAAAAACAATAATTCACAAAAAATCCATTTGCACAGAATGTGGCTGTTTAACCAGTATTTTTTAAATCTTATTAAGGACAAATAGAGTATCCATATTTGGTGGGATCTGGTTAAGTTAGCCAGAAACAAAATTGAGAACTGGGGACGGAAAGCAATGCATTAGGACCAATCAATTAACAACTTATTAAATTTTGGAAGTAAGTATTTTTAAAGTCCCTGAATTCAGGATTATAACCTCTTTACTCTTTTGGCATTGTTGGGTTAGTAAAATTGCAAACAACAGTTTATCCTTTCTCACTCACTCTTCCTCACCAAAAATATTAATTCCACAGTTGATTTTTAGTTACATTGAACCTTAACAGTATTCATTTCAGATGAATGAGCATTTAAATTAACAGTGTAATTTTCATCTAATAAAGATTTTTCCTTTTTTTTGAGCACATCAAGGTTATGTTGGTCAGGAAACTATCAAAACGAAAAGGATTCCTTAAGTTCTTTGCTGTAAGACAACATTTCAGGGGTGAGTGTTATGGCATAGTCCAGTCACTGCCTGCGATGCCGGCATCTCATATGGGGGATGCTGGTTTGTGTCCCAGCTGCTCCACTTCTGACCCAGCTCCCTGCTAATGACCTGGGAAAAATGTCAGTGATGGCCCAAGTACTTTGGCCCCTCCACATATGTGGGAGACTCAGAAGAAGCTCTTGGTTTTGGCCTGACACAGCCCTGGCTGTTGCAAATATATGGGGAGTGAACTAGTGGATGGATGATCTCTCTGCTTGTCTCTTTCTTTCTTCTTCACTCTGTGTAATTTAATTTAATACTCTGTGTAATTTTTTAAAAATAGATTTATTTATGTATTTGAAAGAGATACACAGAGAAAGAAAGGCAGAGAGAGAGAGACAAGTCTTCCATCAACTGGTTCAGTCCCCCATTGGCCGCAATGGCTGGAGCTGCGCCATTCCAAAGCCAGGAGCCAGGTGCTTCCTCTGGGTCTCCCACATGGGTGCAGGGGCCCAAGGACTTGGGCCATCTTCTGCTTTCCCAGGCCACAGCAGAGAGCTGGATCGGAAGTGGAACAGCTGGGACTCGAACCGGTGCTCATATGGGATGCTGTCACTGCAGGCGGTGGCTTTACCTGCTATGCCACAGCGCCAGCCCCTAAATAAATATTTTTTAAAAAGAAATAAAGATGGGGCTGGCGCCGCGGCTCAATAGGCTAATCCTCCGCCTTGCGGCACTGGCACACCAGGTTCTAGTCCCGGTCGGGGCGCCGGATTCTGTCCTGGTTGCTCCTGGCTTCGGATCAGCGCAATGCGCTGGCCACAGCGCGCCGGCTGTGGTGGCCATTGGAGGGTGAACCAATGGCAAAAGGAAGACCTTTCTCTCTGTCTCTCTCACTGTCCACTCTGCCTGTCAAAAAAAAAAAAAAAAAAAAAAAAATGGCCAGAGCCGTGGCTTGTTAGGCTAATCCTCTTCCTGCGGCGCCGGCACACTAGGTTCTAGTCCCGTTCGGGGTGCTGGATTCTGTCCCGGTTGCCCCTCTTCCAGGCCAGCTCTCTGCTGTGGCCCGGGAGTGCAGTGGAGGATAGCCCAGGTTCTTGGGCCCTGCATCCCATGGGAGACCAGGAGAAGCACCTGGCTCCTGGCTTCGGATCAGTGCAGTGTGCCGGCCGCAGCGCGCCGGCCGCAGCAGCCACTGGAGGGTGAACCAATGGCAAAAGGAAGACCTTTCTGTCTGTCTCTCTCACTGTCCACTCTGCCTGTCAAAAAATAAAAAAAGCAAAAAGAAATAAAGATAACATTTCAGAAGAAGAGTGCCTCTTGCCTAGACACTCAGTAAGAGGAAGCTGTGGTTGACGAAGAAAACTTCGCATGATTAGAAAAAACGACCCATGTCCTAGAGGCTTAGGTAAGAATATTTTTATTGCTCTGTCCCTGTTTATCCCAGTGATGGCTAGGTGATCAGCAGTTTAAAGATGTGGTTCCCATAATTGGTGTTCAGGATTACAGTGCTTCCAAAGGCTTTAGACAATATATCCTATGATGTAAGAATTATAAATTTGGAAGTCTTTTTCCCATTTTTTGGGTCACTAGTGTAAAATATATATTGTTATATAATAAAAATTGCAAGGGGCTGGCTTTGTGACACAGCTTGTTTAGCCACTGCCTGTGACACCAGCATTCTATATGAGCACTGGTTCAACTCCCCACTGCTCCACTTCTGATCCAGGCAAAGCATAGGATGTCCCAAGTGCATGGCCCCCTGCCACCCACATGGGAGACAGAGATGGATGTCCAAGCTGCTGGCTTCAGCTCAGCCCAGCCCTGCCTATTGCTGCCATTTGTGCACTGAACCAGCAGATGAAAGATTTCTATCTCTCATACTGTCTCTTTCTGTTCTGTTTCTGTAACTCTGCCTTTCAAATAAATAAGTCTTTTTAAAAATAGAAGCAGCAAATTATAAATACTTAGTATGCTCTTGATAAGGAATTAGCCTCCTTAAATATTTATTTAAAAAATATATATAGGGGTAATACTGTGGTGTAGAGGTTAAAGCCGCCACCTGCAATGCCAGCATCCAATATAGGCTCCAGTTAGTCCCAGATGCTCTACTTCCGATCCAGCTCCCTTCTAATGTGCATGGAAAAGCTGCCCAAGTGCTTGGTTCCCTGCACCCACATGGGAGACCCAGAGGGAACTCTAGGCTCCTGGCTTCAGATCAGTCCAGCTCTATCCTCTGAGGCCATTTGCGGAGTGAACTAGTGGATGGAAGACTTGTCTCTTTCTCTATCTGCCTCTCTGTAACTCTGCCTTAGAAATAAATTAATTAATTTAAAAAATAAAAGATAACCTTTTAAAATATATATATATATAAATGTTCATTACAGGGTTTTTTGGTTTGGGTTTTTTTTTTTTTTTTTTTTTTTTTTTTTTTTTTTTTTTTTTTTTTTTTTTTAAATTTCAGAGGCAGAAAGACAGTTCTCATCTGCTGGTTCACTTCCCAAATGCCTTCAAGGGCCAGGATTAGACCTGACTGAAGCTGGGAGCTGGAAACTTAATCCAGTTCTCCCACGTGGGTGGCAGGAGACCAGTTTCTCGAGGTATAACCCCTTTCTCCCACGGTCTGCATTACCAGGAAGCTGGAGTCAGGAACTGGAACCTAGAATCTAACTCAGGCACTCCTGAGAAATGCTGTCTTAATGACTAGGCTAAATGACCACCACTTCAGTACAATATTGTCATGTTAAATTATCCAAATGTTTATCAGTAGGAAGTAAATGAAATCACAGTTTATCCTTAGAATAAAATCTTATAGGTATTAAAAAGTTTAAGATAACATTATTGGTAATTATACTTAAATTTTCAGCATGAAAAGGTGTCAAAGATGTACTGCTTAAGGAAAAAGGAACATGGATAAAGAGTTAAGCCACTACTTAGGAGCTCTGCATTCCCGTTTAGGTCCTAGCTACTCAGCTTCCAATCCAGCTTCCTGCTAATGCCTCTAAAGAGGCAGCAGATAGTGTCCCAAATGCTTGGGCCTCTGCCACCCTTGGGGGGCTCATGGAGTTCCAGGCTCCTGGGTTGACCTGATCCACACTTAGCTATTAAAGGCATGTGGGGAGTGTACCATCAAAGGGAAGATCTCTTTCTGTGTTTCAAGTAGGTAAAAATAAACTTAAAAAAAAGACAAAAGGTTTACAAAATAATTTTGAAAAATTTTAAAAACTCAAAATTTTTATGGTTTGTAATTTCAAAAACAACTGTGGAATTATGAATAACTTTTACTTTATAAGTTACTTGTTTTTGTGTTGCTTGAATTTTTAAAAAACATAGTTAGCAGTAAAAAGAAAGTCTTTATCCCTGTGTGTTGAATTGTATGGAGCATAAAGCATATAACTAAAATAAGAATAAAGTACATGACATACACAAAAGAATTTTTTTTTTTTTTTTTTTTTTGAGTTAAAAAGTAGAGCACACTGAGGGCCAGCGTTGTGGCATAGCGGGTAAAGCTGCTGCCTGTGACATCAGCATCACATATGGGTGACTGTGTCCCAGCTACACTACTTCTGATCCAGCTTCCTGCTGAGAAAAGCAACAGACAATGGCCCAAGTGTTTGGGCCCTTGCCATCCACATGGGAGACCCAGTGAGTCTTCTGCCTTTAGGAGTAAACCAGCAGATGGAAGATCTCTCTTTCTGTGTCTCCATAACTCTTTCAAGTAAATAATTTTTTTTTTTTAAGTAGAGCACATTTTGACAAAGTGAAGGTAGAATTAAAATGAAAGTATTATTTAGGGGGAACTTCAGTGAAGGGAGAGGTTTTTGCATTGAAAAGCTGAAAGGGATCAGAATGGTGAATACAGTTTTATGATTGAAGCAGAATGGAATGATTAGGTTGAAGAGAACTGGAATTAGAGATGGGATGAAAGGAAGGTTGATTTCTAGAGGAGCCTGAGGGTTCTGAAGGGTTTAATCCATGCTGTAGTGGGACTCAAAAATGCTGTCAGCCAAATAAAATGGGAAAACCACATTAGTGTCACTGCTACATCCTGCATAGTAGTGTGCAGGAATAGCAAAAGACATAATTAAAATAGGAGAGGAGTTGACTGGTCCAAATCATTATTACTTTTCCCCTGGACTGTTGCAATAGCCATCTGACAGATTACCGTATTTCCAGTATTGTCACAGCTACCCCCATTCCCCAATCCATTTTTAACACAAAAGCCAGTGTGATTCTTTCTAAAAGTTAAGCCACAGCAAAACTTGCATTGCCTCCCATTTTGATCATAGTAGCCCAGAAGACTCCTGACTCATTTTCTATTTTTAGTATTTATTTATTTGAAAGGCAGAGTTACAGAGGCAGAGGTAGAGGGAGAACGAGGTCTTCACCTGCTGGTTCACTCCCCAAATGGCCACACTGGCTGGAGCTGAGCCAATCCAAAGCCAGGAGCCAGGAGCTTCTTCCGGGTCTCCCATGCGGGTACAGGGGCCAAAGGGTTTGAGCCATCTTCTGCTTTCCCAGGCCATAGCAGAGAGCTGGATCAGAAGAGGAGCAGCCAGGATTCGAACCAGCACCCATATGGAATACCAGCACTGCAAGCAGCAGCTTCACTTGCTATGCAACAGCGCCAGCTCCCTCCTAGCTCATTCTCTACTCTTGCCATTTCATTCCAAACTGCTCTCTTGGCTCTTTCTCAAAACTGACAGATCTCTCATTTTAAGAGTTTTCTACTGACTGTCCTACCTGTAATTTCCTTAATGTTTTGGCTTGAAATGTCATAGAATCTCAAAACAGGCAATAGTATGTGTGTGTGTGTGTGTGTGTGTGTATCTGTCACCAGTTTAGGAATCAATTTTAGAATATAGTTTGACAGCATAGGCAATGTTTTAAGCTGTTAATTCAAATACTTGAATTTTATTCCTGATGTAATGTTATTTTCTCTAAATAGTTAAAAAAAAAAAACACCTCACTTTCTGTATCCTTTAATTCAAACTTTATTTGATATCTCTAAGTGCAAATTTAACCTTCACCTGTCTTCTGGAGTTGTAGTTGTTTGGTTAAAAGAACATTTTTCTAAAACTCATTCCATTGTCCAGTATATTCCTTATACAACTGTATTGTCTTATAGATGATGATTGGCAAGAAGCACATGAGCGCTTGGCTGAATTGGAAGAGAAGCTACCAGCGGCAGTTAATGAACAAACAGGCAATGGAGAAAGGGATGAGATGGACTTGTTGGGTGACCATGAGGAGAATCTGGCAGAAAGGCTCAGTAAGATGGTGATTGAAAATGAACTAGAAGATCCAGCTATCATGAGGGCAGTGCAAACCAGGCCAGTTTTGCAAGTAAGTTAACTCTGTTTTGAGAATTGTAGCAGACTAATAGTTAACGTGCAACATTGAGCTTTGCTACTTTATTTCATCTTCTATAATGAAAGGATTATAGTGTGCCTTAGACAATTGATAATGTGATCCTTACGATCCGGTTCTTAAGTTGAAGTTGGGAACTAAGGTATATTCTAGAGCACTGTAATTTCTTACACTTTAGCAGTGGAGACTGTTTTGGACCTTGCTCTCCAAAAGCAGGTAGCTCACCCAGAGAGCCCACGCTATTCCTAACTTTGTATATCTGTTTTTCCTTTTTGTTAGCCCCAACCAGGAAGTCTGAATTCTAGCATCTGGGATGGATCTGAAGTTCTGAGGCGAATCCGAGGACCACTACTTGGTCAGGTATTAAACATTTTTTCTTTATGTAAAATTCTTAATATCCAAAAATTTTAAGTTGCCTCCTATTTTTATCCTTTCCTCACTAAAAGAATGTATACATGCATATCACTTGCCAATATTGACTACTGCATCTATTACTGTTGATATACCCTTCCTCAGGTTCTAGGGTAGAGGCTAAAAAGGAGCTCTTAGAATTCAAATTTGTCAGTGTATGATTTGAATTGCTTCAGATGTCTAGGCAAAACTGTAGGGATAGGGAACAAATGAGTATTTGCTAGTGATTGGGCTTGGCAGGAGGGGTTGATTATAAAGGGACATTACCAAGAAGCTTTCTAGAGTGATAAAACGATTCTGTGTCTTGAATACAATTGCAGGTCTATTACTCTGTGCATTTATTTAAAGAAACCTGTATGCCAAAGAGTAAATTTTGCTGTATGTGAATGAAAATAAATGGAAATTTAAAACTTATTTTTTCAAGGTGTTTGTGTCATCTGCACAGATTATTAAACATTTCATATTAACTAATTTTTTAAACCACTTCCTCAATTAGGAAATGCCTACAGTATCTGTGTTAGAATATGCCTTGCCTCAGAGGCCCCCACAGGGCCCAGAAGATGATCGAGACCTTTCTGAACGTGCATTACCAAGGCGATCAACTTCACCTATCATTGGGAGTCCTCCTGTCCGAGCTGTCCCCATAGGCACCCCACCTAAGCAGATGGCTGTACCCAGCTTCAACCAACAGGTACCTTTCATTAACAGGCACTCAGCCCAGGATATTGGGAATCTGGGCAAAATTATTTGGGAAATTGGTGATACTGGGAGGGGGGTGGAAGTTTGGGGTAGGCATTAGATTAGAAAGAAAAGTAGCCAATTAGAGCAGAAATTAGTACAAATAAGAGACACATTCCCTAATACCCTATGCTGCTGCTGCTGCTGTTGCTGTTGTCTTTTCACTGGGGGAGAAGAAGGGTAGTCAACCACATTAATGCATAAATACTTTTTAAAAATGTTTTTCTGGCTGCCCAAAGCATTGGCAGAGAGATAACTGAAAGCTGGGGGGAATGGGAACACGCAGCATTGTCCACATCCCTTTTTACCTTTAAGATATCCCTGCTTTCCCTAGAGCCTGTGCAGTCCTGTTCCATAGACTTTCCTCCACCTGAAACCAGCAGCTGAAAAGGAAGGCCAATTTGGAAGGTATGGGGGGAGGGTGGTGTTGGTATGGCCTAGTTAGGCTCAATATTCTATAAAATGGTGGAGTCACAATGTATCAAAATTGCTGAGCATGGTGGCCATATCACAGGGGCTTCAGAATAGGGCTTAGTTAATCCTCCAGCTTTCTTATCATTCCTTCTCCCTCACTGCTACCAAAATATATACTCTTGGAGAGAATTTGCAAGTCAGAGTATCTGCTGGTACCTCCCTCAGATAGCGTGGAAGGGTGGGGATAACTGGAGAATTAGCTAAATCTTCCTCAGTTAAAACTGACACATCTTGATTTGTGAGAGAAAATGACCAAAGGTTCTGTATTTGAACCCATAGCCATAGCATTTGCTTAGAAGTAGGGCTTTGCGTTGAGTTCTGTGTCTCTACCAGTACTTGAGGGGAGGGAGTATAGATGGAAGAAAAACTGATTTCATTGAGTGTAGTTGTGTATATGTTTATCCCGATAGATTCTGTGTCCGAAGCCTGTCCATGTTCGGCCCCCAATGCCACCACGTTATCCTGCTCCCTATGGTGAGAGGATGTCTCCAAACCAGCTCTGCAGTGTCCCGGTATGTCACTTTATAACCTAACAAAAATGTACAATATGTGTTTTATAATCACTACCTATATAATCACTATCAGTGTATAAAATTGACATCTCCTAAATTATATATATATTTTTATAATTGCTATACTTGAATTTGTGGATCTTATTGTTCCCAGGTTAGAGGACGTGGTCACTTGTTTCTTATCTCAACTCTTTTCTTTAAAAATCGAAACTCATTCTGATCATCTGCTTTGCTGCTACTTCCATTGTTCATTGTGTAGTTGTTGATTTCCTGTTATGGTCATAGTGTTTTATCATCTCTTTTTTTATGATTCTGTCAGTGGAGAGATTGATATTACATATCCAAGTTTCTTATACATTTTTACTGAATTCCCTTGTTATATTGATTTCCTGTTCCGTAACATAGTTTTTTCCCTTTTTTTCCCCTTAGAATTCATCCCTCCTGGGTCACCCTTTCCCTCCTAATGTTCCTCCTGTTCTCAGCCCCCTCCAAAGAGCACAGCTTCTTGGAGGAGCACAGGTAAGCCTGTGTTTAGCCTTAGCCGTAAAGAACCCTTCTAATTTCCTAAGGTTCATTAGATATCACTTTTTTTGCTTTTAATCACAACTACTTTTTGTTTTTTTCACTTTTTTTTCATTGGTAGAAATAGTTTTAAATTCTCTGTGGATAAAAACAGGGGAAGTTTTCAGTGAACTAAATCTAATATTGTCCCTCCTTGTAGCTACAGCCTGGACGCATGTCTCCCAGCCAGTTTGCACGGGTCCCTGGATTTGTTGGTAGTCCACTAGCTGCCATGAATCCCAAGCTGCTGCAAGGGCGAGTTGGGCAGATGCTTCCCCCAGCACCAGGCTTCCGTGCCTTCTTTAGTGCCCCACCCCCCTCTACACCACCTCCACAGCAGCATCCTCCTGGCCCAGGACCTCATCTGCAAACCATAAGGTATATAAAACAAATGCCACTATTTGTACATTGTCAGCCAAGTCTCTTGCTCATTGACGTTTGGTTTTGCAATACAAAAGTCTCTTGATATTTGCTCAGTGATACATATTGAGTTGTTATTGGATCCTCAAGTTGGCAAACATGGAAATGTTTGATAATCTCCAGGCTTTCGTATGAGTCACATTTCCTTAAGAGTCACATGCCTCCCTTGTACATTTGCACATTACAAATTAATCACCCCTTACTTCTAATGAAGTTTTCGTTAAGTTTTACTTCATACCCATTTTACAAACACATACATGGTAACATATATACAATTTTAAGATTTATTTTATTTATTTAGGAGGCAGACTTACAGACAGTGTGGAAGAGAAAGAGATCTTCCATCTGCTGTTCACTCTCCCAAATAGCCACAATGGCCAGAACTGTGCCGATCTGAAGCCAGGTGCTTCTTCCAGGTCTCCCATGTGAGTTCTGGGCCCAAGCACTTGGACCATCTTCCACTGCTTTCCCAGGCCATTAGCAGGGAGCTGGATCAGAAGAGGAGCAGCCAGTACTCAAACCAGCACCCATATGGGATGCTGGCACTGCAGGCTGAGGCTTAATCTGCCACACCATAGGTGTTGGCCCTCAAACAATTCTTACTGTTTTTTTTTAATTTTTTTAAATTTTTTATTTTTGACAGCAGAGTAGACAGAGAGAGACAGACAGAGAGAAAGGTCTTCCTTTGCTGTTGGTTCACCCTCCAATGGCTGCCGCAGCTGGCGTGCTGCAGCCGGCGCATCGCGCTGATCTGAAGCCAGGAGCCAGGTGTTTTTCCTGGTCTCCCAAACGGGTGCAGGGCCCAAGGACTTGGGCCATTCTCCACTGCACTCCCTGGCCACAGCAGAGAGCTGGTCTGGAAGAGGGGCAACCAGGACAATCTGGCGCCTCGACTGGGACTAGAATCTGGTGTGCTGGCGCCGCAAGGCGGAGGATTAGCCTATTGAGCCACGGCGCCGGCCCCTCACACAATTCTTACCACTTAACAGTTGCCTTTTGTTAAGGAACAGGGATAGTAATGGTAAGAAGTCGGCTGAACTCAGCACTAGCTGAGTTGCTTGCTTCTGCTTTCTGGTTCTATAATAAGAGTTTAAGATCTTACTTCAGTGAAATTGTGTTTAATTCCATATCATTGTATCAGCCACAGTTCTCAAGAGAAACACTACCAATAGCATGGATACACACATACTTCCTTATATGTATATACACAGAGACAGTGTGTGTTTTGTTTTAAGAAATCGGCTGACTCAATTGTGGAGGCTGTCAAGTCCAAAATCCGTAAAGAAGGCCAGTAGACCATAAATTCAAGTAATAGTTGGAAATCGCGGTCTTGAAGTTGAAATATTTAGGGTAGACCAGCAGGCTGGAGGCTCAGGCAGGAATTCTCTTTTCAGTCTTGGGGCAGAATTGCTTCTCTGGGAAATTTTAGTTTTTATTTTAGGGCTGTTAACTGATTGAGACCCTCCCACACTGTCAAATTGAATCTTGTTTTCTTAAAGATAACTGATTATAAATCATGGGGCCAGTGCTGTGGCACAGTGGTTTAAAAGCCCTGTCCTGTAGCGCTGGCATCCCATATGGGCACCAGTTCCAGTCCTGGCTGCTCCACTTAAAGTCCAGCTCCCTGCTAATGACCCTAGAAAAGCAGGAGAGGATGGCCCAAGTCTTGCACCCACATGGGAGACCCAGAAGAAGCTCCTGGCTACTGGCTTCGGATCAGCTGAGCTCCAGCCGTTGTGGCCATTTGGGGAGTGAGCCAGTGGATGGAAGACCTATCTCTCTGTCTCTACCTCTCTAACTCTTTCAAATAAATTCTTTAAAAAAAAAAAAAAAAGTTAATTACATACAAAATAACTGAGACCCTCCTATATTATCAAATTGAATCTCATTTTCTTTTTTTTTTTTTTAAGATTGTTTATTTATTTATTTATTTGAAAGTCAGATACATATAGAGAGAAGGAGAGGCAGAGATAGAGGTCTTCCATCATCCACTGGTTCACTCCCCAATTGGCCGCAACAGCCAGAGCTGCTCCAGTCTGAAGCCAGGAGCCAGAAGCTTCCTCCAGGTCTCCCATGCAGGTACAGGGACCTAAGGACTGTGGGCCATTCTCTGCTGCTTTCCCAGGCCATAGCTGAGAGCTGGATCAGAAGTGGAGCAGTGCCCATATGGGATGCCAGCACTGCAGGCAGCAGCTTTACCTGCTACACCACAGCGCCGGCCCCAAATCTCATTTTTTTAAAGATAACTGATTATAAATGTTAATCACATACAAAATACTTTCACAGCAATATCTGAACTGGAGTTTTATCAAATAGCCAAAGACAAATAACCAAATACTATAACCTGTCCAAGTTGAAATATAAAATTGTCCCATATTTGTTTTCTATGTCATTCTCACATAGTGCATTTCTGTGTCATACTCACTGAGTACATTAATCTATTGAGAGACTTTTGTTAAATAAGAGCAAAAAATAATTGTAGGAAAAAAGCAATTATATTGCTTTACTGATAATTCAGTTGGATTTCATGATGATTATTTAAGAAATTGAGAACTAAGGCTTCAGGGAGGATATATTTTAAAAAATAGTCTATCTTTTGCTTCTACAAGGTCTCGTTAGAAAAGACTCTAGCAGAGGCCTGCGTTGTGGCACTGCCTTTGATGCCAACATATGCGCACCAGTTTGAGTCCTGGCTGCTCCACTTCCTATCCAGCTCCCTGCCAGTGTGCCTAGAAAAACAGCAGAAGATGGCACAAGTGCCTGGGCCCTGCCAGTGGAATGATACAGAAGATATGGAGATATGGAAGGAGTTCCAGGCTGTGGTCTGGCTCAGCTCTAGCTATGGTGACCACTGAGGCGTGATCCAGCAAATGGAAGATATTTCTCTCCCTCTTTTTTTTTTAAAGATTTATTTATTAATTTGAAAGTCAGAGTTACACAGGGAGAGAGGCAGAAAGAGAGGGATCTTCCATCCGATGGTTCATTCCCCAGATGGCCGCAATGGCCAGAGCTGAGCTGATCCAAAGCCAAGAGCCAGAAGCTTCTTCTGGGTCTCCCACATGGGTGCAGGGGCCCAAGGATTTGGGCCATCTTCTACTGCTTTCCCAGGCCATAGCAGAAAGCTGGATTGGAAGTGGAGCAGCCGGGTCTTGAACCAGTGCCCATATGAGATGCCAGCGCTTCAGGCTAGGGCAGTAACCCACTGAGCCATAGTGCAGGTCCCTCTCTCCCTCTCTTAACTGCCTTTCAAATAAAGTTAAAAAAAAAAAAAAAAAGAGAGAGAGAGAGACTGTAGAAGTCCCTTGGGTGAAACTATATGAAGTTATCCAGGACTGACTGATAATATTCTTTAAATGTCAATTCATCAAAGAAGGCATTGTGATGCATCAGGTTTAATCTCCCACCTGGGATATCCCATCCCATACCTGAGTGCCCAATATCAGTGCCTCCACTTCCAATCCAGCTCACGCTGAGGGTCAGTAGATAGTGATGGTTCAAGTGCTTGGGTCCCTGCTTCCCCTGGGGGAGATCCAGATGAAGTTCTAGGCTCCTGGTCTCATCCTGGCCCAGCCCCAGCTTTTGCAGGCATTTGAGAAGTGAACTAGCAGATGGGACGATCTTTCTGCCTCTTTCTTTGTGTGTCTCTGCCTTTCAATTAAGTAAATAAAAATTTGTTTCAAAGTGACTGAGCACCAGTGCTTGTTTCCCCAAATCATCAGAACAGAATTGAGAACCCTTTTTTCCACTGTTCTTAGATCTCAGGCCCCAATGTTTAGACCAGACACAACTCACCTTCATCCTCAGCACCGTCGACTCTTGCATCAGAGACAGCAACAGAACAGAAAGTAAGTACTCATCCTACTCCCTTATGATCTCTTAATTCAGCTTTTGATTTTCATACTGTTAACAAGATGCTAATAATTTAGTTTACTTTTGAAGTAAATGTACTATCTTTAGCTTATTTTGCTGGTAATGTCAAATCAGAAATGTTGTCATTTTATGTTTTTAATGCACCAGCCCAACTACCAGAATTAAAAGTTTCTTCTTAACTACCTTTTTATTTTAACCTTCTCAGATTAGAGATACTCCTAAAATATGGTGGCCAACCTTGCATTTGGATCTCATGTGAATTCAGTGGTCACTATTTTTGCCTGTAATTATCTAATCCTCATTTGACAAATAGAAACATGTCTTTATGTATGGGATCCCACCTTGGTACCACACACCATGGTAGGTTTTGGGGGTTAAAAGTAAAACAATGTACCCAATAAAAATGTACAACTAACTTTAATTTTTAAAGAAGATTTTTTAATATTTAGTGAGATGGAAGTGCTAACCGGACTTAATCTTCAAACATTGAATACATGTATTGAATTATCACACTGTGATCCATAAATATATATAATTAAAATAAATAAAAAGAACAAAACAGATAAAATCCCTACCTTAATGGAACTTATATTCTATAATCATCTATATTAAATAAAAAACCAAATATATTAGCTTTTCACTACTGCATTTAAATTGCCTGAATGGAGCTACTTAGAAAGGAAAGTTTATTTCAGCTTAGAATTTTGGAGGTTCACTGTCCAAGATCAGTAGCTGGCGAGGCTGGAGGATGAAGGAAGGGATTACGTGTTGAGCCAGGAAAGATGCTCAGCTGATATAATCAGCTCTTTTTCATAGGAAGTACTTCTTGAGGGCAATCCCCCAGTGACCAAAAGACCTTACCTTTGAGTTGCCTTCTAAATGCCTTATAGCAAATCTCCATCCTTAATTCAGTAACCATTAACATTAATCCGTTAAAATTAGAATAAGACTTTGGGGCCCAAGTGCCAATTCATGGACTTTTGGAAGACATCCAAACTATTATCCAAGCTGTAACATCAAAGATAACTGAGATGTCTTTAGCCTTCAAATTCTGTTTTTCTGCGAGTATGTGTGATTCCTTCTCACTTGCAGAAACATCCCAGAATATTTTTTGCGGGGGGGGAGGGGGTAGAATAAACTAGTATGAACCCTTAGTTAAACAAGACACAAAAACTAGGGGCTGGCACTAGGGCGCAGCGGGTTGAAGCCCTGGCCTGAAGCACCGGCATCCCAAATGGGCACTTGTTCTAGTCCCAGCTGCCCCTCTTCTGATCCAACTCTGCTATAGCCTGGGAAAGCAGCAGAAGATGGCCTAAGTCCTTGGGCCCCTGCACCCATGTGGGCGACCCGGAAGAAGCTCCTGGCTCCTGGCTTCGGATCGGCGCAGCTCTGGCCTTTGCGGCCATCTGGAGAGTGAACCAGATGGAAGACCTCTCTCTCTGTCTCTGCCTCTCTCTGTAACTCTGTCTTTCAAATAAATAAATCTTTAAAAAAAAAAAAAAAAGACAAAAAATACAAACCATAAAAAGAATTATGCATTTGACTGTTAAAATATTAAATTTCTATAAATGAACAGTACTGTAGACAAGTCATGAAACTCGCAATACAAGCAATCCCAGTGGTTCAAAAAATGAAAATACATCAGAAAAATGTAGATTAAAATTAAGTAACCAGTTAACTTCCTCAGACAGGTAAAACCTGAAGTGTTGCACCACTGTCAGTGTTGGCAAGGATGGAGCATACAGCTTATTGAGAGAGAATTTGACAGTAGAGAATAAGATTGAAAGTGTGAATATGCCTTACACTAGCAGTTCTATTTTTTGTTGTTTACCTGGTATATTATCAGTATGGTAAAATTATGAAAAACATAATATTGAATGAAGCAGAATTACATGTCTCAAATCAGATTTAAGGGCATGCAGAATAATACTGTGTAATATTTAAAGGTAGACACATACAATAAAAGTGTAAAACAGGATGCATGTCAGTAGAAAAGTGGTTCTTCTGTGAAGGAAGGGAAGCTGGAAACCAGGATCCAGAGAAGTACAAGAGGCCTTCAACTGTAAATGTAATTTTGTGTTGCTATAATAAATTATGAGCAAATTTTTTTTCACTACATCAAAATGGTGGGTAAATAAATACTTATTATTGTATATTCTGGACTTTTGTCTATATTTGAAATATTTCATTATTTTTAACAAGTTTTAAAAATGTGTATAAACTGTATAGTCAAACCAGGTGTAGGACTTTAGACAAGTTACCTGATCTTTCTTTGGCTCAGTTTGTTAAAGTGGACAAAAGAAAACTACTTCATAGGGCTATTGTGAGGCTTATACAAACATCTGTGGTGAAAGTGTTATGGTAAGATACTCAAATCTTGGTTTTATTTCCTTGATTATGTATTGCATAGCTGTTTCCTCTTAAATTCTATTGACTCAACCCTTTTTCATTATCTTTTAAACATAAGCTGAGAAGAATCTTTATTTGGCCTGATTTATTCCTCTGTTGTTAAAAGGCTTAATTAATGTGTCCACTTGGAGTGAGTATGACATGTTTGTTCTTCAGTCAGCATCGGAATCTTAATGGTGCAGGAGATAGAGGAAGTCATCGGAGCAGTCATCAGGATCATCTCCGAAAGGACCCCTATGCCAACCTCATGTTGCAGCGGGAAAAGGATTGGGTCTCCAAAATCCAGATGATGCAGCTGCAAAGCACTGATCCCTACCTAGATGATTTTTATTATCAGGTAAATACTCTGCTAATTTCAAGGATAATAATCTGCCCTCTTACATTGA
The DNA here is from genome assembly GCF_051225735.1 of Oryctolagus cuniculus. Classification (NCBI taxonomy): domain Eukaryota; kingdom Metazoa; phylum Chordata; class Mammalia; order Lagomorpha; family Leporidae; genus Oryctolagus; species Oryctolagus cuniculus. The sequence goes on from NC_142867.1 coordinate 12,808,552, forward strand.
TGAGGGTGTTCATTTAAATATTGGTAGTTTCTTTTGAGGTAGTTTTCAGATGGGTGAAATTGACTAAGCAAATTCTGTCCTTTTCAAGTTGGAGACACTACTGTGCTATGTGACTTTGGATTCTTCCAAGTAGAGGCCCTCAGACCAATGTTTTCAATTCTTTTGGAGTCAATAATGTGGTTCTTTCTGTTAAAAATATTGATAGTCTGGAGCAGTGTTTAGCCTGCTGGTCAAAACACCCATATCCCACATTGCAACCACCCGAGTTCAGTTTCCTGCTCTGGCTCCTAACTCAAGCTCCCTCCCTGTGCTGACTTTCTGGAAGGTAATGGTAATACCTCAAATAACTGATTTCTTGCCTTCTAAACGGGAGATTTGGATGCATTCTTAGCTCTAGACTTCAGTCCAGGCCAAGCTTCAGCCATAGCAGGCATTTGGGGAGTGAACCTGGGTAAGAGTTTGCTCACCCACTTGCTCTCTGTCTCTCAAGTAACTTCTCAAGTAACTGTTGTTTTTGTTTTTGTTTTTGTTTTTGTTTTTTTTGCAAAAGAGGCCAGTGTTGTGGCACAGTGAGTTAAGTGGCTGCTTGCAATGCCAGCAACCCATTTTGGAGCACAAGCTGCTCTAGTTCCCATCCAGCTCCCTGCTAATGCATCTGTGAAAGCAGTGGAGGATGGCTCAAACACTCAGGCCCAGCCACCCACATTGGAGACCCAAATGGAGTTCCAGTCTCCTGGCTTGGACCTAAATCAGGCCTGACCACTTGGGGAATGGATCAGCAGATGGAAGACTTCTCTCCCTCTGTCTCTCCTTTCTCTCTCTCCCTTACTCTGTCAAATAAATAATTCTGTTTTTAATGGAAAAGAACACCGACAGGCTAATTTTAGAGATATTTCCATGGAAAACCTTTGTGAAGGGTAGAATATTTTAATAAAGTAAATTTCTAGCAGTCTTAACATTTCTAGAGTTCAAGTTTGTGTTACTGCCACTATCCAAATTAATTATTGAACGAAAAAACCAGCCATGTTTTGTGCTTGTGTTGCAACTACAATTACCTTCTCATGTGATAGAATTACTTTGAAAAACTGGAGAAGCTCTCAGCTGCTGAAGAAATACAAGGTGATGGCCCTAAAAAAGAACGCACCAAGCTTATCACTCCTCAGGTGGCCAAACTGGAGCATGCTTACAAACCTGGTAAGATCCTAATCCCCAGGCCTGTAAGAGAAATTTAAAATGCTATTGATGTGCTAAAATTGAGTCAGACATACATATAAACAGATCCAGATATTTGAAAATTACTTACAAAATACCATTGTCTTTAATAAATGCAAAGATCAGCCTTTGTTCAAGCATAGAATGCGTGGTGTGACAGAGGACCTTTCAGGCTCTTGAAATTTCAGAATTTTTTAAAACCTGTTACAATTTTCAGTATCACTCAAATAGGTAAAAGGGGAAGAAAGTACAATAGACTTTTATTGTGATAATTATTGCAACAAAGGATAGGTCAAATAATCTGCTTTTGTAGTATACTATGAATAAAGAACAGAGAAAAGTAAAGATCTTTGAATACTGCTTACTATATTGCTGAGTTTTTACTTTATTGAAAATTTTTTATTCTTACAGTGCAGTTTGAGGGCTCCTTGGGAAAGCTTACTGTCTCTAGTGTGAATAATCCTCGAAAAATGATCGATGCTGTTGTGACATCTCGGAGTGAAGATGATGTAAGTTTAAGCAAAATTGTATTTTTAAGAATGGGTGGGCCTTCACCACTTTTTTGGGGCTCACTGAAATGAGATCAGGCATGGTAGAATTGTTCATAGTCTAACCCAGAACTTCCGTCTGAAATGTTACAGCATTCTGGTTTTCCACAGATACGCTGATATTAGTACCTTCATTTCTAAGGCATCCAGACTGGGCCTGGGGTGGCAGGAGTCTCTGGACTAGATAATTTTTGGTTCAGACAGCATCTACAAGTATATTTCAAAAAGTTTATGAAAGGGGGCTAGCATTGTGGCACATAGGCTTAAGCTGTGGCTTGCAAGGCCAGCATCCTGTGTTGGAGTGCTTGGTTCAAGTCCTGGCTGCTCTGTTTCTGATGTAGCTTCTTGCTAATATGCCTGGGAAAGCTGTAGAAACAGTCCAAGTGCTTGGGCCCCTGGTACCCATGTGGGAAACGCAGGTGAAGTTTTGGGCTCCTGGCTTTGGCCTGGAAGATGGATCTCTCTCTCCTCCTTCCCTGCTTTCCTCTCCCTCCTTCTATGTCACTCTGCCTTTCCAATAAATAAATAAAATACTTAAAGTTTGTGGAGGGGTCATAGCAGTTAAAATGCCACTTGGAATGCCCACCTGTCATTGGAGTGCCGGAGTTCACATTACAGCCCCACTTGTAATTCCAGCTTCTTGCTGATGGGCACCTGAGAGGCATCAGATGATAGTTGAGTCTCTGCCACTACTTTGGAAGACCTGGATTTGCACCTGGCTTTGGCCATGGCCCAGCCCCAGCTATTACAGGCATTTGGGAAGTCTGTCTGTTTCTCTTTATACCTTTCAAATGTGTAATAATTAAAAGTATAAATTTAAGACACCTTGTGAGAAAGAAAGGTATGTTTATTTTGGTACAAAACTTTTAAATTCATATATATCATATTTACTCCAGCTTACTGATTTAAAAAATTACTGTTGGTGCTAGCACTATGGTGTAAGCAGCTGTCTGCAGCACCAGTATCCCATATGGGCGCCAGCCTGGCTACTCCACTTCCAATCCAGCTCCCAGCTAATGTGCCTAGGGAAGCAGCGGAAGATGGCCCAAGTGCTTGGACCCCTGCACTTATGTAGGAGACCCTGATGAAGCTCCTGGCTTCAGCCTGGTCCAGCCCTGGTCATTGCAACCATTTGGGGAGTGAACCAGAGAATGGAAGGTCTCTCCTTTCTCTGTCTGTCTGTCTCTCACTTTCACTCTAACTCTGACTTTTCAAATAAATAAATAAATAAACCTTTTTTTAAAATTTACTGTTTTCTATGTGTTGAAGATTTTCCTATATCTTTATATGCTGCTGTATTCTATAATTATCATTTACCTATCTATGAATTCAGTTTAATAGTTTGTGGTTTGATTTAGTAAACTTTCCTTTGTCTACACTAGTATTGTTTTAGGTTATTAACTCTCAGAGAGTTAAGATTCTTTTCTCAAGTATTTTCACAAATGAATCTAGAAATGCACACTTCATCATTTTTTTTAACAGAGATAAAGAGTTCACATTGAATAGTCTTCATCTTTTTTAGGAGACAAAAGAAAAACAGGTTCGAGACAAAAGAAGAAAAACCCTTGTTATAATTGAAAAAGTAAGTTTTAAATTTGTTGAAGTAGTTAGTTTCAGATAAGTGTCAAACGTATATGTACACAAGAAGTGGAAGCAATTGGTATTTGATTTTCATTAGTGAATGTATCTAAGTGCCTGTCTGTAGCACAGCACTCTAGAAAGGATTGTGATACACCTCACCTTGGGCGTCATGGAAAGAACACTGTAGTTAAAGTTAAAAGTACTGGGCATTTGTCCAAGCTTGTTCAGTTATAGCTGAATAGCTTTGTGCAGGTTATTTTCTAAGCCTGATAGAATGAGGAGAAAGATTAAATTGTTTCGTGTATGGATTAATTAGGTCAAGTCAGTTCACAGATATTCATTGGGTACTCCCTGGGTGATGGGTTGTATTCTGAGTTCTCAGGGTAATCAGATATATATAGGAAATTGGTTTGTAAAGTATAAATACAATGGCACAAAGCCATAGAGCAGAGTGGTTAAGAGCATAGAGTCCAGAACCAGGCTACCATGCCTGTCATTTCCATTCCTGACTTTGGCAAGTTATTTAACCTTTGTCTGCTGCCCTGAATTTCTTCATCTGTAAAAAAATGAGATGATACTGTTTTTCTCATTGGGTAGTGCTAAGTTTAATTATTTTACTACCTTTACTTGCTAGATGACGATCAGGGAGGAGTAAAGAATGATGTTTGAGGAACTTTTTAAGTCATTTCAGTGTTTGACTTTTTTTTTTTTTTTTATCTCTCTCTCGAGTTTTCACTCTTTTGTCTCTATCTGATAATCCTAAACTGGGAAGTTCTTTAATGCTCTGTGATCCTGACCTAGCCTGTGTTTGGCCTGCTTTTGTCTCTTCCTTAGACCTATAGCTTACTCCTTGATGTGGAGGATTATGAGAGACGTTACCTCTTAAGTCTAGAAGAAGAGCGACCTGCCCTGATGGAGGAAAGAAAGCACAAAATTTGTAGCATGTATGACAACTTAAGGGGGAAATTGCCTGGACAAGAGAGGTAAGCATTGTGTACTTTGAGGAAATCAGGAGACTAGCTAGACTCTCCTGAATTTTATATTTCTTCCTTTTCCTACCATAATTGTAGGTTCAGGATCTATTCTTTTGATCTAACTCAAATTCCACTTCATATAAAACCATTTCTTAATAATTTCCAGTCACAAAAATACTCTGTATTCTGAATGTATTTATTATTTAGCAAATACATGTTTAATGTTTACTAAAGACTATGCTAAGTTTTGGAGGTACAGTAAAGAACATTAATTGGGCTTTTATTTTTTTATTTTTTTTTTTTTTTGACAGGCAGAGTGGACAGTGAGAGAGACAGAGAGAGAAAGGTCTTCCTTTTGCCGCTGGTTCACCCTCCAATGGCCGCCGCTGCAGCCGGCGCACCGCGCTGATCCTGGCAGGAGCCAGGATCCAGGTGCTTTTCCTGGTCTCCCATGGGGTGCAGGGCCCAAGCACCTGGGCCATCCTCCACTGCACTCCCTGGCCATAGCAGAGAGCTGGCCTGGAAGAGGGGCAACCGGGACAGAATCCGGCGCCCCAACCGGGACTAGAACCCGGTGTGCCGGCGCCGCCAGGTGGAGGATTAGCCTATTGAGCCACGGCGCCGGCTCGGGCTTTTATTTTTTAACCAGATTGTATTCTGGTTCGTGATTACTGACATGTCCAGCCTTCTAATTTTATGTAGTTGCTTTTCTGCTAATATAGGAAGTGTAAATATTTCTAGTTCCTTGAGATTCCCATAGAATATTTATATGCTATATACTAGTCAATTTTCCAATGAATACTAAGCTCTTCTCTGTCTCTCTTTATTATCTCCCATTATCTGAAAAAGACTCTTGTTAATAATAAATATTCTGTGAATACCAAATACTTGTTTGCTGAATGCAAGCAGACTTCATCTCCTAATGGCTCCCACTCCCTTTGCCCTTTCGAAGAGACTGCTTTTAATCTAGGGCAAAGAATAACAAATACTTTCTTTTCAGCACATCTTTTTTGGAGTTGGGCTAATGGCACTGGTTGAATAAATGTGGTTTATCCACGTATTAGGGATGTTATGTAGTTTAAAGTTACGAAGTTTAAAATGTATAGGAGATGAAATATTTTTATTGACATGGAAAAGTGTTCCCAAGAATTTGAGAGAGAAAGTTATTACAAATGCCTATGAATTCCATGGGCCCATTTCTTCATGAAATAATAAAAATACATATACGATACATAGCGAAAAGGTTCTTCAAAATAGTAACAGCAAAATTAACTTTGATATAATGAATGTTTTTATTTTCCTTTGGCTTATATATATTTTCAGATGTTGTTCTGTTAACCATTGTGATACTTGTGTGGTTACTTAAAGCTAATAAAGCAAATTAATGCATATAGTTTGACCAACTTTTTTAAGATTATTTGAAAAGCAGAGTTACAGAGAGGCAGAGGCAGAGAGAGAGGTCTTCCATCTGCTAGTTTACTCCCCAAATGGTTGAAATGGTTGGAGCTGTGCCAATCTGAAGCCAGGAGCCTGGAGCCTTCTCTGGAAGGCTCTGGAAGTCGAGTGCAGGGGCCCAAGGACAGCTTCCTCAGGCCATAGCAGAGAGCTGGATCAGAAGTCGAGCAGCCAGGATTTGAACCAGTGCCCATATGGGATGCCAGTGCCACAGTGCCGGCCCCTAATGTAAACTTTTTGAAATGATAATTTTCTACATTTATGAAAAAAAAGTATTCTTTTTGTAAGATTTTTATTTATTTATTTGAGAGGTAGAGTTACAGACAGAGGGAGAGATAGAGACAAAGGTCTTCCATCTGCTGGTTCACTCTCCAAATGGCCACGATGGCTGGAGCTGGGCCGATCTGAAGAGCCAGGAGCTTCTTCAGGTTTCCCACGTGGGTTCAGGGGCCCAAGCACTTGGGCCATCCTCCACTGCTTCCCTAGGCCATTAGCAATGAACAGAGCCAGAAGAGGATTATCTGGGGCTCGAACTGATGCCCACATGGGATGTCAATGCCACAACCAGAGGCTTAACTCACTACTCTACTGTGCTGGCCCCAAACATTTACTTTTTATGTTTTGAGAGTTGGAGAAGTAATTCTCACTATTTAGCACTATAGATTGCTGTGAAAATAAATGCAGTATGTTCATACAGTAACAACTAAGCAAGACAAAATGAGAGTTTGTTATATGTTCTTGCTGACCTGGTTGGTATTTTTCTTCTTGTGCAGGCCAAGTGATGACCACTTTGTACAGATTATGTGTATCCGAAAAGGGAAGAGAATGGTTGCCCGCATTCTTCCCTTCCTCTCCACAGAGCAAGCAGCTGACATTCTCATGACTACAGCCAGGAACCTCCCTTTCCTTATCAAGAAGGATGCACAAGATGAGGTGATCCACCATGAGGGACTTGTTGCCTTTAGGTCTTTAGTTGTTAAGATTTCTAGAATCCAGATTTCTTTTCCTCTCCGCCCTTTGTGTTGTTTTCTCTGACTTTTGGTAGTATGGTTTGATTTTTTTTTTTTAAGATTTATTTATTTATTTATGTGAGAGGTAGAGTTACAGACAGGGAGAGACAAAGAGAAAGGTCTTCCATCTGCTGGTTTACTCCCCAAATGGCTGCAATGACCAAAGCTAGGCCAATCCCAAGCCAGGAGCTTCTTCCAGGTCTCCCATGTGGGTACCAGGGGCTAAGCACTTGGGCCATCTTCTGCTTTCCTAGGCCATACCAGAGAGCTGCATTGGAAGAGGAGTAGCCAGGTTATAAACTGGCGCCCATGTGGGATGCCAGTGCTGCTCACAGAGGCTTTAGCCCACTATGCCAGAGCGCCAGCCCCTGATTTGATTAAAGCAGAATCTTGAGTACTCCAGACCCATATTTCTAAGCACATATTTGATATATGGACCATGTTTCTAAACATGAAGAAAACAACAATTCCATCTTACTTGATGGAACTGTGAAGATGTGGTCTGTATCTTTATTACTTGGGAATTAAATAATTTAGCACTACCCTTTTACTGACTTAGAATTTACAAGGAGGAGGGCTTTTGTGTCTTTAACAAGCTCCCAGCTGAATCTGACACCCACTGAAGTTGAAAATTTCTAGTCTTATTACTTTGCTAGCTATAAAGTATCACTCATTGGACTGTTATCAGTAGTTTAACATTAACTGGTAGACTTAAATGGGGTCCCACAGAAATCAAGCCAGTGCTTTTAAATAATTTTTGTTGTAATCTAAATTTGAAACATTATCATCAAGTTTATAAGTTAATTCTTGGTTAGAGTTTCTGTTTATCGCTGTCAAAGCACTTGACAGATTTGCAAAATTTTCACTGATCTTAGAAAATTTAAAACAAGTTGTTAAAGAGTATGAGAGAGGATTAATATTAATGATTGTGAGATTCAGAGTAATAAAATGTATTAGTGGACCTGTTGGAGTAGGCAACAGGTTGAATCGTAACTGAGTAGTTTGTCCCCAGAAAACAAGTGATGTCAGGATACGCTATAAGTGAAAAGCCATGAAAGAGTTTGAAAGTATTCTTAGACCCTTGAAATTTTACCATCTGCAGAAATAAATGAGAAATTTAGGTCTCATCATGGGAAAAAATAAAGTAGGATGAGACACTGCATTTTTTAAAGATTCCAAGAATTAAAAATGGATTGGAGGAAAGTTTAAGAACTTGAATAAGAGACGACCAAACCAAAAAGTAACAGCTACTTAGAGTACATAAATTGTAGGCAATGAGGCATTTGTTCATCATTATCTCACAGGAACTCATAAATGAAAACCAGACTGGGCATGCTTTGTTCATTCAGCAAATATTTATTGAATATTTCTCTGTACCAGATACTCTTTCATATCCTAGAAATACAGCACCTCATTCTAGATGCCAGGAGCTAGTAATACAAAAATGCATGCCTTCATGGAGTTTCTCAGCCAATGAGAAACAATTGGTTAAAGTAGTAGTAATTCCAGTTCTGAGGCATAAACTGTACAAAATAATCCTGGAATATCTCATTCTAGGAAGCTAATAGATTACTGAGGACCAGTCCAAAGGGTGCATAGATAATCTTGAAGAGGCTCCCGTTAGCCAAAAGTGTGATGATTTGTGTCAGAAGGAAAAAGTAAAGCAGTGGATTAGAATATATCAAATATATTTAACGAGTTCATAATTATACCGAAAACACATTGAACACCTTTGGAGTTCAACTCATTATTCTGAAAATTGGTAAACAAAGGAAAAGATAGAGGCATTAATCTATCCAGCCTTTCTAATTCAACTAAATGGCATGGTTACCAGAGAGTTGATAATACACAAAGAGTCCTTTATAGAAGAATTTAGCTAATAAATGCAAAAGAAGGGATCAAATTAGAAAGTGGCCATTTTGTGTGCCCTAATATAAGGGCAACCAGTCAATCTGGACAGTGATCATTTCTCATTGCTGATAGCTTTAGGTAAAAAACAGATGGAGAACTATACAGTGGTTGGAGCAGGCTGATAATAACTGAACCCACACTAATGCAGTCATCACTACTAAATGGCACAGCCAAGCACTGTGTGCTTCTGAGTGATGGGATGTAACAGAAAGCACACAGCTGTACCCAGGAAATTTTTTTCGATGCCCCTGCCACCACCAGTACCAACACCACCTCTACTCCCCATACCCCTGCAGTGAGCCTGAATCTAATCAGACCTGCAATTCTGTCAATTTATAGGGGGAAAGTATAGCAGAACCTGTTAAGTGACACCATGGAGATGCAATTAGCCCCGTCCAAACTATGGGATAAATGCAAAAAATACAAATGATAAAGGGAGCTGGGCAGTGGTACAGAAACTATTACAGATTTTAAAAGACTTATCAGCCAAATACAGTGTATGAATCTTGATTGAGTCATGATTAGAACACATTGGCTGCTAAAAGAGACTTTTGGGGCAATTGGAAAAATCTGAATTTTGAGTACATGTTAGATGATACTAAATTTGCTAATTTTGTTACGTGTGATTTTGTGAAAAAAAGTTATAGAGATGCAAACAAGTACTTTTAGAGGAAATGATGTGATAGCAATTTAATAAGTTTGGCAAAATGTTGATTTGAAGTAGGTGGGGGGTACATGAACTTCCTCATACTGTTCTTTGTGTTTTTGTATATTTTGTAAAATTACCATAAGCTTTTTATTTAAAGTAATAGGCCACCCAAAAAAGGTCTACTTTGAGTTCGTGGAAGCACTGTTGATTTTATGTTTTATAACTCAGTTTTTCTGTATTTTAACTTTTCATTCTGGGCCACTTGGCAAAAGGAATGGATCACTAGAAGGTTAGAATTTGACAGACTTGGGTTTTGTTTCTGGCTACTTGCTATGTAACTGAACACTAAGTTTCTGATCACTTAGCTTCTCTAATTGTGAGAATTGGCTAATCATCCATTTTCTCAATGAGCTAGGTAAGATATAATTAAGTCTGAAAATACTTATCACTAATTCTGGAACACTCTGAATTTATTCTGTCATACAGTGTTTCTCACGATGTATTGAAATACCAAGTCTTTCCTACTTTACTGTAGATCTCTGAGGGTCTGTGTTCTGTTTACCATTTGTTATTAGCTTCCAGTGCCTGGTACTTTGTAAGGCATTTAAATATTTGTGGAATAAGTTAAAATAGTGTTTTAGCATGAATCTTCATATGTATTAAAAAGTGATTTTATATCTTTGATTCATGCGTGTCTTGGCATTTCCATTGCAAATATAGAGATTTAAAAGTTTCCAGTTGATATCTTTGAACCCATTGTTAAGTTTCTAGTCATATCTGCTAAAATTGTCACCTTTTCCTTAAATATTATCCAAGGTGACAGCTGCAACCATTGTTGAATGGGGGTAGGCAGGCAGTTGGTCACAGCTGCCAGGATATAATGCTTTGTTTGTATTTTGTAGGTGCTGCCCTGCTTACTGAGTCCCTTCTCTCTCCTCCTCTATCATCTGCCATCAGTGACCGTCACCAGCCTTCTGCAGCAGCTAATGAACCTACCTCAAAGTGCACCTGCACCAGCACCCTCCAACCCTCACCTCACTGCTGTGCTCCAGAACAAGGTAGTGTTTTCCTCTTATATTACTGAACTATATAGCTATCTGAGTTTAAATTACAGGTAAAAAGAGTGTCTGCTATGGCTGGGTAATTGGAACCAAAGGCTTCTTTCTGTCAGGAGTTATATTAAGCTCTTAGTAACAGGCTAGAAATATAATTTTATGTATTTCATGTGAAATACATCTGGTATAGTAGCTCAGGATGTGTCATCGGGGATCCAGTTTTTCTTCCTTGTCCTTCTTTGTAACATTTGCTGAGGTAAACTCCAGAAGGTGGGTTGGAGTCCCAGGATACTTCAGCTCCCTTTCAAAAAAGACCCATTGTAGTTGTGATGTACACGATAAATGAATATTGGTGTCACTGTTTGCATTTTCAACCTAGCCCATTGAGACTGTTTCCTGTTTTTACTCCTGAGTAAAAATTTTGTACAGTTGAGTCTCTAACGTATGTTGTTGAGTTTTAGTAGCCCTACATCTATTTATCCTTTTTCTCTTTTAGACTCCTGTTAACAACCTCTGTTTCTGGGTAAAACTGTCTTTTTATAAGGATGTTTTTTAAAGATTTATTTATTTATTTATTTATGTGAAAGTTAGAGTTACACAGAGAGAAGTCTTCCATCCACTGGTTCACTCCTCAGATGGCCACAAGGGCCAGAGCTGCGCTGATCCGCAGCCAGGAGCCAGAAGCTTCTTCCAGGTCTCCCACGCGGGTGCAGGGGCCCAAGGATTTGGGCCATCTTCTACTGTTTTCTCAGGCCATAGCAGAGAGCTGGATCGGAAGTGGAGCATCTGGGACTCAAACCGATGCCCATATCAGATGCCGGCACTTCAGGCCAGCACGTTAACCTGCTGGGCCACAGCGCTGGCCCCAAGGATTTTTTTTTCTTTAAAACCTAATCAGAGCCGGCGCCGTGGCTCAATAGGCTAATCCTCCACCTGGCGGCGCCGGCACACCGGGTTCTAGTCCCGGTTGGGGCGCCGGATTCTGTCCCGGTTGCCCCTCTTCCAGGCCAGCTCTCTGCTATGGCCAGGGAGTGCAGTGGAGGATGGCCCAGGTGCTTGGGCCCTGCACCCCATGGGAGACCAGGAAAAGCACCTGGATCCTGGCTCCTGCCATCGGATCAGCGCGGTGCGCCGGCTGCAGCGGCGGCCATTGGAGGGTGAACCAACGGCAAAGGAAGACCTTTCTCTCTGTCTCTCTCTCACTGTCCACTCTGCCTGTCAAAAAAAAAAAAAAAAAAGATTGGCAATTAAAAAAAAAAAAACCTAATCAATCACCCTTTGTACAGTTTCCTAAGTTGTTGGTGGTTTTTTGGTTATTTTTGTTTTTGCTTTTTTTTTAAGATTTGTTTTATTTATTTGAAAGACAGAGTTAAAGAGTTTCCATCTGCTGATTTATTTCCCAAATGGCTGCAACAGCCAGGGCTGGGTCAGACCAAAGCCAAGAGCTTCTGGGTCTTCCACGTGGGTACAGGGGCCAAGAACTTGAGCCATCTTCAACTGCTTTCCCAGACACATTAGTAGGGAGCTGTATCTGCAGTGGTACAGCTGGGACTCAAACTGGCATCCATATGAGATGCTGGCATCACAGGTTGTCAGTTTACCCACTACACCACAACACTGGCCCCTTAACACCATTTTTATTTGTTCAGAACATCTTAACTCTGATTTTTTTTTTCTTTTTGTTTACATGAATTTTAATTTTCTGTAGCAAACTTAGTCTGAGTTTGACTTTCCTGTTTAATCCATTTTGGTTCCTAGTGGGAGGAGGGGAAGAAGCCAATTCTCATATTATGGCAGGGAAAAGTCATCTTTTCCTCTCAGGGTGGGCAGCAGAGAGGACTGCTGAACATTGACATTCCATTGCCAAGGCTAAGTTCTGGCACCACTGCCAGAAGTGAAGCCTGGAGAGACAGCCTCTCCACTCAGAGTTGTCTGCTCTTTGCCTGGTTTCGCGGAGAAGCCCAGCATTGAGTTTATTTGATAGTGCAGCTCCCATCAGACATCAGGACCCTTCCACAGTGGTGAAGGATGTTTAGCTCTACTGTTGAGTTTGATTCCCTGTCTCTTTTTCTAGTTTGGCCTATCATTGCTCCTCATCCTTCTGAGCCGTGGGGAAGACCTACAGAATTCAGACCCTGCTGTAGAATCAACGCAGAATAACCAGTGGTCAGTATGAAGTGGTTTCTTCTTGAAGTTTAGGTTCTTTCAGATAATCTGGTTTTTTTCTCATAGTGTTATGGGTTTTCCCTCAGGACTGAAGTGATGTTCATGGCAACACGAGAACTCCTCCGGATTCCCCAAGCAGCCCTGGCCAAGCCGATCTCTATGCCCACAAACCTAGTGTCCCTCTTTTCTCGCTATGTTGACCGGCAGAAACTGAATTTGCTGGAGACAAAACTGCAGTAAGTTTGAAACAAGAAAGTTCCTGTCTTGCTACAGTTGGCACTTTAGAAGTTATGATGGGGGGGAAGGGGCCAAAACTGAATTTGGTGGAAGATGTTAAAGACTTTTACTAAATATGTATCTACTAGTTGTAAAGATATTGGGTACCACAGTGCCCTCACAGAAGTTGACTACAATACTAAATTGTGGGTATTATGTTATGAGAATGTAATTTTAATGCAAAGATTGCCTTCTGTTTTAAGTTATTTATACAAACAAGTTTCCTTTCTCTCTTTATACCCTTAGGCTAGTTCAGGGGATACGATAAAAGATCTCCAAATGTGTCCTGTACCTCCTTGTGGCTGCCACCTGCACTGCTGCCATCAACCAATGGAGTGTTTTTAATGAGGGAGGGAAGGTAGCTTATTGCCCAAAGCAAAGTCTTGTGGGATCAACTCCTGGTTGCAGGGGTTGTTTCCATGTGCCAGGTAGTTTCCCACTGCTCTGTGAAATTTGGCTGGGTGATACTTCTGCTGGTTTCTTCTTTACCTTCTGTGTTACAATTCTGCATGTCCTCCTTTTACTCAATTCTCAATTTTGCATTTTCTTTGCCCTAGAGACACAAATATAATATCTCCCTTTTTCCCAACATCACTACTACAATTCAAAGTAGATTATAGCCTACCAAAGGATTCCTTCCCTCATCCTAGTCAAATCTCTTTTCATTGTCCCATATTAATATGACTATAGGAAAACCAAGTAGAAATCAAAACATAGAAATATATATATACATAAACTTACCCCTAAACATGCATTAATATGGTCTCCAGAGGGTCCTTAAAGAATCAGTTTTAGATTGAAAAATATTTAATTGACACATACTTCTAAACACAAAACCAGCTGACGTATTTTTAATCTATTTCTATTCCCTCTTTTAATTAATTTTATGGGTTCTGTTGGTTTCCATAAATACAGGGTTGTAGCATGTTTAATAAAATCAGAATTCTTAATTGGCTGATGCCAACCTCTAGGCTGAGAAGTCCTTTTTCTCCTCCCACCTTTATTTCCTTTGTTTGGTCCTCTTTAATGGAAACAGCACACGGTTAAGCCTTTTTCTTGCTACAACTTACAGCATACTTGAGCCTGTCCCCTCAGGTGCATTCAAGATCACCAAGATGATCCTAACTTAAACCTGCTTCTGCAGTGTAGCTTTTTGCACACTCACCCTGTCTTCCTGAGACTACTTCTGTAAGCCATGCTTTTACTTTTCTTCCCCATTTTCAGTTGATGCCATGGGAGAAAACCTCAAATGTAACCATGGAAGCTAAGTTTTACCTGTATGCTCTTCAGTTTCCTCCACACGATGGGCAGACCTGCTGTCCTCGCTATTCCATCTCACCCAAGTCCCATTCCAAGGCAGCCAGGGGCCTGGGTTTGAATAATAGCAGTGAGGGTCTTCCATGATCTTTCTCACTTACCTACCCCTCTCCTATTCAGCAATCAACCAGGATAAAGAGTTTTGGTCCCTAGTGATTATTAGCCCTGAAGAAAACTAAAACATTAATTCTAATTACCATTCTGATCTACTTTCTGCTGTTCTTACTTTTTCGAATGTAGTAGGAGGGACAGGCTATGACATTTAAAGAGAATAAGTATTTTGCACATACATGTATTGTACAACAGTAAAATCCTCCATTATAGCCAGCTGCCCCTGTTCTCCATCTCCATTTTTCCCCTTCTGAAGCTCCAGGCTCCACCAGCTGTTCCCCAGTGACATTACCTAGACTTCTTCCACATTGTCTGAACCTTGCCGTTAGGCGCCTTTCCTACCTTCCCTTCACACTGATCAAGTGAATACTTGATTATTATTTCTTCCTTACCGTGCTTTATCTTTTTTGTTTGGTTCTAATTAAAGTAAAAGTTTCTAAATTTACATTTTTATAGGGTATTGTAAATAAAAACAAATTGTATACTTGAAGAAAATGTGTGCCTGCGTTTCTACTTTTATTTTTTACTTCTGACAATGATTTGTAATGTGTTTCTAGCATATTTGGATACAGACTGGAAAGCTTCTTGATACTGAAGATTGATAAAGATATTATCACTTAGTGTTTTACTTTTTATTTTTGTTATAAGGAAGACATAAATATTATGTCTAAAACCTGAGATGCTTTTCTTTCCCTCCTCCACCCCGTTTTTTGGTGTTTTTTTTTTTTTTTTTTTTTTTTTTTCCTTTTTAACAGATAGAGAAATCCCATATCCACCTGTTCACTCCCTAAATGCCCACAACAGCCAGGGCTAGGCCGGGCCAGAATTAGGAGCCAGGAACTCAGTCTGAGTCTCCCGATGTGGCTGGCAAGTTCGCAAGTACTTGAGCCCTCACCTGATGCTTCCCAGGGTATACATTAGCAGGAAGCTGGAATTGCAAATAGAGCCAGAATATAGCTAACACTCAGACCCAGGTACTCCAGTGTGGGAGCAGGCATCCCACAGCAGTACCTTACTGCTGCAGCAGGGCTCATGTCCTTCCCCCCAACCCTCCATGTAAACTACAAAACAGAATTACAAACTTTAGTAAATATACTATGGTTTATTTTCTCCATCCTATCTGTAAACATGAATAAATCTCCCCTGAGACTTTTTTGGTTGTTTATTTTCATTTTATTTGAAAGGTGGAGATCTTTCATTCACTGAATCACTTCTCAGTGACCACAACAGTCAGGTCTGGGCCAGGCAAAAGCCAGGAGTTAACTCAATCCCCAGGGCCGACGATGTGGCCTAGCAAGTAAAGCCACCGCCTGCAGTGCCGGCATCCCATATGGGCGCTGGTTTGAGACCCAGCTGCTCCACTTCTGATCCAGCTCTCTGCTATGGCCTGGGAAAGCAGTAGAAGATGGCCCACGTCCTTGGGCCCCTGTACCTGCATGGGAAGACCCAGAGGAAGCTCCTGGCTCCTGGCTTCAGATCAGCACAGCTCCAGCCAATGCGGCCAATTGGGAAATGAACCAGCAGATGGAAGACCTCTCTCTCTGCCTCTCCTCTCTGTGTGTAACTCCGACTTTCAAATAAAGAAATAAAATCTAAAAAAAAAAAAACAAACAAACAAACAAAAAAAACTCAATCCCTGTCTCCCTATATGATAGGGACCCAAGTACTTGAGCCATTTCTTGCTGCCTCCCAAGGTGCCCATTAGCAGGAAGCTAGAAATAGGAGTAGAGAAGTCAAGACTTGAGCCCTGACATTCTAATAAGCATGTCTTACCAACTTACTTGGCAACAAATGCCTGCACTTCCAAAACTTTAAGCAACTTGCTTTGTATTTAGCTGCTCTCATGGATAATACTCCCTTAGCTCTTAAAACACACTACTTAGAAGGGAAAAGATCATTGTATAATTACTTTAGACTTGAGTATCATTTTTATTCTAAAATCCTCAAAAAGACAACGAACAAGTAGATAAAGGCCAAAAAAAAAAGTTTAGTATAGAAAAGAAGAGGGAGATAATTTAACATTGGGCTCCTACTTACATGAAGCTTAATTTTTCCTCAGCAGGAAATGTGCTCCTTAAGGATAAATTGCTTGCCTTGGGTACACACCTAGTGGGCAGCAGAGCAGGGGACTCACAGGATATTGCTGGGAGGGAATAAAATTATCTTCAAGTAAAAGACTTATTCTCACCTCTTAACATAAATGAACGCCAAGTGTCATTAGGTAAATGCTTTTAGTGTGGGCTGACCCAGTGTTTCCCCTGCATTCCCCCAAGATCAGGTTCAGAATGTCAGAGGTGAGGAAGACTTCAGCAGTGTAGCCCTTAGGTTTAAGATAGGTGGTAGAGCTCTGAGAGAACAGTGAAGACCCACTAGTGGGAGAATCAAGGTAGGAACTCACTTGTGTGTGCACTCTTATTGTGCTGCTACAACTTGGGCAATACAAGCCCTAGACCAGAAAATTTATGTTTTCCGTGAGGAAAAAGACTAAGAAATAAGTGCTTCTATTTTATGACTATAACAATAGTTTACACTAACAATACTAATTGATGGTTGGTTGAGTCATAGAGTATGTATCAGATAAAATTCAAGAGGCTTTTAAAAGTTATTTTCAAATCTTACAGTAACCATTCAGGGTAATATTAACTTCCCTGCTCATAGATGTCAAAAATTATCAACTTAGGTGGGGGTACTAAAATAATTTACAACAATATGGGACAGTTAAAATAGGCATCAATGTTTGCAATCTTCCATAAGAAAAAAGACCCAGGGGCCAGCATCCTGGCATATCCCACATGGATGCCGGTTTGAGTCCAAGCTGCTCCCCTTTTGATCCAGCTTCATGCTAATGGCCTGGGAAAAGTAGTAGGGCCCAAGTACTTGGATCCCTGCCACCCATATGGGAGACCCAGAGGAAGCTCTTGGCTTCTGACTTTGGATCAGCGCAGCTCCCACTGGCGCGGCCAATTGGGGAGTGAACCAGTGGATGGAAGACTTCTCTGCCTCTCCTCTCTCTGTGTAACTTTGACTTCCAAATAAGTAAATAAATCTTAAAAAAAAAAAGGTATTCATCAGGGCCAGCCTTGTGATGCACAAGTTAAGCCACTGCCTGCAGCACTGGTGTCCATGAGTGCTGGTTTGAGTCACAGATGCTCCATTTCCAGCCCCCTGCCACCCATGTGGGAGAACTAAATGTTCCTGGTTTCATCCTGACCCAGCCCCAACCATTGTGGTCATTTGGGGAGTGAACTTGTGAATTGCAGAATTATCTGTCCCTCTTATAACTCTGCCTTTGTTTTTTCTTTAAGGAAAGATTACAAAACAATTATACTCATCACAGCTTTATTTAAAAAATTAGAACCTAAGTGTTCAACATCACAATAATCTGTCATAGACAACAGAAAGGCAACATAATCACAGAAAGTATGCAAAGAGGAAAATGCATATATATGTTTTGAATCCAACTTTTTTTAAAGAAATATTTAGTGTCGGTGCTGTGGTGTGGGTAAAGCCGTTGCCTGTAGTGCCAGTATTCCATACAGGCACCGGTTCAAGTCCCAGCTGCTCCACTTCTAATCCAGCTCCCTGCTAATGCACCTGGGGAAGCAGCAGATGGGCCACTACACTCATGTGAAAGAGCTGGAAGAAAGTCCTGGCCCTTGGCTTCAGCCTGGCCCACCCCCTGTTGTTGCGGCCGTTTAGAGAGTGAACCAGCAGGTGGAAGATCTCTCTCTCTTCCTCTCTCTGTAACTCTGCCTTTCAAATAAAT
Source organism: Oryctolagus cuniculus (assembly GCF_051225735.1). Taxonomy (NCBI): domain Eukaryota; kingdom Metazoa; phylum Chordata; class Mammalia; order Lagomorpha; family Leporidae; genus Oryctolagus; species Oryctolagus cuniculus. Next base: position 12,826,583 of record NC_142867.1, read on the forward strand.
AAGTAAATCATATATACATATTCATACACACACACACAGTTGAAAGGCAGTTACAGAGAGACACTTCATCTGCATGTTCACTCACCAAATGACCAAATGGCCACAACAGCCAGGCCTGGGCCAGACCAAAGGCAGGAGCCTGGGACTCCATCAGTCTCCCAGGTGGGTGGCATGGACCCAGGTGCTTGGACCATCCTCCACTGCCTTTCCAGGAGCGTTTAGCAGAAGCTGGATTGAAAGCAGAACAACCAGGACTCAAGCCAGCACTCCAGTATGGGATGCCAGTGTCACAGAAAGTAGCTCAGCTCACTGCACCATGGCACCAGCTCCTTGAATCCAGTTTTTTTTTTTTTTTTAATTCATTTATAATGAAACCCAGAGAATATTGGAAAGAAGCTTACTGATTGATACCTGTCTCCAAGTTGTAGAGTTATGGGGAACTTTCTTTTCCTTTTCAGTTTGTATTGCTCATATTCTTAGAGAAAAAATGTTTTTTTAATTTTTATTAATATAAAGAACAGATTTCATGTATTTCATAGATACAGTTGTGAGATAACCATGCTTCCCTTCTTCAATATCACCTCCTTCCTTCTTTTCCTTTAATTTTTGGAATAACAGTTTCCATTTACTTGATTATCACAAGCTTAATAACACTAATTATAGTGTTCAACAAGTAAGGGCTGTAAACAAATCGCAAAATGTCACTTCCATTCTTATACATCGCCTTTTTGTGTTCCATGTTAACTACCACATGTCAGAGAAAACATGATATTTGTCTTTTTGAGACTAGCTTATTTCACTATTCCAGTTGCATTCATTTTATTGGGAAAGGCAGATTTCATTCTATTTTATGACAGCAGTATCCTGTTGTGTATATATCCCATTGTGTATATACACCACATTCTCTTTAGTCATCAGCTGATGAACATCTGAGTTGATGCCATGTTGTAGCTATGGTGAACTGAGCTACTATAAACATGGGAGTACAGATAACTCTTTCATATGCTGACTTTATTTCCTTTGGGTAAATTCCCAGAGAAAGATATTCTTGAAAAGTATTTTTGAAAAAAAGTAATTACAGAGGCCAGTGCTGTGTCGTAATGGGCTAAGCCTCTGCCTGTGGCCTTGGCTTCCCATATGGTACCAGATCGTGTCCCAGCTACTCCTCTTCCAATCCAGCTCTCTGCTATGGCCTGGGAAAGCAGTGAAAGACAGCCCAAGTGCTTGGGCCCCCACACCCACCTAGGAGACCCAGAAGAAGCTGCTGGCTCCTGCTTTGGATTGGCCCAGCTTTGGCCACTGTAGCCGGTTAGGGAGTGAACCAGCGGATGGAAGACCTTTCTCTCTTTCTCTCCCTCTCTGTAACTCTACCTCTCAAAGAAAGAAATAAAATTTTTTTAAAAAGTAATTACATGCAAAAATACTAAGAATATGATATTCAGTAATAAACATGTTCTGTGTATGTATACAATCTGGAGAAAAAATATATGAGAACGAAGAATGCAATTGAGGATGAACAAGTGCAATATTAGCCTTTAAGGGAAGGATTGTGAAGAATATGTGTGTAGATGATTGTTCCTGTTCTTCCATATTTTCCAAATTTGTGTTCAATTTGAGTATGTATTATAATCAAAAGTTATTCTCTAAAAGCTATTTAAAATACTAGCCATCTATTTCTAGTGAAAACCTAATTTCTACCAAGGCTAAAATGTCTAATCAAATTGTGCTTGACTTTGGAGCCATGCAGTTGACTGCATAGCAGATGAATATGCTAAGAATCTGAAAATGTGATTTTCCTCAGCGTTTTGGTTACTCCATCGTAAACGTTCAAGATCATATGCCAGTTGAAGGTGGGAAGAACCCCTTTAAATAAATCCAAGTTGCATGTTCTAGTAAGCCTCTGTATTTATATTAAATTACATTTTTTCCCAAAATGATTAACAAAGCTGTGCTGTTAAACATTAGAATAAGACCAAGACATGACTTTGAATTTGACAGACTTCTCATTTTCTGGAGTAGTGAAGGCCATTGCATGAGAAATGGGGAGATTGAAGGAGTCTTTTCCTCTCCTCCCAATTATGCTTAAATACATTGGTAGCGTGATACTTCAAAAAAAAAAAGTGATTTTTAGGAAACAGTTCTATAATCTGAGGATTCACTGTCTTAAATTACCTAATAGCATTGTTTTGACCTTTTTTCTTGCTTTTTTCTTCTAGTATTGTTTCAACCTTCCTTCTTGCATAAGATAGGTAGTTGCAAATAGATTGCATGTCTCATGACAGGTTTTGCTTTTTATTTTGCAAATGTTGCACATAAGGCTGTCCTAAGAAACTTATTTATCATTCAAGGTGACTCTCTAGGCTCCCAAGTTAGCTGACTTCATTCTCCAAAGCAGTATTAACCAAAGTTAGACTTGAGATCTGGGAAATATCTAGAAGGAGCTAGGTAATCAGTGATATGGGTATTTGCCTGTAGTGGATATAAAATCTCTTAATTTGCCTAGATTGTGCCAATCTAATTAATGAGAAAGAAATTTGCATATAATATAACAGGGAAAGTATCTCAAATTCCAACCTCCAGGAAAAGCACTACTAATCACTTAGTTGTAAACCACTGTTAAGTGTATTATCCTCCAAGTAATTTCTATAGCATATGCATACAAAGAATTACAAATGTTTTAGTCTTTTTTTCCTAAACATCTTGTTATATATACACAGCTAGCTTGTTCTTTTTGACAATTGTGTAATGTCCTATTATGTGCAATTGTGCTGTTATTTATTATTTAAGTGCTCCCCAGTTAATAGGATTCAATCTTTAAATACTTTTTATCAGTCACCATCATTCTTCCAACACTGGACCAAGGTAAACCTACAAAAAGACCTTACATTTCTATAGCTTTATGGTAGTGTACAAAGAACACACATTATTCATTTTCTAAATCAATCCTCTTTATAACCTTTTGAAAGGATGAGCAACAGTAATTGTATGTTATCAAAACTAGATCAGCAAGATCGTCCAGCTGATAAGGATAGCACTTTAAGCTCCATATCTGGTGTGCTGGCTTCAAGAAGGCTCCTCTTCCTGGACACATGGTTTCTGTAGGAGCAGCTGAAAAGCTGTAAGTGTAAGCTTTGAATATCACAACTGCAAAGTCTTCTGATGAGATTTTGATGTCTTCATTTTCCTTATATTAATCAGTTGCCTCTCAGAATGTCCAAAGAAGCCATTCTAGCTGTAGTTATTGGGATTAATTGCAACATGGAAGGATCAGAGTCACAGATGCAGCTGTCAACCATCCGTATGGACCTTTTAGTTTAAATATTTTGGAAGAACAAAAACAAAAAACAAAAAACTTGCTTTCACTCTTCCTCCCTCCCAATATTTTGAAGTGTAGTTTTTATATTGTATATTTACTGCATTAATATGTGAACTCCACAAACACAAAGTAGTCTGTCTTGTTTACAGCTGTGACTGAAAACTCAGTACAGGGTCAACATCTAGTAGGCTGGTCATGAAATAAATAGGCTATTCAAAAACAGAGCTTAAAGGGGTGATGCAGAGAATGGTGCTTGATGTAATAAAGATGTTTATTACATAAGGCCAATTTCAAAATCCACTGTCACCCATTTTATCACAACCGCCCCTGGGTCAGGGACAATTTGATAATAATATAGATCAGGATAAGTGATGATGAAGACCAACAGCCCCTGTTCTGGTGCAGCTTACACTCTGAGGATGACACAGTGATAGGCTCTGAGAAAAGACCAAACTAGAGTTAACAGAAGGAGGTCTGTGCTTTAGACAGAGTAGTCAGGGAAGGCCTTGATGGGCTGTGACATTTAAGCAGACACATGAATGATGAGAAAAGGACAGCACGTAAAGGTTTATGAAGACAGTCAAATCCTTGACATGAGAATGAGGAATTCCTTGAGGATTCAAGGATTGATAGAAGGTCAGAATCACCGGAGTCAAGGGAGTGAGGCAGCAAGTGACCAAACACAGCTTTGAAGGCATTTATTCTCATTGCAATGGGAAACCTTTTCAGAGTTTTTAAGGAAAAACAATGCTTTTATAAATACATAGAGGTGGAAATACACATGAATGGGGCTGTTTTAATCTACTTTCTATAACTATAACAGAACGATTATAATCTACTTTCTAAGTAAATCTATAAAGCTAAATAAATTTAGCTCTTTTAATCTACTTTTTATATAACAAAATTCCTGAAGCTTGGTAATTAATCAAGAAAAGAAGTTTTCTCTAGAGTTGTGGCGTAGCAGATTAAGCCACTGCCTGCGAGGTTGGCATCCCATATGGGCACTGGTTTGAGTCTCAGCTGCTCTACTTCCATCTGATCTGGCTCCCTGCTAATGTGCCTGGGAAGCAGTAAGATGGCCCAAGTCCTTCGGTCCCTGCCATCCATGTGGGAGATCCTGATGAAGCTCCTGGCTTCAGCCTGCTCCAGTCCTGGGTGTTGCCACCATTTGGGAAGAGAACCAGCAGATGAAAGATCTCTCTACCACCCTGTAACTCTGCCTTTCAAATAAATAAATAAATCTTAAAGAAGAATGAAGTTTACTTGGGCTCATTGTTCTAGAAGTTAAAAAGCATGGCACCAGCATTTGCCTAGCTTTGGGTGAGGGCTGCTCCATGTGTAGTAGAAAAATGGAAGGGGATGTAGGCAGGTACAGAACAGAAGGGGCTGGCGCCATGGTTCAATAGGCTAATCCTCCGCCTGTGGCGCTGGCACACCGGGTTCTAGTCCGGGTCGGGGCGCTGGATTCTGTCCCGGTTGCTCCTCTTCCAGTCCAGCTCTCTGCTGTGGCCCGGGAGTGCAGTGGAGGATGGCCCAAGTCCTTGGGCCCTGCACCCGCATGAGAGACCAGGATAAGTACCTGGCTCCTGGCTTCGGATCAGCGCGGTGCGCTGGCCACAGCGCGCTGGCCATTGGAGGGTGAACCAATGGCAAGGGAAGACCTTTCTCTCTGTCTCTCTCTCTCACTGTCCACTCTGCCTTTCAAAAAAAGAAAAAGAAAAAAAAAAAAAAAAAGAACAGAAGTGGCAAAGAAGTTTATATTCTTTAGAACAACCCACTCTCTTGGAACTACATGAATCCCTTCATGAGAGCGGAGTGTCCATGGCTTAGTTGCTTCCTAAGGTCCTACAACCTTTCAGTACCGTTGCATTGGCAGTTACATTTCAACATGAGCTTCGACAGGAGCAAGCCAGCTGGAAAACATAACAGGGGCACTCATCAGAGAGCCTTACACTGCAGGCATACCTCACACATGTGGGTTCTGACCAGAACACCACAGTAAATCAAATAGCACAATAAAATGGGACAGTGTTTTGGTTTCCCAGTTCATATAAAAGTTATATTTACACTATACTGTGGTCTATTAAATAGGCAATAGCATTATGACTAAAAAACAATGACATACCTTAATTTAAAAATCTTTTATTGCTGGGGACCAGTGTTGTGGCACAGCAGGTAAAGCCACAGCAACACCTGCAACACAGGTGTCCCATATCGGAGCACCAGTTTAAGTTCTAGCTGCTCTGCTTCTGATCTGGCTCCCTGCTAATGTACATTGGAAAGCAATGGAAGATGGCCCAAGTGCTTGGGTCACTGCCACCCACATGGGAGACCCAGAATGAGTTCCTGGCTCCTGGCTTCTGCCAGGCCCAACCCCTGCTATTGTGATCATTTGGGCTAGTGAGCTAGCAGCTAGAAGATCTCACTCTCTCACTCTTTGTCACTCTGCATTTCAAATAAATAAATCAAAAAAATGTTATTGTAAAAAGATGCTAATGTCATCTGAACTTTCAGCAAGTCATAATCGTTTGACTAGTGGGGGATCTCGCCTCAATGTTGATGGCTACTGACCTGGGTGGTGGCAATTTCTTATAATAAGACAAAACAATGAAGTTTGCCTCATCAGTTGACCACTTTCACAAAAGATTTCTCTGTAACATGCAATGCAATTTGATAGAATTTTACCCATAGGACTTCTATCAAAATTGGAGCCAATCCACTCAAACTGGCCACTTCTTTACCAAGTGTGTGTGATATTGTGAATCCTTTGTTGTCATTTCAATAATGGCATCTTCACCAGGGATAGATCTCATCTCAAGAAAACACTTCTATTGCTCATCTATAAGAAGCAACTCTTCATCGTTTAAAGCTCTATCATGAGATTGCAGCAATTCAGTCACACCTCCAGGCACCACTTCTAATTCTAGTTCTCTTGGTGTTTCTACTGCATGTCCAGTTACTTCCTCCACTGGAGTCTTGAGGCCCTCAAAGTCATCCTTTTCTTCTAAACTCCTATTAACATAGCTATTTTGACCTCTTTCCATGAATCGTAAATGTTCCTAATGACATCTAGAATAGTAAACTCCTTCTGGATGGTTTTCCATTTAGTCGGCCCATATCCATCAAAGAAATCACTATCTTTGGCAGCTATAGACTTATGAAATTTATTTCTTTAATAAGAGAACTGGAGTGTTGGAATTACTCCTTGATCCATGGGCGCAGAATGGATGTTGTTTTCACACACAACAAAACAACATGAATCTTATATAGCCCCATCAGACCTCTTGGGTGATCAGGTGCATTGTCGATATCTTAAAAAGAATCTTTTTTCTGAGTAATAAGTTCTCAGTAGTGGGATTAAAATAGTCAGTAAACCATGTTGTAAACAAATGTGCTGTCATCCAGGCTTTGTTCCATTTATAGAGCACAGGCAGAACAGATTCAGTTTAATTCTTAAGGCCCCCAGGGTTTTCAGAATGGTAAGTGAGCATTGGCTTCACCTTAAAGTCACCAGCTGCACTAATCGCTGACAAGAAAATCAACCTGTCTTTTGAAGCTTTGAAGTCAGGCATTGACTTCCCCCTAGTTTTGAAAGTCCTTGGTAGAGTCTTCTTTCAATTTAAGGCCATTTCATCTGCACTGAAATCGTGACCATCTTCCTCAATGATGTTAGCTGATCTGGACAACTTGCTGCAGCTTCAACATCAGCACTTACTGCTTCACTTGTACTTTTATGGTATGGAGACAGCTGCTTCCTTAAACCTCATGAACCAGCCTCTGCTAACTTCAAACTTTTCTTCTGCTGCTTCCTCAACTCTCTCAGACTGCATAAACTGAAGAACATCAGGGCCTTGCCCTGCATTTGGCTTTGGCTTAAGGGAATGCGAAGGTTGGTTTGTTCCATCAAGACTGCTAAAACTTTCTCCACAGCAGTAATAAGCCTGCCTCACTTTCTTGTAATTCCTTTGTTCTCTGGAGAAGCACTTCTAGTTTTTTTCAAGGACTTTTCCTCTACATTCACAATTTGACTAATTGGTTGGCATGAGGCTTAGTTTTGGCCTATACTGGTGTTCAACATGCCTTCCTCACTAAATTGTTTCTAGCTGTTGTGAAAAATGTTTATTCATTTACCCGTTTTTTATTTACTTTTTTATTTATTATGAGAGGCAGAGAGGAAATACAGACAGAGATCTCTCCTCTGCTGTTTCATTCCCCAAATGTCAAAGCCAGGAACCCAGAACTCAATCCAGTTCTCCCACATGGGTTGCAGGGACCCAAGTACTTGAAGATTCATTACCATGGGAAGACCTAGGACCTGAACCTAGGCACTCTGATATGGGATGCAGGAGTCCCAAGTGACAACTGCTGTACCAAATGGCCAACTTCCATTCCTATCTTTTTTACTTAAAGTTAGAGATGATGTGACTCTTCCTTTCACTTAAAGATGCTGAAGCCATTGTAAGGTTATTAATTGTCCTAATTTCAATATTGTTGTGTTTCAGAGAATAGGGAAGTCTGAAGAGAAATAGTGGAGCAGTCAGAACACACATAGCATTTATTAAGTTCACTCTTACATGGGCATGGTTTGTGGCACCCCAATATAATTACAATAGTAACATCAAAGATAATTGATCCTAGACAAGTATAAGCAATATAACAATGAAAAAGTTTGGAATATTGCAAGAATTACAAAGATGTGGCAGAGATGAGATGAGAGCATGTGCTGTTAGGGGAAGTATGCCCAAGGACTGGACTTGCAGAAGGGCCACCACAAACCTTCAAAATGTAAAAAATGAAGTATCTGCAAAGTACAGTAAAGTGAAGTGCACACACGAGAAAAACGAGGTATGCCTTTATAATCCCTGGTCCACAGGGCAAGGAAAATGGAACTCTAACAGGCTAAGTGACTGGAGTAGTTGCTGTGCACCAATGGGTTAAGCCGCTGTTTGCAGTGCCTGCATCCCATATTGGAAGAGTTGATTCAGTCCCAGCTACTCCACTACAGATCCAGCATTCCAGTTAGTGCTCATGGAAAGCAGGGGAGGATGGTCCCTGCTACCCACATAGGAGGCCCAGGTGGAGTTTCTGGCTCCTGGCTTCAGCCTGGCCTACCCCCAGCTGTTGTAGACAATTGGAGAGTGAACTAGCAGATGGAACACCCACTTCCCTGTGCCTTTCAAATGAAACAAATAAATAAATCTTTTTTATGAAAGGAAAAATGACTGAAGGAATACTTTTTTTTGAAAAGAACAGATCCGCACTGGCTGAAAAGCCTGTGAGAGCATTTCAGGCATGGAAAGCCAAGACACTGTGGCAAAAAGTGTTCTATAGGAAGGATCTCTGAGTGGAAAGAAGTGGCCATCGAATAAGGACGTACTCTTCTCTACAGGGAGGAGAGAACTTCCACTTTGCTTGTGGCCTTGTCCAAATACTGATGGAGTTTGTGGACTCAAAAGACTTCAATAGCCTAGCCAGTTCATGTCAAGAGCCTCAGGTGGTCACTGACGTCATACATAAGAGTGTTAATTGTTAAATTAACAACAGGAGTCACTGTGTACTAACTCCCCATGCAGGACCTCTGTCCTCATGAGTTGTATTATGAGAGTTAACTGTAAAACTAGTTCTCAAACAGTTTGTGCATGTGTGTGCAAATTGTTGAAATCTTTACTTAGTATAGAGTTGGTCTTCTGTGTACAAAGTTAATTGAAAATGAATCTTAATGGAGAATGGGACTGGCAAGGGGAGAGGGAGGAGGAGGAGTGGGAGTGTGGGTGGGAGGGCAGGTGTGGTGGGAAGAATAACTATATTCCTATAGTTGTACTTAAGAAATTTGCATTCCTTAAAAAATAAAAAAAATAAAAACAGACCTACAGGGGGCAGGCATTGTGGCACAGCATGTTAAAGCCACTGTTTGGGACACCTGCTTCCCATATCAGAGTGCCCGTGCGAGTTCCAGTTACTCTGCTTCCAATCCAACATCCTGCTAAAGAACCTTGGAGTCCAGCCCTGGCACCGCGGCACACTAGGCTAATCCTCCACCTGCAGCGCCGGCACGCCGGGTTCTAGTCCCGGTCGGGGCGCAGGATTCTGTCCCGGTTGCCCCTCTTCCAGGCCAGCTCTCTGCTGTGGCCAGGGAGTGCAGTGGAGGATGGCCTAAGTCCTTGGGCCCTGCACCTGCATGGGAGACCAGGATAAGAACCTGGCTCCTGCCATCAGATCAGCGCGGTGCGCCGGCCACGGCGGCCATTGGAGGGTGAACCAACGGCAAAAGGAAGACCTTTCTCTCTCTCTCTCTCTCACTGTCCACTCTGCCTGTAATTAAAAAAAGAAAAAGAAAAAAAAAAAAAAAAAACCCTGGGAGTCCCAGTAATTGGGTTCCTGCCATACATATAGTAGACATAGATGGACTTCTCGGCTTCTGGCTTTGGTCTCTCTCTTTTTCCCTCTCTTTCTCTCTTTCTTTCTCTGTGGTGTGTATGTGTGTTGTGTGTATATGCATGTTGCTCTACCTTTCAATAAAAATGAATAAACATCTAAAAATAATAATACATATAGGATAGCATTTACCTTTAGGGGAGTGAGATTGAAATAAGGACATAGGAAATGTCATTTGATATTTCTTATGTTGAGTGGTGGGTTGAATAGTATTTATTTGACTGTTATACTTCATAATTTTCATATATTGTATGCATTCTATCTATGTTATGGGCTGACTGTGCCTCTTCAAAACTCACCTCACTCCCAATACCTCAGATTGTGAGTATAATTGAAGATTAGGTCTTTACAGAGGTAATTAAGTTATTGCAAGATCATTAGAGTGAGCCTAGTTCCAGCATGACTGGTGTCGTTATGAAAAGAGATTAGGGCACAGGCAGGTGCAGAGGAAAGACCTGGAGAAGACGAGCCATTTGAATGTCCAGGAGAGGCATCTCAGAAGGAATCAACTCTGCCAAAACCTTGACCTTGGCGTTCTACCTTCCAGAATTGTTAGAAAATACATTTCTATTGTTTACACCACCCAGCCTGTCCACCTCTTGCTATAGCAGCCCCAGCAAACTGACAGTACCATTGTCAAATATTTCATCAGTAAAAACATTTTTTGTTGTTAAAAATCCATAAGATGGGGCTGGCGCTGTGGCACAGTGGGTTAATGCCCTGGCCTGAAGCACCGGCATCCCATATGGGCACTGGTTCGAGATCCAGCTGCTCCACTTCCTGTCCAGCTCTCTGCTATGGCCTGGGAAAGCAGTAGAAGATGGCCCAAATCCTTGGGCCCCTGCACCCATGTGGGAAACCTGGAAGAAGCTCCTGGCTCCTAGCTTCTGGCTTCGGATCGGAACAGCTCTGGCCATTGCGGCCATCGGGGGAGTGAACCATCGGATGGAAGACTCTCTCTCTCTCTCTCTCTTCCTCTCCTCTCTCTGTGTAACTCTGACTTTCAAATAAATAAATAAATCTTTTTTAAAAAATCAATAAGATGCTAAAAGGATGTATAGCAAACTGTTAACAACGGTCATTTCTGGAAGGTGTGATTATAGAGAATTTTCACTTCCTATACTTACATTTCTGAACACAGGGGCCATCCTCTACTGCTTTCCAGGCCACAGAACAGAGCTGAGGGGCCAGCGCTGTGGCATAACGGGTAAAGCTGCTGCCTGCAGTGCCAGCATCCCATATGAGAACCAGTTTGAGTCTTGGCTGCTCCACTTCCCATCCAGCTCTCTGCTATGGCCTGGGAAAGCAGTAAAAAGATGGCCCTAGTCCTTGGGCCCCTGTACCCATGTGGGAGTTGCAGAAGAAACTCCTGGCTCCTAGATTTGAATTGGTACATCTCCGGCCGTTGCGGCCAACTGGGGAGTGCACCAGCGGATGGGAAGACCTCTCTGCCTCTCTTTGTGTAACTCTTTCAAATAAACAAATATTTTTTAAAAAATGAGAGAGAAAGAGAGAGAGCTGGATCAGAAGTGGAGCAGCTGGGACTCGAACCAGTGTCCATATGGGATGCCAGCACTGCAGGTGGCGGCTTTACCCACTATGCCACACTGCTGCCCTTTAAGTAGCTTTTTAAAAAGAAAAAGAAAACCTGAATTATATATATATATATATGTTTAATTTTTATTTCTTTATTTTTTGTGTTTATTTGATAGACAGAGAGACAGAGAATCAGAAATCTTCTGTCCACTGATTAACTCCCCAAATGCCGACAACAGCCATAGGCTGCACTATGAGGAAGCCAGGATTGTGGAACTCAAATCTGGTCTCCAACATGAGTGGCAGGGACCCAAGAACTTGAGCTATCACCTGCTGCCTCCCAGGATGCATATTAGAAGGGAGCTGGAATCAGAAACAGATTTGGGACTTGGACTCCAACTCAGGCACTCTGATATGAAATGTGGGTGACCCAAGCTGCATCTTAACTGCCAGGCCCCTACCCCTCCAGACTTTTCTATAGCATGTCTAATACCCTCAAGGAAGATGTGGGTTAGTTAAGTTGTGCTGCAAAGATTGTCTTGCATAATTAATAATTAGAGCTAGCATTATTATTTACTATATGCCAGGCACATTTCATGTATTTCCATTAAATCCTTCCCTAAAACCTTGAGAAACAGATACTTTTAATATGATCACAAGGAAACTGGTGAAATATTAATAGCCCCAAATTACATTCACTTAGCAAAAACAAGACATAAGCCCAGGTGATCAAAAACCCAAGACAGTATTATTAATTATGCTATGATACAGTGAGTATGTAGCTATTCTTTTTGAGAGTTAAAATTTCTCCTTGTGTGACTGTCTATAATATACAATTAGAATATGTGTATGGTTCTTGACCAGAATTACCCATTCCCCTCAGTGACCCAAAAGGAGAGGGTGGGATTGGCTTTCTTGAGGCTTTGTCGAAGAACCTTTTCTGATATACTGGCAGTTCCCACCTTACTTGTGTCTTCTTAGTTTTAGTGATTTTTATTTTATTATTATTATTATTATTATTATTATTTTTGGACAGGCAGAGTGGACAGTGAGAGAGAGAGAGACAGAGAGAAAGGTCTTCCTTTGACATTGGTTCACCCTCCAATGGCCGCCGCGGCCAGCGCGCTGCGGCCGGCCGGCATACCGCGCAGATCCGAAGCCAGGAGCCAGGTGCTTCTCCTGGTCTCCCATGGGGTGCAGGGCCCAAGCACTTGGGCCATCCTCCACTGCACTCCCTGGCCACAGCAGAGAGCTGGCCTGGAAGAGGGGCAACCGGGACAGAATCCAGCGCCCCGACCGGGACTAGAACCTGGGGTGCCAGCGCCACAAGTGGAGGATTAGCCTAGTGAGCCGCGGCGCCGGCCGTGATTTTTATTATTCTATTACACAAATGATCAAAGAACTAGAGATGTAGCTCTTAATCTAGGAAAAGTTCAACAACAAGAAAGTTCAACCAGGCAGGCTATTCCTTGCCAACCACGGAGATCGAACACATTCTCCAATGTTTTCTCCACTCATTAACACAGTACCTGGAACTAGTAAGCTTTAATAATTGTGAATGGACAAAGTTATGCATTGCAGCCACTTGGGACATCTGGATCCCATATCAGAGTGCCAGTTCTAGTCCTGGCACTCTGCTTCTGATCCAGCTTCCTGCTAATGCATTTTGGGAGGCAACAGATTATGCCCCAAATGTTTGGGCCTCTGCCACCCATGTGGAAGACCAGGATGGAGTTCTTGGACTCTTGGCTCAGTAATGTCTATTGTAGGCATTTGGGGCATAAATCAGCAGATGGAAAATCTTTCGATAGATAGATAGATAGACAGACAGGATAGATAGATCCATATGTGCTACTGTGTTTTTCAAGTAGATGAAAATAAACATTATATATATATATATATATATACACATATATTTAAGAATTACATAAGGAAAGCATAAATGAATGACATTAGCCTCAGCATCTCTCTGGCAAACATAGTAACAGGTTTACCAGGTACAGCATCAACCAGGTGTCCAGTTTGCTACTGCTTTCATGTCGATCTAAGGGAACCACATAATGTAATTCCTGACCTCTAAGGAGAAAATGGCTCAGTGTTGTAATGGGTGCTCTGGAGTGCCATCAAGATCCCTCGTTAGGACCAAGCACTCATAGTTTCCGCTGCTCGAAGTGCTGGTGGCTGATGGATCATAGCTGAAACTCTCTCCCTCTGAGGACTGTCCTTTCCTGAAAGGAAACATCTTAGGTATGTCCCCTCCTTGACACAACCTGTATGCACTGACTGATCAGTGCTTTGCCATCTAGCTCTCTCAAGATTGGATGCTTGGGATAGTCCAACTCAACTCTAGCTTTCCCCAAGCCAAAGGCTTCTGATGTTAAGTGAATCTCAGCTCAGTTTCTCCTCTGTCTCATCCTGTTCTTTGCTCCCATGCAGGTATTGTTCTTGAGTACACTCCCCAGTAAACTTCTGCGGGAGCCTGACCTGAGGCAAACTCAAATTTCTTCTTATTCAGTTGAGACTCCTGCTGTCTCTTGAAACCATAAATTATCTATTCTAATAAGAACGTTTTGTATTGATCATACAATTGAAGTTAGAGTAAAACTGGGGAACTAGATACCTGCATTACCTTTCATCAATAAGATCAGCACTATTAATAATCACTCGGCAAAATAGAACCAGTGCCCATGTGGAAAATATGGGGAAAAAAGTTGAAAATTTTCCCAGATGAGTTGAAAACTTATATCCATTCAAAAACCCGCACACAGAAGTTTATAGCAGTTTTATTCACAGCTGCCAAAACTTGGAAGCAGCAGTTGGTTAAAGAATAAAACATAGTACATCCAGATAATGGACTATTATTCAGCACTAAAAAGAAATGAATTATCAAGCTGTGAAAGGACATGGAGAAAACTTATATGCATATTACTAAATGAAAGAAGACAGTCTGAAAAAGTCACACCTACTGCATGACTCCAACCCTATGAGATTTTGGAAAGGCGAAACTCTGGAGACAGTAAAAAGATCAATAGTTCCCAGTGATTATGGAGTACGGGAAGGACGGTGAGTGGGATGAAGCAGTAGAGCAGAGAGGTTTTTTTAGGGTAATGGAACCATTCTGTATGATGTTTTAATGGTGGAAACGTGCAATTCTACATTGTCAAAACCCAGGGAATGTACAATACCAAGAGGTAAACTATGGGCTTTGGGTCGTAATGATGTGTCAGGGTAGATTCAGCACTGGTAGCAAATGCATCACTCAGGATACTGACATCAGGGGTCACTATGTATGTGTGGAGACAGAAACTCTGTACTTTCAGCTCAAGTTTTCCTGTAAATCTAAAACTGCTGTTAAAAAAAAAGTCTAGGTTAAAAAAAAAAAAGCCTAAAGCATTGGCGTTTGACAGGTAAACCAGTCTGGGCTGAACAGAGTAGTAAAAATTGGGATCAGAAAGGCAAAATAGCCCCTACAGGGCCTTTGGCAGCAGAGTGAGTTACTGGGACCTTATCCTGTGGATTACAGGGGGGCTCTGAAAATCTCTGAGTGGGGAACTCAGTACTGAGCAGCTGTTCTGTGAGAAGGCATCTAGAAGACAGACTTGAGGCAGATAGTTTAGAAGTAGGAATAAACTACACATGCCTGGACCAGTAAAGAAATGGGTGCATATAAGACCACCCAGGTTCTGGTAACTGATTGGATAGAGGAGAATGATGACTCCACAAGAAAAACTCAAACATTGATTGCTTTTTAAATATTGTTTCAAAGATTTACTTATTTATTTGAAAGGTAGAGTTATAGAGAGTGGGAGAGCTGTACCACCCTCTGGTTCATTCCCCAAATGGTTGCAACAGCCAGGGCTGGGCCAAGTCAAAGCCAGGAGCCAGGAACTCCCTCCAGGTCTCCCACAGGGATAGCAGGGGCACAAGGACTTGGGGCATCTTTAGCTGCTTTTCCCAGGCACATTAGCAGGGAGCTGGATCAAAACTGTAGCAGCTGGAACTCCCACTGGCACCCATAAGGGATGCTGGCATCATAGGCAGTGGCTTAACACACTATGCCATAATACCAGCCCCTCAAACACCAACTTTTAAAAAAGTTGTAATTATTTCACATATTAGGCATTGACTGAAGTACTATCATGCACCCACTTCTGTCTCCAA
Source organism: Oryctolagus cuniculus (assembly GCF_051225735.1). Classification (NCBI taxonomy): domain Eukaryota; kingdom Metazoa; phylum Chordata; class Mammalia; order Lagomorpha; family Leporidae; genus Oryctolagus; species Oryctolagus cuniculus. Next base: position 12,842,031 of record NC_142867.1, read on the forward strand.
AATATATCTGGAATTTGTTCATTTTTCTCCTTCTCCCTTGCTACCACAGCCAATCAAGTCACCAGTACCTCCCTTCTAAAAGACTGTAGAAGCTTCCTAGAGGTTGTCCTTTCTCCAGTCTTGTGACACTTCAGTCAGTGATATTTTTAAACAAAAATTGGGGTCACTTGCCCTAATCCCTTCAGCTGCCTCCCATTGCACTGAAAATAAAACCCAAACTGCTTATGAGATCTTGTAAACATTTCGAGTCTGCCCCCTCCACACCTTCTCTCTCAGTTACTGCCTCTCTTTTCCTTCTCAGAATTCACACAAGAATGACTATGTTCTTTCCTTTGCTAACTCCTCACCAGCCCCTGGACTATAGCTTTAAGAGAGTAGACGCCTCTTTGAGACAGGTTACACCTGCTGTTCTCTTTTATAACATCCTGGTTGACTTCAACATTACTGTATATATGTGTATAATTACTGCAAATATTTTCTCTATATAATGACTATGTACATTAATTTGTATAATTCTTATGTAATACCTGTCTGACCCTAATGTCTTGTATGTCTTGTGAGGAACCAGAGCTATGTTTTCCCTCCTGTGACCTCAGCATTTGACTTAGGCCTGGAGATATACAACAGATGTGCAAATTGTTAAATGTGTGAATATGCTAAGCGTGGGCTACAGGGGGGAAGCAAAAATGAAACAAATATGGATCACCCCTTAGAGCAATTTGCCTCCTCCTAGGGGATGGATGACTGAAATATAAAGAATCCATAAGGAAGAAAATTAACATCACGGGAAACTCTGCAAGTCTTGGGAAAAGGGCATTATTTCAAGCCAGGTAGATTAGAGGAGTTACTGCAAAGAGGTAGTACTACATTGGGCATCGAATGCAGAGAAAGCATGCTCAAAGGCACCAACCTGAGAAAGTACAGGGCAAATGTGGAGAACGAGGTGTGGGTCACTTTAACCACAGCATAAAGCACATCAAGAGTAAGAAACAGAGTACACAAGAGTAAGAGAGGAGGAACGAAGTGATACCAGATTGTCACGAGCCTCATGTGCCAGACTAAGAATTCTGGGCTGTATTCTGGAGGTAGCATAGGATAACAACAATAACTCAATGCAGTCATTTCAAACCTTAATTTTTTTTTTCAGGTAACATGTTGAAATAAGCATCCGTATAGTTACTACCTAGATTCAAAGGAAATTACAGACAACATGACTATTCGTTCCTAAATACTTTAGTATATTTCTGCAATTATAAACATTTTCCTTCATATCGAGCAAACTATTACACTGAACCAATGTAACAACTACCTAACAGCATCTAATACTAGTTCATCAATTGTCCCCAATTATCTGTTTCTTCTGAACCAGAATTCAATAATTTGTTTTCTGTGTCTTTTAAGTTGCTAATATCAAACAATCATCCTTTGACCCTTTTCTATGAGATTGGTTTTCTTTAATCTTTGTCTTACCCTTTGTAGCCGTTGTCTTATAGACTGCTTCACATTCTTGATTTATCTGATTGGCTCCTCAAAGGTGTGGTTTAACTGGTTCCTCCTGCCCCCATAAACTGGAGGTTAGATCTAAAGGCTTGATTATATGCAGTTTCAGCATTTTTGGCAAGAAAACTCCATTAAATGATGCTGTATACTTCATGCTGCAGCACACCAGGAACCTCATAAAAATGATGGTTATGTCACAGCTAATGACACTGGGTTGGATATCTGGATTAAAGGTGGGAGGGGATGCAGCCAGACCTTTCCCATTGTGAAAGTATGGGTCTCTCCTTGGTGGTTTGCAAGTAACCCGAGGGATGTATTTGGCACCATAACTGTTTGCAGCTTACCAAACATGCTCAAATGCACCTAATCACAACATTCCTGTAAGTTCTATTTCTATTTTTTTTTTTTTTTTTAATTACTGGGGCTGATGCTGTGGCATAGCCGGTGAAGCTGCTGCCTGTGGTGCCGGCATCTCATATGAGCACTGGTTCAAGTCTCGGCTGCTCCACTTCTGATCCAGCTCTCTGCTATGGCCTGGGAAAGCAGCAGAAAATGGCTCAAGTCTTTGGGCCCCTGCACCCGCGTGGGAGACCCAGAAGAAGCTCCTGGCTCCTGGCTTCGGATCAGCACAGCTCTGGCCATTGCAGCCAATTGGGGAGTGAACCAGAGGATGGAAGACCTCTCTCTCTGCCTTTCTGTAACTCTACCTTCCAAATAAATAAATCTTTAAAAAATATTTAAGGTATACAAATTTCATCTATACAGATGCAGGAACATAGTGATACTTCCAACCCTACCCTCCTTCACACCCATGCTCCCAACCTTCTTCCTCCTCCCTGTTCCTATTTTTTTTTTAAAGACTTGTTTATTTTACTTGAAAAGAAGAGTTACAGAGAGAGAGCTAGAGCAAGACAGAGAGAGAGATCCTCCATCCGCTGGTTCACTTCACAAATGGCCGAAACGGCCGGAGTTGGGCCCCGCCGAAGTCAGGAGCCAGGAGCTTCCTCTGGGTCTCTCACGTGGGTGCAGGGAGCTAAGCACTTGGACCATCCTCCTCTGTCCTCCCAGGCACGTTAACAGGGAGCTGGATGGGAAGCAGAAGAGCCCAACATGAACAGGCACCCATGTGGGATGCCTGCACCACAAGTGGAGGCTTTTACCTGCTCCAACACAACACCAGCCCTGGTTTTAGACTTATTTAACGTAAGTGAAAACTGAGGCTTGGAGTACTTAAATGACTTTCCCTATGTAGCAAAGACAGGGCTCAATCATATGTATGTTGATTTTACTTTCATAAAAAAAGAAAAAAAAATAATACCTGGGGCCAACGCTGTGACTTAACGAGTAAAGCTGCCGCCTGCAGTGCCGGCATCCCAAATGGGTGCTGGTTCGAGACCCAGCTGCTCCACTTCCGATCCAGCTCTCTGCTATGGCCTGGGGAAACAGTGGAAGATGACCCAAGTCCTTGGACCCCTGCACTTGCATGGGAGACCCAGAGGAAGCTCCTGGCTCCTGACTTCGGATCTGCTCAACTCTGGCTGTTGTGGCCATTTGGTGAGTGAACCAGCGGATGGGAGACTTTCTCTTTCTCTCTCTCTCTCTGCCTCTCTGTAACTCTTTCAAATAAATATACGAAATCTTTTAAAAAAAAAATAGTCTACATGTCACTAAAGTTTTGAAGGATATTCTGTCTCTAAAATTCAACAAAATTTCTCTCCTTTGAAAATCATTTTTTTTAAAGTTTATTTTCTTGACACTGGGACATTGTTGAGAAAAAAATCAATTTGTCTTAGTGTCTAACTAAGAGCCATTTATTTCTACTGTTTGTTCAAACTGGCAAAATGTAACAGGTGCTGGATTCCTGGAAGTGTGGTGTTTTTGGCTACATTTATAACAATAGCTTACAACATCTAAACGTTACACGTTACTGAATCTGTGGCTTCCACAAATGCACGAACAAAATCAATTGCTCAAAAATAACGACGTCTGGCCAGTTAAGCACGTGCACACAACGTGTGCTCCGGACGCTAAAAGCAACACTAGCCTTTAGGTACGGAAGAGACCCAATGCCAAGTGCTGGAGAATCTATTTTCTCCTGAAGCGAGGTCAGCAACTCCTGGGACAGAATTAGTAGAGGCAGACACGGTCTAGAATCAAGAGCTAAGGGGTGGAGAGCGCACGTCGCAGGAGGGGCGCGGGCCGCGGGTCCAGGATGCGGCAGGGAAGCTGCTTCCCCCTCCCCAGAAAGCCAGGCCTTCGGCCCGAGACGGACAGACGAGGCCCCAGATGGGAGATTCAGGCGGAGGTTGACTGTCGAGGGCCGCTCTTTCAGCCCAGGCTTCTCCCAACAAGCCACTATCTGACGCCTTAAGTCAGAAGGAAACCCGACCTCCCACTCTCACATAAACAAAAACAAAAACACCCCCAACATTTGAGAGACTTTCACCACCCACCAACTTCCCAGAAGCTAGACGCAGGCGGGCACGCCCCCAAGCCTTCTTCTAGAATCCTGTTGGTTGTTCCGGCCTGCTTCTCTCTCTGAGGGCCCCTTTCATTGGCTAGCATTGCCAAGCTCCACCTTTCACAATTCCTGGAGCCAATCGTCTCCACTCATCGCGCGACCTCTCCGTTGATATGTGAGTGGCATTCATGCTAACCAGTAAGAAATGAAAGTGAGGTTTTGAAGACTAGACACCTCCCTTTTTCCCTCAACTCGTTCAGTAAATGGTAGAAAAGATTGAGCAGCTGATGCCAACACCAATCCGTAAGGGCGGAAGAGGATGAGGAGAAGAGTGATGGGAGGTGGTGACGTGGCAATGACAGGCGCATAAACTGAAAAGAGTGGCAGGAACACTAGCCAATGGGCGATCAAATTGGTCAGGCACTCCGCATTCTCCCTTCCTCCCAGAGCGCTAGGGACTTCAGAAAAGGACCAATTAGCTTGTGCACTCGCCTGATTGGCCTTCATCTGAACCAATCAACGGAGAGTCTGGCGGACGCGTCCCACCCCGGGCTCTCACTGGGCGGTGTAGAATGACAAGCCCGAGAGAAATGCCAATGTCCAAGAGATCTTCTTCAAGTGACACTCGGCAGCACCAATCGACGACCTCCTTCCAGGCTGCCGAGCCCTCCTCCTCACGGCGGGCCTGGCGGGGCGGGGACGCTGCGCGGCGGCGGCTGATGCGCTAGCCGTGTTGGGCGCTCCGGGTGGCAGCGGCGGCGGCTCTCGTAGGCGGTTCCGGTCCTGTATCTCCGGGCGGCGGCGGCTCATGGCGGCGACGGAGCTGAGAGGAGTGGTGGGGCCGGGCCCGGCAGCCATTGCAGCTCCTGGCGGCGGCGGCGCGGGTCCCCCAGTGGTGGGAGGCGGCGGCGGCGGCCGCGGAGACGCGGGGCCGGGCTCTGGGGCCGCGTCAGGGACGGTGGCCGCGGCGGCTGCGGGCGGCCAGGGGCCCGGGGCCGGGGGAGTGGCGGCGGCGGCGGGCCCGGCCCCTACGCCGCCGGCGGGGGGCTCCGGCAGCTCGGGCACTGGGGGCTCGGGCTCGGCTCGCGAAGGCTGGCTCTTCAAGTGGACCAATTACATCAAAGGCTACCAGCGGCGGTGGTTCGTGCTGAGCAACGGGCTCCTGAGCTACTACAGGTAACTGCTTCCGGGGCGCCGTCACTCACCGTGCCTCCCCCACCGCAGCCCACGGCCCCGGCGCCGGCCCCCTGGAAGGTCGCCCCGGGCTCCGCGTCGTCTGCGCGAGTGGACAGCCCGCGGCCGGAGCCCGCCGTGATGACAGTGAAAGACCCCAGACTGGCAGCCCCCGGCCCTCCGTTCCTTCTGCCCGTTCCTTCTGCCACATCCTTCTGCCCGTCCGCTGGCCTCCCGGGCGTGTGGAGAGCGTTTGTTCTTCCCTTTCTTCCCACCGCCACATGGGTGCAGTTACTAACCGTGCAAGCCAGGCACCGCTGGGGGTGCTCAGAGCCACTGCTGTCCAGGAACTTAGCTCCAAGTCTTGGCCGCCCATGCCCAGCCTCTTAAAACTCAAGGTTATTCGTAGCCCTTGGTGTGCCCACCCTGGCCCCCTCCACGTTCAGGCGCAAGGACACCGCGCGTAGAGTGGCCTCAGCACCCCTGTAATTCCTTATCTCGCCTTCTGCACACCCCGAAATGGAGATCTGCGCTCCAGGGAGGCAGATCCTCCTCCCATGGGAATGATTTCAGTGCTGTGTCCCACATGGCTGTCATCTTTCCGGTTAGTTAGGATTACGTTTTATTCAAGGGAGAATCCGTGTCTTTGGTATAATTACTTCTGTTCGACAGTGTTTATTTTAGAAATGTTGAGTATTCACCGTGTGACCGCAGCATACATGCTGCTTTGGGTTTTCGTGTTGCTGTAGATAAGAGGAGTAAAGAAAGATGATGGGGCAGGACATACACATTTTCTGGGCTTGAACAGTGTGGCTGGATGTTTTGCAAACAGTATTTTGTTGGCTGCCAACAACCACCTGGGAGTTAAGAGGTATTCTCATCTTCCTGATGAGGAAACCAGCACTTACATGGGCCACTTTCCCAACGTCTTGGAGGAGTCAGGGTTTGAAACTACTTCTGTTCACAGCAACATAAAACCAGGTTCCTGTTATATGAATCAGTCAGGTACAAAGGTGTTTGTATATCTGTAGCAAGTAAGTTTACAGGTCATAGTTACTATGTATATTTTAGAAAAGTATAAAAGTCTCCCTTAAGGACTTTGCTTAACCGTAATGGCATTTCTCACTGAAATCTTTTTGGGGGGATCCAAAACACTGATGTTGAAGAGCAGCTCACTCTGTATTTCTTTTTCCTTTGCCAGTAGTCATTCTGCTTCCAGGCAAGAGAGGGTAGACAAATCTCTTTTTCACTGTATTGGCTTTCAGAAAATTTTGAGGAGAAAGTTAAGGTGGGAATTTAAAGGTGTTGATAAGAACACAGTTTTTATCTGTGCTTTAAAGCTGTGTAAAATGCCTTAGCTTATGCTAACTGCTTAAGCAATGTTGATTGTGAGTAGTTGTATCATTTGCATCATTGTACTCATAATTTGTTTTAATTATAGCCCTTTCTAATCATTCAGATTGTCAGTTTAAGGTTCTATAATAAATCCAAAATTTTAGTTTACTGCAGTTTATCCCCCTACTCAAGTACACGTTTTTCTATTATCAGTGACCATCATTTTAATGATAATTGGTTGACTTACATTTTGACTTGCTTCATAAAGTCACTATTAATATTGATTCCCCATTTAAAAAAAATTGTGTATCAGCTGATGGCTTGAATTTATTGCCTTTTCTCAGGGAAGTTCTTATGGGATCCACTTTGTAGGCTAGTTGATTCTTCGATGAGTTTGAGTCTTGATCGGTATTCATTGTGAACATTAATAACTTAGTGGTCTCTTAAACCACTCTTAATTTCTCTCTTAGAAGAGCTAATGGTACCCATCTGACTACAGATAAAACTTCTGAAGCATTCCAAGCCACGGACTAGGAAATATGTCACAGTCTTTGCCAACCAAGATGGTTCCACTTGCAAACCAATCAAGCAGCAGGACCCAGAGTTATCAAATCTAAGGAATACCCTCAAAATCACATTGAAGTATTTCCTAACAACTACATTGGCAGCTTATTCTTCCCAGAAGTTCTTTTGGTCCCCATCTCCCTACTAGAAATATTTAGCCATGTGTCGTCCCTCTTGATTTTCATGCCTCCAAAACCTACATTCTCTTATATGCTGTTTCCAATACTGGTTCTTTTTAGCTGAGATCATGTGCTTCCTAGACCCATCCTCTGATGAACCATCCTTGTGTGCTTTGGACGCTGCTGCTTTCTGTTTACCTGTTTTATACTTTTTTACCTGCCCAGTTGCATAGATGTCCCTTTACTTCAGCCCTTACAGAGTCCCAGCTCTCCCAACAACACCATGTCAGGCCATAGTATTAGTTTTCTTGGCTAGCTTCTAGAGATTAGATTACTATTTGGGCTGGCCTTTTCAGGGAAGATCTTTCTAGCCAGAAAATGCCACCCAACACTGTAGTGCCTGAAGAACTTATCTTGCATCCTGGCAGTCATGTGTTTCCAGCTTCTGCACTAATCATTTATAACCACAGGTGTATCTTCCCCAGCCTCAGCTTGGGAAGTGTTAGGTCGAGTCTGCCTTACTCCCAGGGTTCCATGCTGTTTTTTAAACTGCTGCAGACTTTATGATTTGGAAAAGGTCTTTATTTCACAAAGATGATCCAGGCAGAAGAGATTGCTAGGCAGTGGTTTGTGAAAAGTGCCCGTAAGGAGGAATGTGATAGAAGGTCCAAGTGGCTCCCTTGGAGCAGAAAGCAAGAGTAAGCTGTCCTGTCAGCTGTAGGTCTATAATTCAGCCTGCATTATTCATAATGTAACTGAAGCTTGGGGGTGGGGAGGTAAGAATAGAAAAAACAGGGATTCATGTTACAGTGTGGCAGGTGCAGGGGATGGAAAATGGGCCAGTCCAGGGAGACCCCTGGCTATCACATACTGTTCATTTGTGCGTTTGAGGGAAAACCAGTTTGATGGGGCAAAATCAACAACAGCAAATCTGACATCCTGAGCACAATAAACAAACCTCAAGTGCACAGAATTTTAGTGTGCAATGATAGGGTATATGCTGTTTCCGGCATGCACGAATTCTGGATGTGCCAGGTGTATTTGGACACTTGGCTCCACTGAAAGGGAAATGGCTCTGTTTTCTACTGTGGCAGTTGGCAAAGGACTTTGACCTCTTTATGTTCCAAGTTAGGCAGGGAAAACTGCAGTCTCAACATGCAGGTTCCTGGGCATAGCCAGCAAGTGGTGGAAAACTTAGCAGTTTCCACTTTACATTCTGTTATGCTAGGAGCTTGTTTTTTTTATTTTTTTATTTTTTTTTATTTTTCATATGAAGTGTCTAGCTTGTCACCATGCAGTGCTGTAAAGTTCAAAAGTTAGTCTATTAATAGAACTGTCAGTCAGTAGAGATTGAGAAAATTTTTACACCCAGTCTTCTGAGAGCAGATCTGCTGAATCTTTCCTAGCTATTAATAGGATGGCTTAGGAGCTCCCACCAATAGAGGTCGGTGGACCTTGGGAAAGAGCATTTTCCAGAAAGAGTTAACCACCTGGTCATTCTTTCATGAATATTCTTTCTCTCCCCTGCTGCAGAAAGGGAATTATTCTTCATATCATTCGAGCCGTAGCCAATATTTAATACTCTCAATGTTCTACTGTACCTTTTTACACTTCTGCAATTTAACTCTAAGCATGGTGTTGCATTTCTCATTTGGGCTGAGTTATAGTGATGGGGATGGTTCAGTGTATCTAATGAAGCTATTCTTTTTTTTTTTTTTTTTTTTTTTTTTTTTTTTTTTTTTTATTTTTTGACAGGCAGAGTGGACAGTGAGAGAGAGAGACAGAGAGAAAGGTCTTCCTTTGCCGTTGGTTCACCCTCCAATGGCCGCCGCGGCCGGCGCGCTGCGGCCGGCGCACCGCGCTGATCCGATGGCAGGAGCCAGGAGCCAGGTGCTTTTCCTGGTCTCCCATGGGGTGCAGGGCCCAAGCACCTGGGCCATCCTCCACTGCACTCCCTGGCCACAGCAGAGGGCTGGCCTGGAAGAGGGGCAACCGGGACAGAATCCGGCGCCCCGACCGGGACTAGAACCGGGTGTGCCGGCGCCGCTAGGCGGAGGATTAGCCTACTGAGCCGCGGCGCCTGCTAATGAAGCTATTCTTAAGGAATGAGAACCTTGTATGAAATTTTGTTGCATGAGATGAGAGAACACTTGATCATTTTCTAAGTAAAAAGTAATTCTCGACTGCACAAGGGAACAAGGGAGCTCTTTGAGGTAATGGAAATATTCTACCTTTCGATTGTGCTGTTGGTTAGACAATTGTATACATTTGTCAAAACTCACTTAGTTGTATACTAAAAATTGCTGAATTAATTTGCATGTAGCTATCCTATTTTTAACAGGTTAATGATGAAAAGAACAGCAGGGCAATAAAATCTGACCCAGAAAATACATAGGTTCTGAAAGGAAATTCCTGCTGGTTGTTTCTTGAATTTTAGGGGGCCATTTGAGGGAAATGTGACCAGAACTTGCTGAATCCTTAGAATACCGTATTTTCCAAAAGACTAGTTATGAAAAGAAATGGAATATGCTGATGGATAAATCATCCATCACCTTTATGTTTAGCTTAACTTTGTTTTGCTATTACAGATCAAAGGCAGAAATGAGACATACTTGCCGTGGTACCATCAACCTAGCCACAGCCAACATCACTGTTGAAGACTCCTGCAACTTCATCATTTCCAATGGGGGTGCCCAGACCTACCATCTGAAAGCTAGCTCAGAAGTAGAGCGGCAGCGCTGGGTGACAGCCCTGGAGCTGGCCAAGGCCAAGGCTGTGAAGATGCTGGCAGAATCAGGTAAGCAGCAAAGAACACCATACCTGGGGAGCTTTCTGTTTGCCCCTTTATGCACAAATCTTTTGTCCCGCCTTGTGCTGTGTCATTTGATTATTATCTATCTCCTAGATGTCTCAAGCTTCTCCACATCATGCAGTATTTCTCCTGGAGTGGTGGTTCTCAACTGGGGCCAATTCTGTCCCCTGCCGGGGGAACATTTGGCAAGTCTGGAGACATTTTTGGTTGTCACAAGCTGCTGGCGTCTGGAGAGTCCAGGCCAGGTTCTGCTGCTACATCCTACAGTACATACAACAGCTCTTCCCCCCTCCCCACCACATAATTATCTGGCTGAGGCTGGAAAACCACTGTCCTACTGGCATACAGTTGTGCTGATGCTTTTAATGACAATTGACTACCTTAAAATTTTGAGAAATAATCATTTTATTGCTAGATCAGCCTTAGGATTATAATAACTCACAAATTGTATCTACCCATACCTTCTCCTGACATCTTCTTACTTAACTGTTTGTTGAAACTATTAAGTTGAAACAGTAGTTAGCCAAAAACTCTAAATGATACTTTCTATGAAAAATTTCCATTTTGCAACATTTGCTGCATTAAAAAGAACAGTCTACTTATGTTTTGATTTTTCTCAAGGAAAACAGTAGGATTTCTCCCCTGAGGTAGTGAGCTTGTTCACTTAGAACTGACCTGCTGACTTTTGTTATCTATCTTATCCTGTGTCATTTCCTATACTGCATTTAATATCTATTAAGCAGTGGAAGGAAAATTGGTCATTTTATAAATTTTTTGCTAACAGATTTTATTTCGACTGGCTTTGCTCCTTTGTCTGGCAGATAAGTCAGGTTTATCTTTACTTCTTTTGTCTTGATTTTAGTGCTGTTGTTCCTTTGCTCCTGCAAAGGAAGTGACACTTCTAAAAAAGCACTTTGCAGTTACAAAATGTTAAGTATAAAGCTGATAGAAGAAGGCACAACATAATGATTGTCTACTTGATTTCTTAATAGAGAGCTACTTAATATAAGGCCCTGCATTGCTTTCATGGTTGTTGTAGTGTCAAGTGAGTTCATGAAGTTCCTGAACTCTTTCAGAAAAAAAATTAATTAATGAGCCTTTTATTGATGTGGACTTGGTCTACAAAGAGCTAGACTATGATTCTCAATTTACTTGATACAAAGACTATTGATCACCCAACAGATGACCATGGATTCGTGATAATCACTGGCATAGACTGGAGTGGAACCCTCAAACTAGGGTTAAAAGGCTCAATAATGCATCCCTAATTTCAAGATTTATTCAGCTTTTCCATCCCTTTCTCCAGGTCAGTGTTTCTCTGATTTCACTGTGCATCAGGAATACCTGGCAGCAGGACCTTGCCTCACACTGGCTAGATTAAAAGTGTCTGGGAATGGGGCCAGAGACTTTACTCCCTTAAGAGGCACCCCAGGTGTTTTGATGCAAGCGGTCTGTGGACCAGTGTAAAGAAACCATCTGGTAATGTCAGGCCCTCAGTAAGTGAGATGGCACAGCACGAGCAGTATCAGTTTGCTAGTTGGCAGAGTTAATAGGTTGCTGATTCTAGACTCACATAACTGACCTTTCCATCCCTAAAGATGAATCAGGAGATGAAGAGTCTGTCTCACAAACTGACAAGACTGAGCTGCAGAATACCCTCCGCACACTCTCCAGCAAAGTAGAGGACCTGAGCACGTGCAATGACTTGATAGCCAAGCATGGCACAGCCCTGCAGCGTTCCCTCAGCGAGCTGGAGTCCCTGAAGTTGCCTGCTGAGAGCAACGAAAAGATCAAACAGGTCAACGAGCGAGCCACACTCTTCAGAATAACCTCCAATGCCATGATCAATGTGAGTGCAGATGGTGTCTGTGTTGCTTTCTGATTCTTTCCCTCTTTGAAACGTAGTTCTTCCCAAGTGCTAGAAAACTGTATCTGATAAAGCCCAGGACATTAGGTACTGCTTCACTGCCCAGGGGCTTTAAGTTACATTGTTTGTTGCACTAAATAGAACAGGCTACACAGATGGAATCACCTTCATGCTGTGCTCAGTTGGTCAGAAGGACATTGCTGCAGCCTAGGAGTGGGTTAGGCCAAAGTTCCAGACCTGCTTCTGCAACCAGCAGGCCATCTGATAGTGATAGTAATTCAGTCTCTTAACCTCTCTGGGTTGTGGTTTTACTCATCTATTTATTGTCAGTTATAATCTGTTGGAACTAAAAAATCTCCGTGGGTCTTTTCACCATGGTGAAAAAGTTTGAACTATAGTCCTATTTTGCTAAAGTATTCTAACGTGTAGGATGGTAAATGGGGGCTGGCTCAAGTACTAGTGAGAATTGTAAAATACTGGTTAATCTTGTCTTTAGTCCTTGATTTCAGGTAATTCTATTGATAAGACAAAATACTCAACTTTGGGCACCTTTCTTTTGAAAAGAAGGGACAACAATGCTGTTTACTTGTGACTTTGACTTTGGAGAGCTTTTGTTGGTTTGCCCAATATTTTAGCTGTGTGGGTACAAGGCACCAGGTAAACACAAAGCACCACTGGTGCATTGTTAGGTATGAAATGATTACATGGCTTTAATAGTGCAGTTTTTCCCATACTGGTAACTGATTCTCACCTGGCAGGTTGTTTTAGTTACCTTCCACATAAAAATGCTCAAAGACATTTCCTAAGTGAGAGTAATATAATGTGAGAAAGGGTTTATTCTGGATAGGATTTTGTTAGTTTGTTTTGTCTAATTAAATGGGATGAAATTACCTCACCAGAGTCAGATTTTCCTTTGTATAGAAAGTGATAGATCTGCTCAGAGCTAGTTTAGTTCACATGGCTTCCTGTGACCAAAGGAAAAACCTGTTTTTTCTCATATAATTCTTTTGTTACTTAATGGGAAGTTATGATAACCTTTATTTTAATGCCATTTTCTGAAGTGTGAATACAGCTCTGATTCACAGTAGTAGAAAGAGGACAAATTATTTTCTCCAACTTGGGGGTTGCAGGGAGATTCAGTATCTTCTAGGACCATTCAGCAGATCAGTCCTGATGTTTGTGAAGTCATTCCTGATGTTTGGTCCATGTTCTTTTTTCCAAACTGATGTCTTTTGTAGCAACTGTGTGCTTGTTTTTTGGTTCTTTTGCGATCAGGGAAACCTCTTAAATCATAAAAGTCAATCAACAGTAAATAAATATACTTTTAAAAATGTTTATTTATTTACTTATTTATACAAGAGACAGAGTTCTCCCATCCGCTGGTTTTTACTCTCCCAAGTATCTTCAGTAGCCGGGGGCTAAAGCCAGGAGCTGGGAACTCAATCCAGACCTCCCATATGGGTGGCAAGGACTCAAGTTACTCCAGCCATCACCTGCGGCCTCTCAGAGTGCACGTTAGCAGGAAGCAGGAATTGGTAGTGGAGCCAGGACTCTAACCTAGATAATCTGATATGAAATGTGGGGGTCCTAAATGGTGGCTTAACTGGTAGGCCAACCTGCTGTCCCAAGTATATCTTTTATTTTTATTTATTTTTTTAAAAAGATTTACTTATTCCTTTGAAAGAGTTACACAGAAAGAGAAGGAGAAGCAGAGAAGAGAGAGAGAGAGAGAGGTCTTCCATCTGCTGGTTCACTTCCCAATTGGCCACGATGGCCGGAGCTGTGCCAATTGGAAGCCAGGAGCCAGCAGTTTCTTCCCGGTCTCCCACCTGGGTGCAGGGGCCCAAGGACTTGGGCCGCCTTCCACTGCTTTCCCAGGCCACAGCAGAGAGCTGGATCGGAAGTGGAGCAGCCGGGACTCGAACCTGCGCCCATATGCATGTAGCAGTGCAAGTGGTGGCTTTACCTGCCATGCCACAGCGCTGGCTCCCCAAGTATGTCTTTTAAATAGCCCAGCCCAAGACACAACAGTCTTCTGAGATAAAAGGTTACCTTTTATCCATGTTGGGTGCGTATCCCAGGCTAGGACAGTTGTTTTCTACTCTGATGTGCAGAAAACATTTTGCTGAATAAAATACCCCTTCATAAAACTAAAACTTTAGTTGGATTTTTCTTTTGAAAATGTGCTTATCTTTGTTCCTCAGGCGAATTCTTCCCCAAGTTCTAAGTGTGCAAGTTCTAAGTGTTCTTGTATTAACAAGAACATTCTGTTGAAAGTCAGAGTTAAGTTTTGTTTTCTTGTTCTGTTCTGCCTTGGTGAACTACTTGTGGCCTTTCCATAGCCGATTATTGCTTGAAATGCATTTTTTTCTGTGTTGTTTCCCTCATACCTTTTAGGTGATGATACAGCAAGGCATGTAATAATGTATGTCAAAAATTATCATGTTAGTGCATTTCAGTCTAAACAGGCAATTAAGTCAAAGGAGGAATATACCTCACTCAGTTCCTTGATTACTTAGGGTACCTGTATAGTTTTTCTTACTACCAAATGAATCTAACTAGGGGAGCAAATTTGAAACCTGTATTCATTTGCTATCTATTGACCACCTGCTGTTTATAGGCACTGTGCTAAGGGATATCCCTAAGGGTCAAGGTGTGTAGTCCCTTCCCTCAGAGATTATTATTTAGTGAGAAGACAAAGAAGGAAATGTATCATTATATAGTGCACAAAGTGCTGTGTAGAGGTGTGATGGAGCACATTGGAGGTGTTCAGCCCAGACTAGGAGGATTCGAGAAGGTAGTGCCACAGCTTCATTCAGAAAGATAATGGAGAGTCTTCTGATGAAGAAAGGGAATGTGAGCTTGAGGCCGGGAATCCAGCTATCTCTGTCACCTATCTGTATATCCTGGGGCAGCCTGCATCTTCTGTGACTTCAATTCCTTATCTGTAAACAGTGATGATGTTAATAGACCATCACAGGATTGTTGAACGTCTTTATTAGACAATTGATTTGAAGTACTCAGCAAAATGTCTGACAAAGAATTGTCTTCTGTTAAGTTTTAATTATGATCAGTGTTGTTAATGAGGAATAAGGTAGTAGTGTAGCATATGTGGGTTCCTTCCTCACCTCCAAAGCCTGGGTACTGCTGGTAATTAAGTATTAGAGCAAGAAAATAGCTAGAGATGAAACTGGAGTTAACTGAGTGCTGGCATGCAGGTTATGCTAAGTGAGTAGAGGATTAGAAGAAGATGAGATCAACTTTGGTGTATTCATAATTATAATAGCTAACACTTTATTGGATGTTTTTTATTAGCCTGATATGGTTCTAAGTGCTTAATATGTAAAGCAACAAACGTTTGAGATAGTTACTATTGTTGTTTTCTGTGTACATATTAAGAAAGATGTTCTTCTTTGTTTACAGTGTGATAGCAGGATGGAGCTGTGATTTGAACCCCAACAGTCCAACTCCAGAGTGTATACTCTGTACTGCCTCTGAGTATGGAGGATAGAAAGATGTGTGCAGGTTCCAAAAATATTTACAAATAATCATTAGGATCTGATAATTGGAGGTAGGAAAGGAAGCAAAACTAAGGAAAGGCTATCCCTTAGGTTTCTGATTTTTTTTTTTTTTTTTTTTTTTTTTTTCCTGATCCGATGGCAGGAGCCAGGTGCTTCTCCTGGTCTCCCATGCGGGTGCAGGGCCCAAGCACTTGGGCCATCCTCCACTGCACTCCCTGACCACAGCAGAGAGCTGGCCTGGAAGAGGGGCAACCGGGACAGAATCCGGCGCCCCGACCGGGACTAGAACCCGTGTGCCGGCGCCGCAAGGCGGAGGATTAGCCTAGTGAGCTACGGCGCCGGCCGGTTTCTGATTTGACCAGCTGAGAGGACCCTGGAGCTGTTCTTGGGGTAGGGAATATCAAAGGGAAAAGCAGAGTCCTTCAGGGAGTGTGGTGAGTACAGTTTGAACCCATTCATTTTGAAGTTAACTTAAATAGGCAATTGGATGTTCTAAATTGAAACTCAGTGAGTGCTGGGCAGGAATTACCAATTTAGTAGCCATTAACCTATACGCAGTAGTTGAAATTCGGGGAGCCAATATTGTATTCACCTTTTAGTTCCTGTGAAACAGAACACAACTTTTAAGCTTACCTTGCCTCCTACTATGTACAAAGCAGCTAAGTTAAGAACTAGAGATCTGTGTGTGAATAAGATAAATTTTGTCTTTAAGTTGCTCATAATCCATCTGGAGTGGTAGAAAATCAGTCACGAAACTGCCATGCATGTGTAAAATAGAAGTATGTGCAAAGTGGTAAGGCAAATGTAGAGAAGACATTAGCTCCTGAGGGGAGGTGTCACAAAGGAAGTAACATTTGCCGTAGGTCTTAAAAAATGAGTAACCGCATTCTCGGCAAAGTGCATATCATATACTGAAGTGAACAGGCCTGAAAGAAATCTGTCTCTAAGAAATGGTGAACAATTTGTAGCAGCTGCTTGGAGTGGAGGGTACAAGGCAAGTAGCTGCTATATAATGTGAAAGGCTCTTTATGTTCATAACCAGGAATTAGTATTTGGTCCTAATATTCACAGGGAGTGCATGGAGAGATTGGTCAGAAGTTTTACTCTAGATCCTTTCTTTCATTCCTCAAGTAGGCTTCTGATTTTTAAGGTCAGTTATTGTTTTTAGTGACCAAAATAAGAAGAAAATAAGTTCCCCCCTAATTGGTCTAGTTCAGAGCATTTTCTCTGTTTTCAGAGTCTGAATTTCTTAGCTTTAGGTCACTGAAGTTTATTAAAGAACTTATTGAAAACATCCTATGCTTTTTTCATCCTTTGTTCAGTTGGTAGAGCTCTTCTTTTGGTGCAGTTCACGTACGTACGCTCACCTGGCATTTAGTCCTCACGACCAGGAAAATACAGATGACCAGACTTGTGTGTTTGGCACAACAGTTAAGCTGCCACGTTAGAGTGCCTGGCAAGTGCCAGCTGTGCTCTTGTTTCCAGGTACCTGCTAATGCACACCTTGGGAAGCAAAGGCGATGCCTTAGGCAGTTGTGTCCATGCCACCCTCTTTGGAGACCTGGATGGCATTTCTGGCTCCTGGCTTTGGCCTGGCCTCGCCCAGCCCTAGCCATGACAGGCATTTAGGGAGTGAACCTTTGGAGGGGAGCTCTCTTTCTGACTTAATCTGTCTGTCTTTCTCTGCCCCTCAAAATTTTAGAAAAGCTTTAAGAAACATGAGAGCCGTGTTCACTTTTTTTGGGGACTTGAGCTTAATTGCAGCTGTCCCTGATACTGTAGAATAATAGGGCAAGTCTTTTAATGTAATTTGCCAGCTAAAGTTCCCAGAGTAAGGTTACTGACTGGGCTTACAGAAACCTGAGAGGAGTCTGGCGACTTGAGGTGACACAATCAACACTTTCTCCCTACAGGCTTGCAGAGATTTCCTCGTGCTAGCTCAGACCCATAGTAAAAAATGGCAGAAGTCGCTGCAGTATGAGAGAGACCAGCGCATTCGACTGGAAGAGACCCTCGAGCAGCTGGCAAAGCAGCACAACCACCTGGAGAGGGCCTTCCGGGGAGCCACAGTTCTGCCTGCACATACCTCTGGCAGCGCAGGTTCTGGTAAAGGTAGGCGCTTGGTGGCGCTTGGGGAGACCAAGCCCTGTAGTTTCCTGCAAATGCTAGAAGAGCTCCACATTCTCAAGGACTCGCGTGTAACAGACTGGAGCTGCTTATCTTGGCTTCCCCACTGCTTTCTCTCTTTTATTGTATGTTGTGGTCTATATTTAAAAGAATCTGCTATCCCAGGCATTTGGTCAGTGTAACCAAAGTAAACAAATAGGGCTTTTCTTTTTATAGATCAGTGTTGCTCTGGCAAAGGGGACATGAGTGATGAGGATGATGAAAATGAATTTTTTGATGCCCCTGAGATCATCACCATGCCTGAAAATTTGGGACACAAGTAAGTTGTTATTATAATTATTTTTTAAAAGGTTTATTCTTTATTTATTTGAAAGGCAGAATTACAGAGAGAGAGGTCTTCCATCCACTGGTTCACTCCCCAAATGGCCGCAATAGCCAGAGCTTGGCCAGGCCGAAGCTAGGAGCCAGGAGCTGTTCTGGGTCTCCCATGTGGGTATAGGGACCCAAGCACTTAGGCCATCCTCCGCTTTCCCAGGTGCATTAGCAGGGAACTGGATTGGAAGTAGACCAGCCAGAAATTGAACAATTGCCCGTATGGGATACCAGCACTGCAGGCAGCAGCTTAACCTGCTACGCCACAGCGCAGGCCCCAAGTAAGTTACTCTTGACTGGCAAAGAAAATGAACATACCTGGCCATCAATAGGTTAGAAACATTTTAGGAGAAGTATCATAGTGTCAGTGTTTACTGGAAAACTGTCAACTATTTTAACATAAAAAAACATTCTATGTAGGTATTTAAATGCATGCCTATTCTAAGTGTCATCATTTGATCACCCATCAATAAGTTTGTACATGTACTTGGCATTCTGTTTTGTAAAGAAATGTCAAGGACCAAACTCTAGTTCTGATCTTTGTTCTCGTTCTCCCACTTTTCCCATCCATACAGACGTACTGGCAGCAACATCAGTGGAGCCAGCAGTGACATCAGCCTTGATGAACAGGTAATTCTTACAAGGGAGTTAACAGAGGTGAGGGAGTTGGGGTCTGAGTCCCAAGAATTTGTTTCTGAAGTGCTAAGAACAACAGAAAATACTGTTTTTTAAGCATGGGGGAAGGGAAGGTTATAAATAACAGATTTTCTGTTCTTTGTGGGTGATTGAATGGCTTTGTTTTTGTTCTCAGTACAAGCATCAGCTGGAGGAGACCAAGAAGGAAAAGAGAACCAGAATACCATACAAGCCAAACTATAGCCTGAATCTGTGGAGCATCATGAAGAACTGCATTGGGAAAGAACTCTCCAAGATCCCCATGCCGGTGAGGGTCTTGCACACCCAAACTGTTAGGCTGTCTTCTCAGCTTTAGTGGGAAGAGTGCTGATGTGACATCCCATTTGTGTAGCATCTTGTGGCATGGTCTTTATTACCCTTATAGTCATAAATTGGCTGTTAAAATTAGTTGCTTTAATTTTGGCCATGAGTCTGATATGTTCCTGGATCACCTAGAATCAGATACTTCAATAACAGTTATTTGTGAGCAAATTCCTATACTGGAGACATGCAAAAATAAAAACAGTGTGCTGTTTTCAAGATGTAGTTAATTTGAAAGAGACAGACCTAGGTGTAGATATGGTGGTACAGCAGGTTAAGCTGTCACTAGGATGCTTGCTTCCCATGCCAGAGTGCTGATTCAGGTACTGGCTCTAACACTTGCAATCCAGTGTCCTGTTAATTGTGCCTGGGAGGCAGCAAGTGATAGGCCAGGTGCTTGGGTTCCTGCTACCCTGCTGGGAGACCTGGATAGTACTCTGGCTGTTGCAGACTTCTGGGTAGTAAATTAGTGGATGGAAGATATATCTTTATTTTTCTGCCTTTCTCTCACTCTACCTTTCAAAAAAAAAAAAGACATGAAAACAAAAAATTCAATTTTTTTATTATAGTGTTAATGTTATAGAACTACTGTACATACAAAGGTTTAGGGAACACAGAAGCAAAAGCAGCTCATTCCAGCCAGGAAGTTGAGGACCATCTCTATGGTGAAGATGGCATATAGGCTGACCTCCTTGGCTCTGATCAGGTCATCCTCCAGCGTGTCCACATTGTTGCCAGTGATCTTTTTAAAATCCCACATGTAGTCATGTCTCTCTTCAGCTTAAGACCCATCAGTAGATCTTAGTTGCTTTCTTTTTTAAAAGATACATTTGAAAGGTAGAGTTACAGAGAGAGAGGGGTAGACCGAGAGAGATCTTCCATCCACTGGTTCACTCCCCAAATGGCTGCAACAACCAGGACTGGGCCAGGGTGAAGCCAGGAGCCAGGAGCTGCATGCGGGTCTCCCATGTGTGTGCAGGGCCCCAAGCATTTGGGCCATTCTCCGCTGCTTTCCCAGGCTCATCAGCAGGGAGCTGGATCAGAAGTGAAGTAGCCAAGACTCAACTCTGTGCCCATATGGAATGCCGGCAGTGTTGGCATGCAGTGGCTCAGCCCCACTATACCACAATACCAGCCCCTAATCTTCGTTGCTTTGAGTGTAGTCCAGATACTTTAGGGAACCCACTTGGTATTTCTTCCCAATGGGCAAGGCTCTGCCTTACACATCTGGGGTTCTAGTCATTAGGATTACCTTCAGGTTCTCAAAAGTATCTTGTGTTTTCTCTCAGGACTTTGCACACAGTCTTCTTTCTGCCTGGACTTTCATCAATTCACTGCCAACTCAAGCCACTTTTCTTTTGCTGTTCCTAGTACCCTTTTCTTTGGAATTCAGCTATCGTGTTGTTTCTTGAAGCACACCTTCTCCAGCACCTCCAGTAAGCATGAGATGTCTGTCTCCTGTGCTCTTACATCTGGGCAGTGCTTGTTCATTTCACAAGCATTGACTGAGTACCTACTATTTGCCTGGTGTTGAGCCAATATGTATTAGGTATAGGTTCAATCTGAAGAAACAAATCCAGAATGTATTGCTTTAAACCAGGGTTTTAGCTCCCTGCTGGTATGCCTGGGAAACCAGCAGAAGATGGCCCAAGTTCTTGGACCCTGTCCCCTAAATGTGAGATCCAGAGTTCCAGGCTCCTGGCTTCAGTCTGGCCCAGCCTGGGCTATTGCAGCCATTTGGTAGTGAACCAGCTGATTGCAGATTTCTCTCTCTTTCTGTGTGTATGTGTGCATGCGCGTATGAGGGCGTGCATATGTATGCGTATGTCTCCTCCCTCTCTCTTTAACTCTGCCTTTCAAATAAATAAATACATCTTTTAAAAACAATAAAATAAAGCAGAGATCTGCAAACTAAGGTCTTCAGGTCAAATCTTGATGCCATTTCTTCGGCCTGCAAGCTAGGAATGGTTCTTATAAGTGGTTGAAAAAAAATCAAAAGTTTGTGACATTAACATTCATAAAGTTTGGTTGGAACACAGTGTCCTCATCCACTCACGTCTTGTCGTGGCTCCTTTCCTTCTGCAGCAACAGCACTAAATAGTTATGACAGACTACATGGCCCTCCCAGCCTGTTTACTATCTCACCCTTTACAGAAAAAGCTGCAACTTCTGCCTTAAATAAATATTGGCTTAACTCATTCTTACTAAAATCCAGGGTAGGTGGTCCTGTACTGGCACTGTACTCCATAGTGTCAGGACCAGACTTCTTTCTTTCATTTTTTTTTTATGGGAAAGTATCATTTTATTAGTAATAATATAAGAATTTGATACCAAAGAAATGAAGGTGATTTTACAAGCTCAGAATTTTTGTTAAGTACATGAAATTTCCATTTTATTGTATAGTTTTATGCTTACACTAGTTTAAATGCATTCTCTATAACTATATCAACTTAGGTCCTATGGGATTATTTCGGTCATCCCCACCATGTGACTTTACCAACAAGATTGAAGCTAAACAAACAAAATTAGAAACAGCAAACTTTTCGATGAATGTGATAAGAAATGGTCATCAGATGATGACTAGGGGTGTTAACCTCCAACAAGATACTTTGTTACAAGGATCCTTCTAACACAGCCATTATGTCAGAAGCTTCAAAGCACGGGGGCTGTCAGAATTATAGTACAATAAAAGAAGTTTCTCTAGCTTAAATCTCTTGTAGGCCCAATCCTGAGAAGTGAGGCAAAGCATCTTTCCTACAAATGAAGTGTGTCTCCAGCATCCACCTGATTGAACTTTCAGAGATGGATGCCCAAGACATATCATAAATCTGTGTACCACCGTGGCTCTGGGTGCCTTAGTTATGGCTAAAGAGTTTAATACCCATACACATCTGAAGGCGGAAGAACACATATAGTAATCAGCAGGAGCTGACTGTAGAAGCAGAGGCTGGTGCTGCTGGTGCAGCCCTGTGGGAAGTTCTCTTCCACAGAGGCCAAGTAGAAAAGTCCTAGAGAAATCAGTGGAATAAGGATGGTCAGAGTAGGAAGAGACAGAAACATTCTCTTCTCCCACTACTACCTGCCACCGTGTTTTAAAAGGGCTATGGTATTAAGAACATTTAGTTGTTGTGGTTTTTAAAAATTATGATCTAGTGCTGCTCTGTTTCTTCCTGCTTCTTTTGATTTGTCATCCTTGCTGCCTGTGGTATCATATTAGGGATCCCATCAATGATTGGACAGGCTATTCCCAACTCTTCATTAATCAATTCATTTGTTGATGCTTCATATCTGAGCAACTTCTTGGACAGGGAGCACACCAGGAACTGCAGCGGCACTCGGTGGAAGGCACTGGGCAGCGGCCCCGCCCTCTCGTTCAGATCTGCCAAGGGTCTCGACCTGGTGTACCCGCAGCACTGAGGCCAGCCTGCCGTTTGCTCCACTAAGCATGGTTCGGCTCTGGCTTCTTTCTGTCCTGTTGCACTGCTGTTTCACCTGAGTTCCTAAGTCTGAGTGGTAGCTCCACCTGAAACCATCAGAATCTCGTTCCAGACATCTAGAAGATGGATAAAGAGGATGAGCAGGCTCAGCCTTTTCAGTGTTTCTTGGAAACTGTATAAACTGTTTTCACTTAAATCTCTGTCAGCAGAACCTAGTTGTATGGCCCCAGCTAGCAGGAAAAGAGGCTGAAAACGAGGACTTCTATTCTGGATACCATGACCTAGTCAAAAATTGGCAGTTCTACCAGTTGTAAATGAAGGGAAGAATGGATTGGGGGCAGGGGTGGCCGCCTGCAAGTTCTGTCCACAGTCAGGTGTTTGGCATACAGAAATACAGAAACCATTCTCTGTCTGATTGGGACTTACGGGACAACGTGGTTGCTGCCTCTTCAGTGATGGTTTTCCTGACAGGCAGGAGCTATGTCTAATTGATCTTTTACTATTTGATCCTTAGCACAGTGCCTGGTATATGTAGACCATACAGCAAATGTTGAATTAATTAATTAATTGGGTCTTAGAAAACAAGCTTATATGTAAGTATGTAGAATTTTTTGTTGGAAAAATGTTGGCTTCCAGCCAAGAGAAAGACATCAGTAAATATACTGGAGAAACACAAACTTGTCTTATTGGGGACCTGAAAAGAATCTCTACTTGCCGAGGGCTTCAGGCAGCCAAGGCAGATCATTGCAATCTCATAAATGTGGTTCCTGTTCAGAAATAGCTTCTGGGTCTAGGTGACCTCCCTGTCCTCCTTTACTGTTTGTTCCTTGTTGACATTGCCCTTAGGAATGTGCAATCCTGTACCTGTTTGCCTGCAACTCATGTCCTCACGCTTACCCTGTACTGTACTGTGTCACAGAGAAGCTGATCTCTCTAGGCTATATTTTTCAGGCTTCTGTGTGTGCTGCAGTCTGGCTGGGCTCCACCAATACAAGATAACAGGAGGAGATTGCAGCCAGGAGGAAGGATGTTTCTCCCGCTCTGTGCCCTTTGAGACAGTGCTCTGGCAGCAGCTGTGTGGCTCTGGTTTTTGCTGGACAGGCCTTCCCTACAGCCTACTAGAGATTTTACCTCCCTGCCAGATCCCCCTCGCCTCTGGGCTGCAATAATACCAACTGTTGTTCTTTATGGTTTCTCTAGACTACCAGTGGTTATGGCTTCCTGCTGTTGCTAATCTCTGGGTTATCTTTTTTGGCTGCCTAATTCTCCATCAGCAGTATAATGAATTCCCTGCTTCCTTCCACTTTAAATACTCAGATTCATTTGTTTCCCTGTTTGCCCTCTGAATGACAAAATGACCATTATAAAAAGCTTGGCACTTTTAGAGATACTGTGGTTTCTGGAACAGCTGTGGGACCAGGGCTGTGTGTGTGTGTGTGTGTTTGTAAAGCAGCCATAGCTTAAGGATTCTGTGCTCCTAGTCCCAGGCAGAGTTAATATGTATAGTATCCTCCCATGGACTATACCACTGATCCCTGTTTCCCTGAAATTGTGTGGCAAAGATGCTTCATACTGCCTGAAATTCTGCAACTGAGAAAGTTTGTTAACACAGTTAATAAGCACCTTCTTTTAAAAATGCCCTTCATGATTAGATTTTACCAGCTTTGCAATCCTACACTGTGCACTTGTCTTATACTGCTTGTCTCTATAGAGAAGATAGTTTAGCATGTAGAACTCTGTTTGGTGGATCCTACTTCCAAAAAGCTAAGCATTCTAGTGTTGGTCCTCTGTTCATGGGAAAATGTACACAGAAAAACATTTGACATATTTCTCAAAAGAAAAAAGCAGATTCTGGTGTATTTTTTTAAAGTATATAAAAATGGGCCACAAACATGAAAAATGAGTAGTGGTTTATTAATAGTGGTTATTGATATCATTTTGAGTACTCTTTTTCACTATACTTTACCGTCAGTTTTTTATAGAGAAAATTTCAAGCTATTAATTTCATAATTGACAGCAGACAGTTCAGCATTTCTTTCTTTCTTTTTTTTTTTTTTTTAATTTTTTGACAGAGTGGACAGTGAGAGAGAGAGACAGAGAGAAAGGTCTTCCTTTACCATTGGTTCACCCTCCAATGGCCGCCATGGTGATCAGCACCACGCTGATCCAATGGCAGGAGCCAGGTGCTTCTCCTGGTCTCCCATGGGGTGCAAGGCCCAAGCACTTGGGCCATCCTCCACTGCACTCCCTGGCCACAGCAGAGAGCTGGCCTGGAAGAGGGGCAACCGGGACAGAATCCGGCGTCCCGACCGAGACTAGAACCCGATGTGCCGGCGCCACAAGACAGAGGATTAGCCTAGTGAGCCGTGGTGCCGGCCCAGCATTTCTTAATTGACAGCAGACAGTAAACATTAGGATAGTAAATGGCTCAGAGATTGGTGGGTAGCAGGTTAGACAAAAATACAGAAAGAGAGGTGGGATATAAGAAAAGTCTTGTGTGTGTTTTTTTTTTTTTTTTTTTTTTTTTTTTTTTTTTTTACAGGCAGAGTGGACAGTGAGAGAGAGAGACAGGTCTTCCTTTGCCGTTGGTTCACCCTCCAATGGCCGCCGCTGCAGCCGGCGCACCGCGCTGATCCGATGGCAGGAGCCAGGATCCAGGTGCTTTTTCCTGGTCTCCCATGGGGTGCAGGGCCCAAGCACCTGGGCCATCCTCCACTGCACTCCCTGGCCATAGCAGAGAGCTGGCCTGGAAGAGGGGCAACCGGGACAGAATCCGGCGCCCCGACCGGGACTAGAACCCGGTGTGCCGGCGCCGCAAGGTGGAGGATTAGCCTATTGAGCCACGGCGCCGGCCTGAAAAGTCTTGTTTTTTTAAACTAAAATAATTGCTTAAGGCCACTACCATTCTATAACAAGACTTTTCTTTTCCTTCCATCCTCTGTTTTCTGTACTTAGAACTCAGGCTAGTAACACGCAGGCTCATTCAGCTGTATTATTGATCACATAAACTTTATGGGCTAACTTGGGAAATCTAGCAAATTTTGAAGTAGTAAAGTATTTAAAATCTCATTTAATTTAGAATCTTAACTTCTGAGGGTAAGCAGTGTAAACAATATCTCTTTTGTTCGCTTCTTCACACCCAGTCAGTAACATCGGGTTTGACACACAGGTGGCCTCAGTAAATATTTGTGGAATGAATAAGACTTGGCAATTGTCTAGTTCAGAGTGGAAGCTAACTTTTGTAATATATTCTTCACTAATCAGGACATATCTATACTTATAAATTTTTTTAAAGATTTGTTTATTTATTTGAAAGGCAGAGTAACAACGAGAGAGAGAGAGAGAGAGGCAGAGAGGGAGAGAGAGAGAGGTTTGCTTAATCCGCTGGTTTGCTCCCCAAATGGCCGGAATGGCTGGAGCTGGGCAGATCTGAAGCTAGAAGCCTGGAGCTTCTTCCAGGTTTCCCATGTGGGTAAAGGAGCCCAAATACTTGAGCCATCTTCCACTGCTTTCCCAGGCACATTAGCAGGGAGCTGGATTGGAAATGGAGCAGCCAGGACTTGAACTGGTGCCCTTATAGGATGCCAGCACTGCAGACTGCGGCTTAACCTGCTGTACAGCGCCGGACAGCGCCGGCGTCTGTACTTATAATTTGCTATCAGTTCTTCCCTCTCCCAAGGATTTGTAAATACTTAACTTCCTTTCTAGGTATACTTGTGCTAGAATGCATTACATTTCTTTTAAAAAAATATTCATTCATTTAATGCCTATTCAATGATGGAGTCTCCTCTGGGTTAGGCACTGATGGCTCTTAGGTGTGTGGTGCTAAACAGAAGAGGAACGATTCTCATATCAAAGAGCTTATAGTTGGTGAAACAAATGAAAATGGTGCTTTCTATCACTCACATGAACAGTTGACTATGAAGAATGAGTTGCTTGCAAGTTAGAGAACTGCTCTCTGAGCTAAGGCCTCTTTTCCTAGTGATTTCCATTTTCACCTCAACATTTCGGTATCTGTTTTTCTACTTGGAGGAACTGAAACCATTTCATATTAACCATGTGAGGAGTGTTTTTATACCTCTCTTTTCCTTACAGGTGAATTTCAATGAGCCCTTGTCCATGCTTCAGCGCCTTACTGAAGATCTGGAATACCATGAGCTGTTAGACCGAGCTGCAAAATGTGAGAATTCTCTAGAACAGCTCTGTTATGTTGCAGCTTTCACCGTGTCCTCCTACTCCACTACTGTCTTCCGAACCAGCAAGCCATTCAACCCACTCCTTGGGGAGACCTTCGAGCTGGACCGATTAGAGGAGAATGGGTACCGATCCCTCTGTGAGCAGGTAAAGGAGTCTCAGGACCTTAACACCTTTCCTTTGTAAAGCAAAGGATGGCCTTTTGATTGCTCTCTCTGGGTGTTATGTCTGCAGAAATTCTTGTTCATGTCATCCCAGCCCTCTTGTTTCCTTCAGCACTACAACACTGGAGACCTTGGTATTCGCCTACTGTTGCGGGTGTGAAAATGTCAAGTGTGACTTTTGACTATTTATCACTATCTAATAAGCAGTATCTTTTCCTTCTGCGTTTTAATTTGAACTTGATTTCTTCAAGGTGAGTCATCATCCCCCTGCTGCTGCACACCATGCTGAGTCCAAAAATGGCTGGACATTGCGTCAGGAAATCAAAATCACCAGCAAGTTTCGAGGCAAATACCTCTCCATTATGCCCCTCGGTAAGGCTGCCATCTTTGCAAGAATTGGTGTGCCAGGACTGAAAGTTTTCTGGCATGATGGAGGAAGTAATGGTTCAAGAATCAGGGGACTGGAGGTCTGATAGGGGAATAGAACCTCACTAGCTGATTTGGCCGCTTCGTTTAACGTCTCAGCTATCGAATGAGTGATGAGGCCAGAGATTTTTAAGAACCTATCCAGTCAGAAATTCTTTGATTTTTTTTTTTTTTTAAGATTTACTTATTTTATCTGAAAGGCAGAATTACAGAGAAGCAAAGGCAGACAGAGAGAGGGAGAAGTCTTCCATCCTCAGGTTCACTTCCCAAATGACTGAAACGGCCAGAGCTGAGCTGATCCAAAGCCAGGAGCTGGTGCAGAGGCCCAAGGACTTGAGCCATCTTCTACTGCTCTCCCAGACCATAGTAGAGAGCTGGATTACAAATGAAGCAGCTGGGACACAAACTGGTACCCATACGGGATGCTGGCAATGCAGGCGGTGGCTTTACCCCCTACTCCACAGCTTTGGTCCCTTAGCTTTAAACACTAGTTTGGTGGCTGGTGTTGTGGCACAGTGCGTTGAGCCACTGCCTACAATGCCGGCATTCCTATATAAGCACCAGTTTGACTTCTGACTTCCCTACTTCTGATCCTACTCCCTGCTAATGTGTCTGGAAAGACACTGGAAGATGGCCCAAGTACTTGGACCCCTGCCACCCATGTAGGAGACCAGAATGGAATTCCCCGCTCCTCTCTCCATAACTCTGCCTTTCAAATAAATAAATAAATCTTAACAAACAAAACATACACTAGTTTAGAACACAAATTCTAGCATGCAGGGGTTTGTGTGTGTGTGTGTGTGTGTTTTTGAAGCATTTTTATTTTTAAATTTTTTTTTCATAATTACAGCTTTAGGAACATAGTGATTCTTCTATCATACCCTCTTTGCAACCCATATTCCCACCCTCCTTCCTCTTCCCTCTCCTATTCCCATTTTTATTTTTTACTGAGATCCATTTCTAATTAACTTTCAATACATATGATTAACTCTGTACTAAGTAGAGTTCAACAAATTGTGTGGAAAAAAAAAATGTTCCTCAACAGTGGAGATAAGGGCTGTTCCAAGTCATTGCACCTCAAAGTGTTAATTTCATTTCTATAGATTACCTTATAGGTGTTATCACAGATCAGGGAAAACATATGGTATTTGTCCTTTTGGGACTGGCTTCGTTCACTAAGTATGATGTTTTCCAGTTTCATCCATTTTGTTGCAAATGACAGGATTTCTTTTTTATTTTAACCTCTGTGTAGTATTCCATGGTGTACATATCCCATAATTTTCTTTATCCAGTCTTCAATTGATGGACATTGGGTTGATTCCATATCTTAGCTATTGTGAATTAGATGCAGTAAACATGGTGGTACAGATAACTCTTTCATATGCTGATTTCATTCCCTTGGGTAAATTCCCAGGAGTGGGATGGCTGGGTCATATGGTAGGTCTATATTCAGATATACTCAGATTTCTGAGATATCGCTATACTGTTTTTTTTTTTTTTTTTTTTTTTAAGAAGAAAGGTTTATTGTCAGATTGGGGAAGCCTGACAGGCCAAGGGGAGAGAGCAAGAGGGTAAGAGAGAGGAGGAGAGCTTAAGAGAGAGCTGTACTGTCTTCCACAGAGGCTGTACCAGTTTACATTCTCACCAACAGCGGATTAGGGTACCTTTTTGCCCACATCCTCACCAGCATTTGTTGTTTGTTGATTTCTGTATGTAAGCCATCTGACAGGGGTAAAGTGAAACCTCATTGTGATTCTGATTTGCATTTCCCCGATGGCTAGTCAACCTGAGCATTTTTTCATGTGTCTTTTGGCCATTTGGATTTTGCCCATTTCTTAACTGGGTTGTTTGTTTTGTTTTTGAGTTTCTTGATCTCTTTATAGATTCTAGTTATTAATCCTTTATTGGTTGTATAGTTCGCAAATAATTTCTCTCATTCTGTCAGTTGCCTCTTCACTTTGCGGAGTGGTTATTTTTGTATGTTTGTTTTTTTCAGTGCAGAAGCTTCTCAATTTGATGTAATCTCATTTGTCAATTTTGGCTTTGATTGCCTGTGCCTCTGGGATCTTTTCCAAGAAGTCTTTGCTTATGCCAGTGTCTTGCAGGGTTTCCCTAATATTCTCTACTAATTCAATGGTATCGGCTCACAGATTTAGGTCTTTAATCCATTTTGAAGGTAGCGGTCTTGCTTCATACTTCTGCATGTGGAGATCCAGTTTTCCCAGCACCATTTGTTGAAGAGATGTCCTTGCTCCAGGAATTGATTTTAGCTCCTTTGTCAAGGATAACTTGATTGTGGATGTGTGGGTTGATTTCAGGTGTTTCTATTCTTTTTTTTCTTAAAGATTTATATATTTATGTGAAAGTTAGAGTTACACAGAGAAAAGAGAGGCAGAGGGAGAGGTCTTCTATCCGCTGGTTCACTCCCCAGTTGGCTGAAGTGGCCAGAACTGCGCTGATCCAAAGCCAGGAACTTCCTCTGGATCTTCCCACATGGTGGTACTGCATTCCCAGGCCATAGCAGAGAGCTGGATTGGAAGTGGAGCAGCCGGAATTCGAACCGGTTCCCATATTGGATGCTGGCACTGTAGGTGGTGACTTTACCCACAGCGCCGGCTCCCATGTTTCTGTTCTGTTCTGTTCCATTGGTTTATTCATCTGTTTTGTGCCAGTACCAGGCTGTTTTGATTATAACTGCGCTGTAGTATGTCTTTTTCTTTACTTTTTCATTTTAATTAAAAAGTAATCATTTCATCTTACTAACACAAGGGTTTTAAAGAGGAAAAAGATACACTATATAACATAAACAGTTCAGAACATAAAATGCTGCCATTTGAGGGACGTTGAGTTTTGAAACCATTTCTTGGTCACTGGCAGGAGCTCAGCCAAAGCCACAGTGGCTCCCTCACCCCTGCCAGGGGCCCCTTGAGGCTGCCCCACGGGGCTTTACTGAGCACAATCCTAAGGAGAGGGCAGCTTTCCTCTGGCTGAGCTCAGAGCAGCAGCCAGAAGCCCTCCCTGCAGCAATTTTACTCCAGCTCCAAAGGTTTGAATTGCCACCCCTATCAGAACATGTCCAGCTATCAAAAGTCTGACATTGAACTGGTCCCCACCTCCTGCTGCTCAGAAAACAGAACCAGAGTCTGGAGGAGAATAGAGGCTGGGTCTTTGAGCCAAATACTGAAAACCAGTCATTGAAAGGATGGGTGTCCACTGCCAGAGCTGAGCTCCTCCTCAGAGCCGGCTCCAGGACAGTGCTGCTAGAGGGGTGCAGACAGAACTGTGAAGGGGGAAGCATGGGGGTGCCCAGATTCACAGTTTGTGTCAAACTGCTGGTGACTGGAGCTGTTCAGTCCATTAGAGATCCTCCAGCAAAATGGGGGGTGGGGGGCCAAAAACAAAAAACCACCACCCTGACTAGGGCAGAGAACTTTCTTCTTTTGTAGCTGCCTTGGCCATGCTTCCACACACTTAGGAATCCCAAGGCAGCCCCGCCCCCATGTCGGGGGAGGGCTCGAGGACACAGATTCTGTCAAGGGCAGTGTGCTTCTTTGTGACCCTAGGTAGAAGCTCGAGCCCTTGTCAACATGCATGGAAACCTTGGTGAGTTCAAAATGAACAATGGTGGCAGCTACCACCATGACCCATGCCAGTCCCAACTCTGCTAGCTGGGGCTTGCCTTCTTCTTCCTTTCCTCCCCCAAAGCCAGCAGAGAGGACCCAGAGAAGCTCCCTCAAACATACACTGAGCCTGGACACCTGTAATGTCCCTATAACTCCAGAGATATTTATCTTCTATAAAAACAAACAAACAAACAAACAAACAAAAAAACAAAAACAAGGAAGGTACATCTCCAGGTGCACTATAAACTTAGTAGGGGATAAGTGATACAGCTTTGGGCAGAAGAGAGCAGGTGGCAGAAACTCATGACAATGGATGTAGACCTGGAGAATACAAAGGACGTCCTCTAAGCAACTCTATTTAAAACGCAGTAGCTGGGAGGAGGCCAGGGGCCCTGGGGACGTCAGTAATGCCTCTGGTAAGATCCCATGGGGGCCTGGGGCTGTCCCACTTGTACTGTGATCTGGTTAACCAGGTGGGAGAGAGCAGGGCCACTCTGGATCAGGGTGTCCAGAGCTTTCTGTACACTTAGATTGTCAAAGCTGATACCTGTGGAAGTCACAGGCCTGTGGCTAGCCATGTTGCTCACAGGTGCCAGGCAACTGGAGGGCTGTCCAGAGAGTCCTTGGGAGGGAGCCCCAAACCTAGGGCCCGTGTTCTGAGCAGATCCTGCCTGTCCCAAAGTGTTTGCAAGCTGATTGCCAGAGGTCTGTGATCTTTGTTGAGGCTGGCTGTTCCCTGCTGTGGGAAAATTCTGGTTCTGGGTGCTTCCGGCAGCAACCAAGGGGGATGCAGAGTTGCTATTGGCTGTGACCGTGCCACTACTGAAGAGCCTGAGTGTTTTGGCCTGAAGCTCTTGCTGGGAGGTAGGGGGTGCAGCTGGAGCAGGTGTAGCAGAGGGGAGCACTTGACCACTCTGGAACAGTTGGGAGCTTGGCTGTGTCTTCAGCAAGGCACCCGAGATCACCCAAGTGGCTGGTGGGAAATGTAGTATGTCTTGAAATCTGATGTTGGGATACCTCTGGCA
Source organism: Oryctolagus cuniculus (assembly GCF_051225735.1). NCBI lineage: Eukaryota > Metazoa > Chordata > Mammalia > Lagomorpha > Leporidae > Oryctolagus > Oryctolagus cuniculus. The sequence continues at coordinate 12,873,747 of NC_142867.1, forward strand.
TTGTTTTTGTTGTTTAATATTGCTTTAATAGTTGGGGTTTCTTGTGTTTCCATATGAATTTCAGCATCATTTTTTCCATATCTGTGAAGAATGTCCTTGGTATTTTGATTAGGATTACATAGAATCTCTAAATTACTTTTGGTAGTATGGACATTTTGATATTGATTCTTCTTTTTTTTTTTTTTTTTTTTTTTGATATTGATTCTTCTAATCCATGAACATGGAAGATTTTTCCATTTTTTTTTTTGTATCTTCTGTTTTTTTTTAAATGTTTTGTAATTCTCATCGTAGAGATCTTTGATGTCCTTGATTAAATTTATTCCAAAACTGGCCGGCGCCATGGCTCAATAGGCTAATCCTCCACCTGTGGCACTGGCACACTGGGATCTAGTCCCGGTCGGGACGCCGGATTCTGTCCCGGTTGCCCCCCTTCCAGGCCAGCTCTGTGCTATGGCCCAGGAATGCAGTGGAGGATGGCCCAAGTGCTTGGGCCCTGTACCCCATGGGAGACCAGGAGAAGCACCTGGCTCCTGGCTTTGGATCAGCGCAGTGCGCCGGCCGTGGCAGCCATTGGAGGGTGAACCAACGGCAAAAGGAAGACCTTTCTCTCTGTCTCTCTCTCTCACTGTCCACTCTGCCTGTCAAAAAAAAAAAAAAAATTATTCCAAAAGTATTTGATTTTTTTTTATAGCTATTTTGAATGGGGTTGATCTTAGAAGTTCTTTCGCAGCTGTGGCATTGTCTGTGCACACAAATACGAAGGCTGTTGATTTTTGTGTGTTGATTTTATACCCTGCCACTTTACCAAACTCTTCTATAAGTTCCAGTAGTCTCTTGGTGAAGTCTTTTGGATCCCCTATGTATAGAATCATGTCATCTGCAAATAGTGATGGTTTGACTTCCTCCTTCCCAATTTGCATCCCTTAGATTTCTTTTTCTTGCCTAATGGCTCTGGCTTAAACTTCTAGGTTTATATTGGATAGCACTGTTGAGAGTGGGCATCCTTGTCTGGTTCTCAGTGAGAATGCTTCCAACTTTTCCCCATTCAATAGGTTGCTGGCCATGGATTTGTCATAAATTGCCTTGATTGTTGATGAATGTTCCTTCTGTATGCAATTTGGTTGAAGTTTTCATCATGAAAAGGTGTTATGTTTTATCAAATGCTTTTCTTTATCTATTGAGATAATTGGTTTTTGTTCTTCAATTTGTTAATGTAATATATCGCATTGATTGATTTGCAAATGTTGTACCATCCTTGCATAAATCCCAGTTGGTCTGGATGAATGATCTTTCTGATGTGTTGTTAAATTCAGTTGGCCAGAATTTTGTTGAGGATTTTTGCATCTATGTTCATCAGGGAAATTGGCCTATAGTTCTCTTTCTCTGCTGGATCTTTTTCAGCGTTAGGAATTAAGGTGATGCTGGCTTCATAGAAGGTGTTTGGGAGGATTCCATCTCTTTCAGTTATTTTGGATAGCTTGAGAAGAGTTGGAGTTAGTTCTTTAAACGTTTGGTAGATTTCAGCAGTGAAGCCATTGGTCTTGGGCTTTTCTTTGCTGGGAGGGTCTTTATTACTGATTCAGTTTCCATCTTAGTTATTGGTCTGTTTAGGTTTTCTATGTGTTCATGGCTTAGTTTAGGTACGTTTTATGTGTCTAAGAATTTATCCATTTCTTCTAGATTTACCCATTTGTTAACATATAGCTCTTTGTAGTAATTTCTGATGATTCTTTATATTTCTGTGGTGTCTGTTGTTACATTTCCTTTTTCATCTCTATTTTTATTAATTTGGGTCTTCTTCCCTTTTTTTTGGTTGATTGGGCCAATGATATGTCAATTTTATTTATTTATTTATTTATTTCAAAAAAACAGCTTTTTGCTTTGCTGGTTTTGGGTTTCTATTTTGTTTACAATAGTCATATCTTCCTGTTGAATTGATCCCTTAATTATTACATAGTGCCCTTCTTTGTCTCTTTTAACAGATTTTGTGTTAAAGTCTATTTTGCTTGATATTAGGATGGCTGTACCAGCTCTTTTTTGGTTTCCGTTAGCATAGAATATCTTTTTCCATCCTTTCATGTTCAGTCTGCATTCATCTTTGTTGGTGAGATGTGTTTCTTGTATCAGCAGATAGATGGGTTTTGTTTTTTAATCATTTTGCCAGTCTGTGTCTTTTAACTGGAGAATTGAGACCATTTACCTTTTTTTGTTCTTTATAGATTTATTTTATTTATTTGAAAGACAGAGTTACAGAGAGAGGTAGAGACAGAGAGAGAGGTCTTCCATCCGCTGGTTCACTCCCCAGATGGCTGCAATGGCTGGAGCTGTGCCCACCTGAAGCCAGGAGCCAGGAGTCTCTTCCGGGTCTCCCACGCAGGTGCAGGGGCCCAAGGATTTGGGCCATTACTTCTACTGCGTTTCCAGGCCATAGCAGAGAACTGGATCAGAAGAGGAGCAGCTGGGACTAGAACCAGTGCACATATGGGATGCTGGCGCTTCAGGTCAGGTAGTTATAACCCACTGCACCACAGCACCAGCCCGAGACCATTTACCTTTAAGATGGCTACTGATAAGTAACGACTGCTACAAGAACCACACAAAGGATCCGTGCAGTCCTCAGTGTGAACACGAATCCTGCAGCGATGACTCTCACCAGGGAATCAGGGAGCCCCGAGCGTGTGGAGCCACCCACAGTGACAGCCCAAAGTCCCAGCCACACCCTGCTCCCTCCCACAGGGCCACAGTGTTTACACAGTCCTGGCACAGAAGGCTCCCAAAGTCACGAGCACCCAACCCCCCTGCCATTTCTCCCAGCCTGACTCAGGCATCTCCTGCTGAGCACCCAGACATGAGCTAGTGCAGCTGTTACATATGTCCAAAATGGTGTCTTCCTTCTTTATGCTAGATAGGGGCGCAAGTGCAGGGTGGTTGGGGAAAAAGAAATGTACCCCCTTTTTTTTCCTCTAGGTTGGGAGGTATCCTGTCCACGACAGGGCTCCAGGCTGGGCCCACACCAGGCTCTTCCTTCAGCTGTATCACCAGTGGCTTGGGTGCTGCAGTCTGGTCTCACCACACTCCACGGCTGGTGCAGTGGCTCTCAGCTGCTGGGGTCCCAAGCTGTCCATGTCCATACCCTCCACGTAGGTCCAGTGTCTCCCCGTTCTCTGCCGTTTTCTCCCATACCCTTCCCTGAGATTGTACCCTCTCCACATTTTTTGATTATCCTCCCCTAGACTAGAGCAGTAAGCTCCCTCCCTCTTCTACCATCTTCTGTATTACTCCTATTTTTAGTTGAATGTGGTTTTTAAAGAAAGTTCTCTCTCTTAACTGATTTTGTTAACCCACTGTGTTAACCGTCAGGTTCTCTCTGTGCATCAGAACTCCATGATGTGAGGGTAGTTTTCCTGGCAGCTCCTCCCTTACCTCTCCTCCTCCCTGCTTCCTTTTTTTTTTTTTTTTAATGATTTTTTTTTTTTTTAATTTATTAGGTAGAGTTGTAGACAATGAGAGAGACAGAGAGAAAGGTCTTCCTTCCATTGGTTCACCCCCACAAATGGCCGCCGCGGCTGGAGCTATGCCAATCCAAAGCCAGGAGCCAGGTGCTTTCTCCTGGTCGCTCATGCAGGTGCAGGAGCCCAAGCACTTGGGCCACTGTGGCCAGAGCTACACCGATCCAAAGCCAGGAGCAAGGTGCTTTCTCCTGGTCTCCCATGCAGGTGCAGGAGCACAAGCACTTGGGCCATCCTTCACTGCCTTCCCGGGCCACAGCAGAGAGCTGGACTGGAAGACGAGCAACCGGGACTAGAACCCGGCGCCCATATGGGATGCTGGCGCTGCAAGTGGAGGATTAACCAAGTGAGCCACGGCACCGGCCCCGTGTTTTTAAAATTTTTAAATATCTTAGAAATCATGGAGAAAGAGAGTGAGCGAGCGGTATCTCTTGTCTTCTGACTCAGTCCCCATATGCTTGCCAATGGGTAGAGCTGGGCCAGGCCAAAGCTAGGAGTTGGAAACTCAGTTTGAGTCTGCCACACAGGTGGCAGGGACCCAACTATTTTAGCCATCGTCTGTGGTCTCCCACAGTACACATTAGAAGGAAACTAGAATTGGAAGCAGAGCAGGGACTCTAAGCCGGGCACTTCAGAATAGAATGCAGGCATCTGGAGTAGCTCTTAACTGCTACACTGGATGCCTAACCTGGGTCTCTTTATTTCTTAATGTGGATTTAAGTTACTGTCTAATGCCCTTTCATTTTAATCTGTAGGACTCCCATTTAGTATTTCTTATAAGGTACAACTGCTACCGATGAACTCTTTTAGTTTTTGTTTATCTGGGAATGTTAAGTTCTCATGTTTGCGGGATTATTTTTTAAGTTCTAGAACTGTTGCTTTGAAAGGCTTTCTTTTTTTTTTTAATATGTCATTCTGCTGCCTTCTGGTCTGTATGGTTTTTTCTCTTTCTGGTTATTTTATTGTAGTAAAACACATATAACATAAAATTTAGCATCTTAACCATTTTAAATGTATAGTTCAGTGGTATTAAATACATTCATAAAAACCACCATCCATTTCTAGAACTCTTCCTCTTGGAAAACTGAAACTATGTACCCATTAAACAACTCCCTATTCTCCTTCCCTCCAGCACCTGGAAACCACCATTGTGTTTTATGTCTCTGTGATTTTTAACTAAGTACCTCATATAAGTGGAATCATATAGTATTTGTCTTTTTGTGACTGGCTTATTTCACGTAATGTAATGTTTTCAAGGTTCATCCCTATTGAATGCTGAATAATATTCCTTTATATGTATATAGTACATTTTGCATATCTGTTCATCTGTCAGTGGACACTTTGGGTTGCTTCCCTGCTATTGTGAAAATGCTACTGTGAACATGAGTGTACAAATATTTCTTTGAGACTTTGCTTTCATTCTTTTGGGCATATATACAGAGAATTGCTGGATCACGTGTTTTTATGTTTTATGTTATGTTTTTAATTTCTTAAAGAACCACCATACTGTTTTCTGCAGTGGTTGTATCATTCATTTCCACTAACAAGGTATAAAGTATAATTACTCCACATTCTTCCCAATACTTGTTATTTGTTTTGTTTTGTTTTGTTTGATAGTAGCTATCCTAGTGGGTAGAAGGTGGTATCTCATTGTGGTTTTGCCATGTATTTCCCTAATAATTAGTGATGGTGTCCCATACTCAATAACCATTTGTACATCTTTATTAGTGAATTGTCTGTTCTGATCTTTGCCCAGTTTTGAATTGTTTTGTTTTTTGTTGTTGAGTTTTAGGAATACTGTATATATACCCCTTGTCAGATATAGATTTGTAAATATGTTTTCCCATTCCGTGAATTGACTTTTTCTCTGTTGATACTGTCCTCTGCCGCGCAATATTTTCGAACAATTTAATAAGTTCATTTTGTCCATATGTTGTTGCTTTGTCTTTGGTGTTATATCCAAGAAATAATTGCCAAATCAAGTGTCGTGAAGCTTTTGCCTGTGTGTTCATCTAAAACTTTTATAGTTTTTGGTCTTTGATTCATTTGAAGTTAATTTTTGTATGTGATACTAGGGAAAGTTTGAACTTTATTCTCTTGCATGTGGATATCCAGTTTTCACAGCACCATTTGTTGAAGACATTGTCCTTTTTTTTTTTTAACTTTTATTTAATGAATATAAATTTCCAAAGTACAGCTTATGGATTACAGTGGCTTCCCCCCCATAACATCCCTCCCACCCACAACCCTCCCCTTTCCCACTCCCTCTCCTCTTCCATTCACATCAAGATTCATTTTCGATTCTCTTTATATACAGAAGATCAGTTTAGCATACATTAAGTAAAGATTTCAACAGTTTGCTCCCACACAGAAACATAAAGTGAAAAATAATAGATGATTTTTTAAATGATGATGAAATCAGATCAGACCTATTGTCATGTTTAATCCCAGTGAGAGTCAAGTTGGGAATTGATAATTTCTTCTTCTTCTTCTTTTTTTTTTTTTACAGAAGATCAGTTTAGTATACATTAAGTAAAGATTTCAACAGTTTGCACCCCCATAGAAACACAAAGTGAAATATACTGTTTGAGTACTCGTTATAGCATTAAATCTCAATGCACAGCACATTAAGGACAGAGATCCTGCATGAGGAGTAAGTGCACAGTGACTCCTGTTGTTGACTTTACAAATTGACACTCCTGTTTATGGCATCAGTAATCTCCCTATGCTCCAGTCATGAGTTTCCAAGGCTATGGAAGCCTTTTGAGTTCTCCGACTCTTATCTTGTTTAGACAAGGTCATAGTCAAAGTGGAGGTTCTCTCCTCCCTTCAGAGAAAGGTACCTCCTTCTTTGAAGACCTGTGAAGACATTGTCCTTTACACACTGAATAGTCTTAGCACTCTTGACAAAAAATCATTTGAGTATGTATTCAAGGGCTTGTTTCTGGGCTGTTTGTTCTTTTAGATAGGTTTGTATCTCTGCCTTTATACCTGTCTTCTTACACTATTTTAATTACTGTAGCTTTTAGTAAGCTTTGAAATCAAGAAGTATGAGTCCTCCAGCTTTGTTCTGTCTCAACATTATTTTAGCTATTTGAGATCCCTTTATTTTCCATACGAATTTAGGGTAAGTTTTTCTTTTCTGCAGAATGCATCATTGGTTACCCATTTTTAAAAAATTATTTATTTATTTGAAAGGCAGAGAGAGAGAGCTCCCATTGACTGGTTCATTCCCAGATGCCTGTAACAGCTGGGGCTCCAGCCCAAGAACAGGAACCCAGAACTTACTCTGGGTCTCTCATGTGGCTGGCAGGAAACCAAGTACTTAGCCATCACCTGCTATCTCCCAAGGTGTACATTAGCAGGAAACTAGAATCAGAATAGAGCCACGATTTGTCACAGGTGCTCTGTTAGGGGATGGGGATACTCCAAGAGGTGTCTTAACCACTGTGCCAAATGCCCACCCCAGACACAGACTGCACTGAATCTGTAGATTACTTTGGGTGGTGTTGATAATTCAGCAATTTCAAGTCTTCCAATCTATGGACATGGGATGTATTCTCATTTATTTTTTTGTCTTCTCTAATTTCTTCTAGCAATGTTTTGTAGTTCCATCTCGTTGGTTTAGTTAATTCCTAAGTATTTTATTTTTAACACTATTGTAAATGGATTGTTCTTAATTTCCTTTTCAGAGCATCCTTTTTTCTTTTTTCTTTTTTTTTTTTTGGGGGGGGGGGGGACAGGCAGAGTTAGACAGTGAGAGAGAGACAGAGAGAAAGGTCTTCCTTCTGTTAGTTCACCCCCCCAGATGGCTGCTATGGCCGGCGCGCTGTGCTGATCCGAAGCCAGGAGCCAGGTGCTTCCTCCTGGTCTCCCATGCAGGTACAGGTGCAGGGCCCAGGCACTTGGGCCATCCTCCACTGCACTTCTGGGCCACAGCAGAGAGCTGGACTGGAAGAGGAGCAACCGGGACAGAATCTGGCGCCCCAACCGGGACCAGAACCCGGGGTGCCGGCACCGCAGGTGGAGGATTAGCCTATTGAGCTGCAGCGCCAGCCCAGAGCATCCATTATTAGTTTTGCATATTGTTTATAACTTACTATTTTGATTCATTCCAACGTTTTTGTGTGTGTATAGATCTTCAGTGTTTCTGAATATGAAATCATATTTGTGAACAGAGATAATTTTACCTCCTTTCCTTTTGGATTTCTTTTCTTTCTTTCTTACCTAATTGTTCTGACTAAAACCTTCTAGTATTTGTTGAATAGGAGTGGTCAAAGTAGGTATCCTCACATTTTTCCCAATCTTAGAGGGAAATCTGTCATTATTGATTCTGATATTTGCTATGGGGATTTTCTTTTCTTTTTTTTTTTTTTTCTTTTTGGGAAAGATTTATTTATTTGTTTGAAAAGCAGAGAGAGAGAGAGAGGTCTTCCATCTGCTGGTTCATTCCCTAGCTGGCCACATCGGCTGGAGCTGCACTGATCCGAAGCCAATAGCCAGGAGCTTCTTCCTGGTCTCCAACGCAGGTGCAGGGGCCCAAGTGCTTTGACCATCTTCCATTGCTCTCCTAGACCATACCAGAGAGCTGGATAGGAAGTGGAGCGGCCGGGATATGAACCAGTGCTCATGTGGGATGCTGGCACATTGTGGCTTTACCTGCTGTGCCACAGCACTGGTCCCAGAGTGGGCAGGAGGGATTTCCTTATATAACTTGTACTTTGTTGAAGTACTTTTCTTCTATTTCTAGTTTGTTGAGTATTTTTAATCATGAAAAACTGATCAATTTTGTTGAATGATTTTTCTGCATCAATTGTGATGACCATGTGTGTGTTTTTCCTTTATTCTGTTAATGTGGTATAATGCTTTGATCAGTTTTATCATATTGAACCATTCTTGTGTTCCATAAATCCTGTTTGGCCATGTGCTGCTTAATTTGGCTTCCTAGTATTTTGTTGGGGATTTTTACTTCACTGCTGATAAAGGATACTGGTCTGTAGTTGTTTTTTGTTTTTCGTTTTTTTCCCCTCATAGTGTCTTTGATTTTGGTATCACGGTAATATTGATCTCAGAGAATGAGATACATTAAGGTTAGGCAGATATTTTGAAGATATTTGGGAGGTTAAAAGAAAATACATGAGGAGAATGTGGTACAGTACCTGATAAATGCCAAGTGCTCTCAGCAGAGATACTGTTATTATTATTATCATTATGTTCTCTTCAGTAGTGGTTATAGAGTGAGCTTAGAATTATATTCTTACTGGAATTGGCTGTATTATTCATACTTAATGTATCTTTCTAAAATTTTTGATTATTTTGAATCCTCAGTTCTTTTTTCAAAACACTGATTTTAGTTTGGCTTTCACTTGTGATCAGCTCACAGGAACAGGAATCAACTGTATCTACTGAGCACCTATTAAATTTTAAGCATTTTATTGGGCAAATAAACATTTACTGAAAAATAAAATGTGATTATCTGAAGTCAACACATGATAAAACTGAAGCATGGGGAAGTTAAAGCATTCAGGTTTCATTACTGTAATGTGGTTCTGACTCCACTCAGATTTTGTGCACATTCAAGATTGCCGTTGTTTTGGTTACCTGCCACAAGGATGGGGGTCCCCGGACCACCCACACTTCTGACGGGCCAGAAATTCAGGGGACCCCACAACTCCCTCAGGTTCTATAATTTATTAGAACACCTCCTAGAATTCAGGGAAGTTCTGTACTTAACATTACAGTTTTATCACTCACAGCACAAAACAGCCATCGTCAGTGACCCATAAGGTGAAGTCTGGGAAGGTCCTGAGCACAGGGCTTCTGTGTTCTCTCCCTGTCCAGTCAGGACTGTCACCCTCCTGGCACCTTGATGCATTCACCAGCCAAGACACTCCATCAAGTTTTGATGTCCAGAGATTTTATTGGAGCCTTGTTATGAAAGCTTATATAAGGCTTATATAAGATAGAAGATAGATAGATAGATAAATAGGTAGGTAGGTAGATCAAACCTGATAGATAGATATATCAAATATATATATTTGAGTGTCTGTGATTGAATTCAGTGTCCCATCCATTTCCCTCTCTGGAGTCAGGAAGTTGGACCCACTGCAGATGATCCAAAGCCCCAACTCTGTAGTCACATGGTTGATGTTTCTGGCTTGGCTTGTCCCCATCCTGAGTTATCTCATTAACATTAGCTGTCTGGTGCACATGAGTCACCTCAACGGCATGAACTATCAGGCTCTCCTTGAATAACAAAGACACTCCTAACACTTGGGAGGTTACCAAGGTTTAAAGGTTCTCTTCCAGGAACCATGGACCAAGACTCACAAACTTCTTATTATACAACAGAGGGTCACACATCAAATAAATGGTAGAGCCAAGATTGAATCCATTCTTTCTGATTCCAGAGCCCTTACTCTGTTCATTTTTTGAAAGTAAGAAATAGAGGGAAATTAAGTTGTTATCTTTTCTGATGTTTATACACCTCTTTTTGCTTCCAGGTACCATTCATTGTATTTTCCATGCAACTGGGCACCACTACACTTGGAAAAAGGTTACCACTACTGTGCACAACATCATTGTGGGCAAGTTGTGGATAGATCAGGTGAGCAGAGGTACCCAGTGTGCTCTTGAAGTTCAGAAGAACACCCCTTAGGTATATCTTTGCAGTAATTAACACATGTGATCTGCCCAGGATGTTGTTACTGGTTCATTGGTTTCAGGGAGTTCACCCCAGTACCTCCTCCACAAGTGTCTGTACCACAAATCATTGTTTATAAATGACTCGGTTTATGACATCCATCAGTGACTACCCTACTAGGACTGTGTTGTGCATTATGAGGTATATAAGAAAATAATAAACATAGCCCCCACTTTTAATCCTCTTATTATTCATTAAATATTTTTTGCTAGGCAGTGAGGTAGATTCTGTGGATACTTAGACAAGACATTCCTTAAGGAGTTTCTGTGTTGTTGAAGATATATGACAAACATATCTAGGATGAAAAGTGTGCAAAAAACACACTAGTATAAGAGATGTGCTAAAATTATATCTAGTCAGTGGTTATAGTAAACTTAGAAAAGAGGGAATACTAGTATTGTCTTCTGGGAGTTGTAAAGATTGGTTTGGGATTTAAAAGATAGAAAAATGAAATAAGCAAGTTGTAGAAAAGCTGACTGTAAGTTTGAAACTGAGTAATTTAAATAAAAGAGTTAAGGGTACTAGCAAGGGATTGGTTTGGTTAGGTAAGTTATTTTGTGAATTTCAGTATATGCACTAAAGGGCTAATCATACCACCACACAATTCAAAATGAAAGAAAATATCATTTGGTCTTGATCTTTTTGATATTGGAGTTACAAAGGGATTTCATAGCATCCCAAAGGTTGACTAATACCTGAATCTTAAGCAAGGGAATGCTAGAAGATAAGATTGAAAAGTAAAGATTTATGAGGCAGGCCATTTGGCACATAGTCAAGTCATCCAGTCTTAATAAAATTAATCTATGCTTCTTTTCATTTTTACAGTCTGGTGAAATTGATATTGTGAATCACAAGACAGGAGACAAATGTAATCTTAAATTTGTTCCTTATAGCTACTTCTCTCGGGATGTAGCAAGAAAGGTAAGGGAAGTTGGAATTTAAATGTTTTCCACTTAGTGTGTGTTTCTCTTTTTATTTTATTTATTTATTTATTTATTTTTATTTTTTGATAGGCAGAGTTAGACAGTGAGAGAGAGAGACAGAGAGAAAGGTCTTCCCTCCGCTGGTCCACCCCCCAAAATGGCTGCCATGGCCGGCGCACTGTGCCAATCCGAAGCCAGGAGTCGGGTGCCCCCTCTAAGTCTCCTATGCGGGTGCAGGGGCCCTAGCACCTGGGCCATCCTCCACTGCAAAGACAAATGAGGAAGTAAAATTTTAAGGCAATGAGAGGTTGAAGATGGGAAACACAGAGGAAATACTAATAAAAGCATTGCAGAAAGAAGGTGTGAACAGTTTGACCCTTGTCAAGGAAGAGTTGTGTGTTACTGCTACAGTGGGACTGTGGCATTACTTTCTATGAGACGGTAAAGAATACCTGAGGATTTAAATCTGTGATCTCTGATTTCTGGAGAAAAGAAAATGAATTCTGAGTAACAGATGCCTTTCCCACTTTGACATTGCATTAAAAATCCCTGTTCAACAAGAAAGTGATAAACCTTCAAGTCATAGCTCAATTATTGCAAGTAGTATCTGTTATTTGGCCACTATTTACCCAGGAATTGGTTTCCAGAGCAGTGAGATAAGCTACCCCACAGTGGATGCTATTCTACAAAGCCCTATTCTCCACCTTGCAGGTGACAGGAGAGGTGACAGATCCATCGGGGAAAGTTCATTTTGCTCTTCTGGGGACATGGGATGAGAAAATGGATTGTTTCAAAGTACAGCCAGTCTCTGGGGAAAATGGAGGTGATGCTCGACAGAGAGGCCACGAAGCAGAGGAAAGCAGGGTCATGCTCTGGAAAAGGAATCCTTTGCCGTGAGTATCAGTGTGTGTGCTGCCCAGATACTATTTTGACCTTGACGGTGGGGCAGTATTGAAGGATTTCTTAGCTGCCTTCCCACTTGTGTGAAGGAGTGAACAAGGGAAACCAGAACCTTTGGAAAGATTACCAGAAAGCTGCCCCTGTATCATTTAACAGCCTTGTCAGAACAAAGTTCAAGGTAATCAAACCATTTCTGCCAAGAAATATCATGCTTTCTAAAAGTCATTTGGGATTGTCATTCAGAAAGATATCTTTTTTTAAAAAAATTTATTTATTTATTTGAAAGTCAGAGTTACACAGAGAGAGGAGAGGCAGAGAGAGAGAGGTCTTCCATCCACTGGTTCACTCCCCAGTTGGCCACAACGGCCTGAGCTGTGCCGATCCAAAGCCAGGAGACAGGAGCCAGGAGCTTCTTCCGGGTCTCCCATGCAGGTGCAGGGGCCCAAGGAGTTGGGCCATCTTCTACTGCTTTCCCAGGCCATAGCAGAGAGCTGGATGGGAAAGGGAGCAGCCGGGACTCAAACCGGTGTCCATATGGGATGTCAGCACTGCAGGCAGCAGCTTCACCCACTGTGCCACAGTGCTGGCCCCCAGAAAGATATCTTTTTAGAGTTCAGAGCAATAGTATTCAAAAGCAGCTAAAGGAGAGAGGTACCTTCCACCTTTTAATTTAGCAGTAACTTGAAAAGTCGCTGAGACACATGCAGAGGTCATTTATCTCCTGTCATTTTCTAATACATTCAGTCTGTAGTATTAGCCAAGGTTATCCCAGAAAGAAGTTAAAGAGAAAGCAAAGGAAGGAAGGAGGAATGAGGACTTTTCATTTACTAGAATGTTTCATTCTTCCCAATGAGTGTATGTAAATCCACTGAGAGCAATACAAATCCCAAAATATTATTGACTCAGTGATGGTGGCAAGCGGATGGGGAGTGATCCAGTTTGGCTATCTCAATTCGAGTTGTCTGGCGTGATCCTAGATTCTTTGTATTTGTAGAACAACCTGATACAGTCTTTTTGTTTGTTTGTTTTGTTTTTGTGACAGGCAGAGTTAGACAGTAAGAGAGAGAGACAGAGAGAAAGGTCTTCCTTTTCCGTTGGTTCACCCCCCAAGTGGCCACTATGGCTGGGTTGTTGTGGCCGGCACACCACGCTGATCCAAAGGCAGGAGCCAGGCACTTCCTCCTGGTCTCCCACGCGGGTGCAGGGCCCAAGGACCTGGGCCATCCTCCACTGCACTCCCGGGCCACAGCAGAGAGCTGGACTGGAAGAGGAGCAACCGGGACAGAATCCAGTGCCCCGACTGGGACTAGAACCCGGGGTGCAGGCGCCACAAGCAGAGGATTAGCCTAGTGAGCTGCGGCGCCGCCCCTGATATAGTCTTGGAAGTATACTTAGATATTTCTCCTTAACTCTGGTCTTTTACCCTTTCTCATTTTTTACTTTTAGGAAGAATGCAGAAAACATGTACTATTTCTCAGAGCTTGCTCTAACTCTGAATGCCTGGGAAGGTGGCACTGCCCCCACGGATAGCCGGTTACGGCCTGACCAGAGACTAATGGAAAATGGGCGCTGGGATGAAGCAAATGCTGAGAAGCAGCGCCTGGAGGAAAAACAAAGACTTTCCAGAAAGAAGAGAGAAGCAGAAGCTATGAAAGCCACAGAAGATGGTAGTGAACTTGCCTTCTACTCTTAGTTCTTGGTAATTGGAAAAATGCCAGCTCTAATTTTGTTTTTCTTTTCTCTCATCCCCCTTTAGGCACACCTTATGATCCTTATAAGGCGCTGTGGTTTGAGCGGAAGAAAGACCCTGTTACCAAGGAGTTAACCCATATTTATAGGGGGGAATACTGGGAGTGTAAAGAAAAACAGGACTGGAACTCATGCCCGGACATTTTCTGAAGTGGCAGTAACAGAAATGAAGAGGATCTAACAGAAGAGGACAGAAGATGTGTGGGAAAGCTGGCGTTTGTGACTCTCTTACCAAGTGCTTTCCTCAAGTTTGTCTGTCTTAACCAATCATTTTTTTTTCCAAATCAATCACCAGAAGCAAACACCAGTGGTGGTGATTGGCTGGTTGCCTTAGCTGATCGAAAATGAAATCGACATACTAGATACCTGTGTTTGTAAGGGAGAGGTTTGGTGGCTGAAAAGTGTTATTCCACATCTGCAAAGTCAGGTGTTCTTGACTCTTCTTTCTCCCTCGGCCCCCATTTAAAATGATGTCATTCATCCTCCCTGTAATATCCTGTTTGGCCAAGATCTATATAAGATTATGATTCAGGGGCATTTTGGTGCTGTTCAGAGCAAGAGTTGGTTTTAAAGCAACTTTAAAAAGAAACACATAAGACTTACCTCTGGAGGCATTGCAAATGGTTGCTTTGGAGCTTAGGTATAACATTATGAAATGTATTCACACGGGGGTCATTCTCATGGGATGTCCGTGCATAGAGAGCGGAGGTACTGGACACCTGCAGGAAAGATTGTTTTGTAAGGCTGCAATATTCAGAGTCACATTCTTGGAAGTTTATATCTTCACTGGCATCAGACCTGCCTCTGCTATTCCCCGTCTTTGTCAGCAACTGGAGATGGTGGTTAGTAAAAAGGTTGCATTGTCCTCGCAGAGGCGTTTATCGACTTTCTCAGGCAGAGGACTTCTGAGAATAGGCAGAATGGAAAAGACTGCTCACCACTTTCGCTTTCCCTGTTCCTCTACATCTCCATCCTTCATTGCCTTTCTAGTTTCTCTTCTCTGTTGGCACAATACCAGTTTGGGTCTGTGCCTGTCCCATTTTCTATACATCAGAATCTGAGAGAAGATATATGGACAAAAGATTTTACCATCTCTCAAGCCCCATGGACTGGAGCCACCTCTGAAATAATGTGTTAAATATCTGTATATTATATATATGTAGAGAAAAATCTAATTTTTGGTTTGATTTTCCTCTTTCCCATTAAGAATCTTGGTTTTTGATATCCCTTATCTCCCTGGGACTCGCTCTTGGACTTGTTGATATGGATTGGCACTGCTCTGCTTTTCACCTTTTAGGGGCAGGCAGATTCAAAACCTGAGGAGGATCAAGTCTGGCAGTTAGAACAGGGACCTTGTCCATGGTTTGTATCATGGGGTGCCCACTGCTGTCTAAACTCTGCTTTCCTAATTACCTGATTCTTAAAAATTACATCCTAACCTCTTTCCTGCCTCTTTTCTGTCTTGCGTTAGGAAGAATATGGGTTGAAATTCAGGAGGGTAATTTCCAGTTTAATTCTGCCCTTGTCCAACACACAGGCTAACTCCCAAAAGAACTTTCTTCTTCGGATGCAGGGCTAAAAGTACCGTCTGGCCGAGTAGACAGGAGAACTGCTCCTGCTGGGCCTTGGCTTCCTTCTTTGTTCCGTGTTTGTTTTATGTTTAGAAGTCTAACCCCTGTACAACCCACCCTTGGTTGAGGATCACAAATTGAGGTGCCTTTCTTGTATGCTTTTTGTTAGTGTTTTTTTCTTTTTGTTCCTTAACTGCTGAGCCTCAGCCAGTGTGGATCCTGGGGGAAAATATCATTCCAGAGGAAGCCATCCCTCCAGGGAAGTTGGATTTATGCTGGGTAAATGGGTACTTTTATCCTTCCCCATCAGAGTGACTGCTGGGGGATTTCCTCCTAAGAACCCTGTTCCCAACACAGGCGAGAGCCAGGGAAGCCCATAAAGCTCGGACTTCATCTGGGGCTTTGGGTGGAGTGGAAATTCCCCAGCTAAGTTAAACGTCCCTGCCTTCTCCCTCTTTTCTTTGTCTGCACTACATTTCTGGCTTGATCCCCTATCAGATTCTTGCTAATGGAAGCTGAGTCCTTCAGGTGGAATAAAGTCAAATGAAAACAAAACAAAACTATATATATTTTCAGTTTTTTTGCCTTATTTTTTTTTTCAAAAAATTTACTAAATTAAATAATTTTTAAAAAGTCATATTGTTTGTCTGATTCACTTCTACTCCTACCAGGCAGAAAATGTTGGTGAGGAAGGGAAGAAGAACTGGTCCGATGAGCTTTGTTAAGCTTAGGAGTCTGGGTGCCCAGGAATGATGGTCTTCAAGACAAACTGAAAGGAAAGCTGATGTTCCAACTGTTGAACACCACTCCTTGGGCCCATGAGCAGAAGAGTAACTTTAGAAGCCTGTTGGTATAGGGGAATAGTTGCTAGTGTTTTTGATACTGAGCCTGCTTCACTTCAAAATTAGAAGTTTTTAGGGCTGCTATTGTGTAGCTGGTAGAACTGCCGCCTGTGACTCTGGCATCCCCCTTTTCCAGTCCAGCTCCCTGCTAATGCACCTGGAAAGGCAGAGGAAGATGGCACAAGTGCTTGGGCCCCTGTTCCCATATGGGAGACGTGGAGGAAGGTCCTGGCTCCTGGCTGCATTCTGGCCGTTGCGGCCATTTGGGAAGTGAACCAGTGGGTGGACGACCTCCCTCTCTCTGTCTCTCCCTCCCTCTCCCTATAACTCTCCCTTTCAAAATAAATTAATCTTAAAAAGAGTAAATAGGGGCAGTGCTGTGGCATAGTAGACTAAGCCTCTGCCTGTGTTGTTGGCATCCCATATAGGCGCCAGTTTGTGTCCCGGCTACTCCAGTTTCAATCCAGCTCTCTGTGGCCTCGGAAAGCACTGGAAGATAGCCAAGTGCTCGGGGCCCTGCACCCATGTGTGAGACCCAGATGAAACTCTTGGCTCCTGGCTGGCTCCTGGCTGGCTCCTGGCTCCTAGCTCCTGACTCCTGGCTCAGCTCTGACCGTTGCAGCCATTTTGGGAGTGAACCAGCAGTTGGAAGACCTTTCTCTGTCTTTCCCTCTCAGTAACTCTGCCTCTCAAATAAAATTTAAATAAATAAATAAAAAATTTTATAGAATTTACTTTCTCTTGCTCACTTAGATTCTGAGTTTATTCAGTTTTTCATGTAGGAATTCACAATTTTCAACATTTTAAAAATTTTTCTCATTTTCTAAATATACTTTTTAAAACATTTAAAAATATTTAACAATAATTGTATATATTTATGGAGTACAGTGGGACATTTCAACCCTTATAAACAATGTGTACTGATCAAATCAGGATAATGTTTCCCTCTCTTGGTTGTTACATGTAATTGGAGCCTTGGAGCCTCTGTCTTCTGTTTGCTCAGAAAATACAGGTTATTGTTAACTGCAGTCACCCCACTGAGCTCTAATACTGTGCTGGAACACAGGGAGCTTAAGTCCGGTCTGTGATTTGGTGCCCATTATCCAACCTCCCTTATCTCCACCTCCACCCTGAGATTCAAATTTTTTATTCTGTTTTTTGAAAATAAGTGATTGACTTTTTAAAGGTTTACTTATTTATTTGAAAGTCAGAGTTCTGCTGGGTCACTCCGGGCTGCAAACATTTGGGCCATCTTCCTCTGCTTTTCCCAGGCCACTAGCAGGGAGCTAGTGGAGCAGCCGGGACACAGGGTAGAGCCCATGTAGCTCCAGCAATTGGCTTTTGATTTGAGGAGCTTTGTGAGAAAGAGAAAGACAATGAGCATACTTGTTTAGGTTTTCTCTGTAAAATCAGGTTCAGGGAGATCCTGGGATGGGGAAAGTAACCAAGAGGCCCCAAGAACAAGTACAATTCCTGCCATGGGAGGGAACTCACTGAGCATCTGCTGTGTGTTCGTGCTGGGAGGCAGCATTCTCCTGCTTACACATAAGCAATTTTAAGAGGAAAATGTAACAGTTACTATTTTGAAAATAAAACCTAATTTAAATAAATTCTCTCAAGGTCGAATAGCTGGTTACTAACAATATTGGAATTCAAAACTTGATTTGTTGACCTCAGAGTCTGTGACCTCTCACTCTGTGCTCTGGGAGAAATTGGGCTGGAAGGCAGCTGGTGGTTGTGTCCTCTGCGGGATTATAAGCCAGGATGTGGAAAGGCACGTTTCTCTCTCCAGAGGTTAACATGGGCAGTGTCAGTTCTTTTGAGGCTGTACTTGAAGAAAGAATCAAGAAGCATCCTTGAATTCAGCCTCCAGGCCACTTGACTTCTCAAGGCTCTCGGTTCCACAACATTAGCTGTTTTGTCAGGGAATATTTTTCTAGCATGGTTGTCAAGAAGGCCACTTATCTGTTTAACCCATTTGCCTGCTTCCCGTTGCTGTCTTTGATGTTAAGTTTCAGCTGAGGTTTTTATCTGGCAAGCTAAAAAGCACAGCAGTGCAATTTGCCCCCTTGGCATATAATTTCCTGCATTGGGAGCAGTCAGATGTCACTGAAATGTTTAATGATCCTTCCTTGGTTCCTATAATATGGCAGGAAGGGTAGGAACATAGATCCTACGTGATCTACCAAGCCTGATCATGATTCAAAGTTTTGACTTATAAAATTATAAATTATTACACCTAGAAGAGAAGAAGAAAAATAATAAATACACTTGTCAGGGATCTCTGAAGTCCCACAGAAGTGTTAAGCTTGTCCTGCACATTTCGAGAGTCCACTCTACTTTGAGCAAGATAACAGGACCAACCTGCAGTTCAGTCCTAAAAGGAGGTGTAGAAACATCTTTGATATTTGATATTTTGTATTTGATATACAACCATAGTTGTATACCCTGCAAAACTCTTAAGATTGTTGCCAAAATTTAAAGCTTGCCATTCGCAAAAACATGGAAGCAACTGGGGGTCGTTCTGTCAAGTGAAATAAGCCGAGTCTTAAAACAGAATGATCTAGAAGTGTAATGATGGTTACCAGAGTAAGGAGGAAAGACGAAGGCTGGTGAAAGGTTGACTGGAATAAGATCTGGGGTTCTAAAGCACAAGTAGTGTGACTACAGATAATGTATGTATTTCTCTATTCGAAAAACCTAAAAGAGAGGACTCTGAATACTTTCACCATGAAGAAATGTTAAATGTTTGAGAAGATATATTTACCCTGACTGGACATTATGTATATACATGTTTGAAACAGCACATGGTACCCCATAAATATGTACAATTTTTGTATGTTAAAAATATTTGTAATCAATTAAACTTTTTTTTTTTTAATTTACAGTTTGCCTCTAAAAGCTTTAACCCTTTTGCCCAGGACTCTGCCCTATCCAGTGGGAAGCGTTCCAAGCTTTTCGTGGCTTTTCCTTCTGCAGCTCGTAAAGCAGTCTGTGGTTATACTGTTAGACTTTCCTCCCTATTCTTTTCAAGTACCATCTCCCTTGGTTCACATAGATCCCTTGTGAAAGGAGGCAGGGTGACCAAGTGAGATGTCTGAAAAAGCAAGAAACCAAAGAGTTCAGGATCTCCCATAAACAGTCTTGCAGAGGGCACAGCCTCTGCGTTTGACCAGGTGGTTTTATTTATTTTTATAACTTAACCTGTTTTCAATTATTTGAAAGGAAGAGCAATAGAGATCTTCCATCCATTGGTTCTCTCCTCAAATGCCCATAACATACAGGGCTGGGCCAGGCTAAAGCCAGGGGCCTGTGTCTCACATGTGGGAGTGACCCAAGTGCTTGAGCTGTCACCTACAGCCTCCCAGGTGTGCAGCAGCAGGAAGCTGGATCCAAAAAGGACACAGGCCTTGAGCTCGGGACTCCTATGTGGTGTAGGGGCATCCCAAGCACCCTGCCCCGATCAGGTGACTTTTGAGGTTACTAAAGAACTAGTTGGTCCTGAGATAAGGCTAGAAATGTTTTCATTCACTCATTCTTCATTCATTCCACATTGACCCAGCCTATTACTGTAACATCCGTTGGTAAGGTCTACTTTGATAAATGATGTAAAAGCACTGGAGGGAGCCACCTATCCTGTAGGGAATGGGTAGAGAGGTGAGAAAGACACATCAAGGGAAGGCTGCTAGAATTAGAAAAATGTATGTTAGCTGCAATGCGCAGGTTAAATAAGGGTTAGGAGAACCATAACGTAATGAAACACTGCAGGGACCATGAATCTGCGTGGGTGGCTGGAGTTCAGGGTCAAGAACTCCCGAGATATGGTACTGGAGAGTTAAGACCCACACTATGGAAGGTTTTATATACCATGAAGAAAAGTCATGGGTTTCCACAGTGTCTTGGCTTTCCATTCCTGAAATACTCTCATGGGGATTATTTTCAGCTACAGAGCCAGTGAAGGATTTTTAAGTAGGATAGTGGGCTCCAGCATGGAAAATGATGAATAGGTAGGAAGGCCAATTAAGAGGTTGGAGAGGAAGTGAAGATGATAAGTAGAGGGATTCCAGAAATACTTGAAGTAGAATGAGCAGCACTTGGGTATCATTTTGGATGGGGAGCAGAGAGAGGCAGCAATTCCTATTTTTCTGACTTAGGAAACTTACAAGGTGGTGGTGACATACACACATTTGGAAGGAAAGACAGGTTCATTTTTAGACAAGCTTTGAAGTGCTTGTGGGGAGATCAAGAGAGCAATTTTTAACATGGATCCTGTACTTAACTGTTACATATGTGAAGGAGCAACGGCTTGGGGGTGCTGAAACAAACCACACACTCAAATCACGTGGTCAACTTAAAGACTGTATAATACCCGGATCCTATCTACAGAACTTCTAATTTGAGTAAGGACTAGATCTAGCGCAATTACACACCTAATACAAATAAGAAGGAACTCACTCGCCCAAGATGACAGGAAAGTGAGATGGGGATTTAAATCTACTTTGTCATCAATACACCAAACCTAGGGAAAGCCTGCACTACTGTAGTATTTTCCATGGCATAATTGATTACTCTAAACTTAACGGCTTAAAGCCATTAGATTTAAGTAATTAGGGCGCAGTTCTGTAGGTGGTATGTCTCACAGGAGGTGGCTGGCTTCTGGGCTCAGGGTATCAAAATGGAAGTCACAGTGTGGGGTTGAGTTCTCAGCAGGAGGCGCGAGGGGAAAATCTGTTTCCAAGCTCATTGTTGATGGTACTATTCAGTTGCTTGTAGCTGCAGAACTGAGCACCAATTTCCTTGTGAGCTGTTAGCTGGGAGGCACTGTCAGCCCCTCAAGGTTCCCCACATTCTTTGCCCATCTTCAAGTCAGCAAAGGAGCATTGCATTCTTGTGTTTAGAATCTCTGACTTCTGCAACCTTTGGAGAGAATCTTTTGTTTAGGTCAGGCCCACCTAGATAACCACATGTTTTAGTCAGCTGTGCTGTGAAATATAACCTAATCACAGAAGTGAGATCCATCACATTGACAGACCCAGGGATTATACAGGGCATTTGGGGGGCTGGAGGGTGTCTTTGGGGCCATTTCAGGATTTTTCCTACTACAACCAACTAGGGAAAGAAAAACTGAAGTTGAAACTCAATGAATGATAAGCTCTGGACTCTGAAAAAAGCTTGAAGCTAGCTTAGGTGTGACAACCTAATACTTTCAATTTTAGAAGCACCCTCTCCTTACTCTCTCTTGAGAAGGTCAATCTGGAATCACCTTCATTTAAGGTCTATTGTATATGAATTCACACTAAGGTCATCTTCTCAAGTTACAACAAGCCTATGTTATCTCCCAACTTATGACTCAAGTACAGATGAAGCATTGCATTATTCTATGCAACAGCCTTATGGAGCTCATTTGAAGCACTTTAGCTTTTAAGTAAATGAATGCAAGAAATGCAAAATGATTAAATGGGAAGCAGAGGTGGAACACATCAGCATACTAGGGATATTATTAAACCACAACTTGCTCCTTAGAGTTTGAGAGAGGCCTGAGACAATTCCAATTTTTGACTACATATATATATGTATATATGAAAAAAAATTCTCCAAGATACAACTATACAGATTGAGGTACATCTTTAATACCAGGTTTAGCAAATCAACGCTTTAAACAAATACAGTGACTCTATGCATACCTCATGTAAAGGTAGCATTCAAAGTCTACCTTGAAGCCTTTACCCATGGCCTTCTTCCGACTTCTATGCACTTCTGGAGTCCCTGATATATCTGTAAAAAAAAAAAAATCATATCTTCTGACCTTGCAAAATCTTCCTTCACATAAGAACAACAAATAAACACACAAAAGAATATTCATTTCACTACTGACTTGAATAATAAAATTTAGAAGAAAAAAATGAAAATGTATGTCCTTAGGAGTTTGATTACATGGATTGTGTTATATCCATACAATCCAATGCTGTGCATGGATTAAAAACATGAAATAGGCATGTAAAACCACCATGAGAAACATCCCTGACCTTTTTAAATGAGAAAGGCAAATTGCTAGCAATAAGGAAAAAAAAATCTAAGAAAAGTGGGTGTTATGTCTAGCTTATACATCAGGACCTTGCATTATTACCTTTAATATTTGTAAAATGCTTACCTTCAACTGAACTTGTCTTTTACCGTGGAACAAACTAGTTCCTTATAATTATGTGGAGGAGAAAAAAAAGAGTTCTGCTAGGAGTAGCCGAAATAGCTCAGCTGGGAGAGCGTTAGACTGAAGATCTAAAGGTCCCTGGTTCAATCCCGGGTTTCGGCAATGGTTTTAGACGGCTGCCATCACTGTAACACAATAAAACTGAGGTTACCTGGAACTCTAGGTTGCCCCCTGATGGACATCCTCTTTGCTTCCAAAAGTACTCCCCCTGCTTACTTCCTGAGAAGGAGAAACCTTGAAACCAAGAAGGAAGGGATTTGCCTGAGTTCGAAGTCACTGTTTCAATCTTGATTTTGCGTCTGAGTCCTCCAGTGCAGCTCCTTCCTGCCTTCTCCGTCCTAGGCAGCTTCAGAGCCTGGAACTGGTGTCCAACGGTCAGAGTGGTGGGCGCACTCGGGTTCGCAGAGGGGTCTGTCCCCGCTGAGCGGGAAGGCCACAGCCCCAGCCTCCTCCTGGAAGCATCTGGCGCCCCGGTTTTATCCAGCTGGTTTAGCGATAAGAGGGACCCTAGGATAGCTCTTGGTTTTGGAGTTGGGGGCCACAAGCCCCAACTAGGGTTGTCCAATCAAATTACAGGGTGCCAAATTAAATTTGAATTTCAGAGGAAAAAACTACTTTTTAGACAAGTATGTCCCAAATACTTTGTATGCATGGAGCAAAGCACACTTAATTGTTACTATGAAACTCTGGATTTAACTAGGTGCCCTGTATTTTTATTTGGCAAATCACAAGTCCCTAGTTTTATTTTAAACATTTATTTATCTATTTGAAAGGAAGTGCGACAGAGAGCAAGGAGAGAGATCTTGCATCTTCTGGCTCACTCCCCTACTGACAGCGATAGCCATGTCCCTGCCAGGCTGAAGCTGGAAGCCAGGAATTCTATGCTGGTATTCCACATAGGTGGCAGGGGCTCAAGTACTTCGGCTACCTTCTGCTGATTTTCCAGGTGCATTAGCAGGATGCTAGATGGGAAGTGGAGTAGCCAGGACTGGAACTGCGCTGTGATATGGCACAACGTGGGCCCTGTAAGCCACTACTGCACAACGTATCTCTTTGAACTTGATGGAGCCCAGCGGAGATACTCAGCGCTCTGATCCTCAGCATCTCACAGGTTACAAATTAGCACCCAGCCCCTAATTTGTTCCCAGCACCAATGGACAAGTCCATGGCAGAAAGCACAGGGAAGCAGCCCAGCAATCAGCCTTCCCACCAGTCCCCAGGCCTCCAGAGTTGGTGGTGCTAGTTTGGGAGGGGTGGAGGACTGAGGAATCCAGAGGTTCCAGGTTGGATCAGAACACACACACACACACACACACACCCCTGTTAAGATGATGAGCTATTTAGAGCTCAAAGACAAGCTAAAACAAATAAACACTGTGTAAGATGTCAGAAATGTTTGGAATTTGGACATTGGACTTAGCAATACACAGGAAAAGGGGAAATCCCTACACCGCCCTTCAAGAACTGCAGAACTAAAGAAAGTTTTAAAAGAAAGCAGTATTACAACAAAGCGTTGGAGAAACTAATGTAGAAGGAAAGACCCAGTGAAAAGGGTGTGAGAGTGACCACGTCCAGGAGCAAGAGCAAGGACAGTCAGCCCATGATTCTCCAGCAGACGGCAAGGAAGCACCTGCTTCTTCCTCAGAGGACAGCAGTGCCCACTCCAGCTCAGCATCTGTAGTCCCCGCGACAAACTCTTCCTCCTCCTGTGACTCAGAGGCGGCTCTCAGCTCCTCCAGCAGCAGTAGCCCCAGCATAGACAGCCGCTCCGAGGACGAACCACCGAGGAGGAGAAAGAAACAGAACTGCTCCATCCCTGGTAGAACCATGGACTGAAGATGCTGATGTTATTCTCAAAAGGGAGTTCAGAGGATATTAATGTCAGATTGAATAACTGGTCAGCATTTCTAGACTTCAAACATTTCCAAATGTTGTAACTGTAAGAGTATAAGGAGGATGAATAACGGGTTATATCATTACCCGACTTCTTTAAGGGTGAATCTTGTTTTTCTTTTGCATCT
Source organism: Oryctolagus cuniculus (assembly GCF_051225735.1). Classification (NCBI taxonomy): domain Eukaryota; kingdom Metazoa; phylum Chordata; class Mammalia; order Lagomorpha; family Leporidae; genus Oryctolagus; species Oryctolagus cuniculus. The sequence goes on from NC_142867.1 coordinate 12,898,173, forward strand.
TGAAAATATATCTCCAGCTTTGCCGCATCTACTGCGAGAATGAAGACCATTCTCAGACGGTCGACATCCCAGAAAATGTCGACATCAGTCTGAAGGGGAGCACAGTCATTGTGAAGGGGCCCAGAGGAACCCTGCGGAGGGACTTCAATCACATCAATGTGGAACTCAGTCTCCTGGGAAAGAAAAAGAAGAGGCTCCGGGTTGACAAATGGTGGGGAAAGAGAAAGGAACCAGCAACTGTTCACACGATCTGTAGTCACGTACAGAATATGATCAAGGGGGTTACACTGGGCTTCCATTACAAGATGAGGTCAGTGTATGCTCACTTCCCCATCAACGTGGTTATTCAAGAGAATGGGTCTCTTGTTGAAATTAGAAATTTCTTGGGTGAAAAGTACATCCGAAGGGTTCGGATGAGGCCAGGTGTTGCCTGTTCAGTGTCTCAAGCCCAGAAAGATGAATTAGTGCTTGAAGGAAATGACACTGAACTTGTTTCAAATTCAGCTGCTTTGATTCAGCAGGCAACAACAGTTAAAAATAAAGATATCAGAAAATTTTTGGATGGTATCTATGTGTCTGAAAAAGGAACAGTTCAACAGGCTGATGAATAAGACCTAAAAGTTATCCGGCTGCAGAAACAAGAACCCAGATTGTGTCTTGTGGTATTTTAATAATGTAATAAAAAATTATTGATTTGAGAAAAAAAATATATCTCCAGAACATAAAGCTGAAATCGAGTAAATCTGTTTCTGCGATGAAACATTTTTTCCTATGAAATTAAAGCCATAGTTTATTATGTTAATGGTCTATATCAGAAACATTGTCAGGATAATGCCTCACAATATCTGGCAACAAATTTTCAATGCTTTTCTCTGCATGTTCTTCTGTAAGATTTAATTCATTTTTATGATAAGTTGAGGAGTTTTCCTCCTGTTAATAAGAGCACCCTATTTTTACATTTAGAAAAAAAAAAAAAAAAGGCCATGAACCATGCTTCTCTAGGTAATTCAATGAACAGCACAGGTCTGGGGAGGGCCTTCTTTTAGGTACCCAGCTGGACCATGAGGAGAGAGGAGTGAGAGATCCAGTTCTCACATTCTAAGAACATGCAGTGTCGCAAAAGGCAAAACACAGACCTACAGTCTATCACCTCCTGATGCCTTTTCCCCTTCCTATTTATCTGGATCAAGTGCCAGCTGACAAGGGCCTGCATTCCGCTTAGTGTTCAGCTCCTGAATGGAAAGATGTAGTCTGGTAAGGCACTGTTGACGATCCAATGATGATCAAAAGAAAGGAGATCACAGTGGTGGTGTTATATATTGGGGTGTCCAAACCTTGCATTATGTCTGTACATACGATGGTTAATTTATCTGTGAATCTGGGGAGTGTGGGGTCCATAGTTGTTTCATCAAACACCAGTCAAAATGCTACTGTGCAGGTACTCCTTAAATATGCTTAACAGGCCATTTCGTGAACACCAGGTGTGAGGGAATACCTGTGGTAGCCAGGCCGGAGAGAACAGGATGATTCATGGGAGCATGTGGAGTTGACCCTTGCATTTCTAATGGAAATGTATCATGACTCTTATCCTTTGGACTGCAAGGTTTATGTAGGTAATCTCGGAAACAATGGCAACTAGACTGAATTGGAAGCAGCCTTTGGCTATCACGGATCACTCTGAAGTGTGTAGGATGCGAGGAACACTTTTGGCTTCACTTTTGTTGAATTTGAAAATCCACGACGGGCTGAGAGCTAGATGGAAGAATGCTGTGGGGCTGCCATGGAAGAGTGGAACTGTGGAATGGTGAGAAAAGGAGTGAAAATCGTGGCTCTCCTCCTTCTTGGGGTTGTTGCCTTTGAGATGATTATCTTAGGAGGAGGCCTCCACATCAACGCAGATCTCCAAGCAGAAGAAGCTCCTCTCAAAACTGGAGCAGGCCCCTTTCCAGAGCCAGGAGGACACAAAGATCACCGTCTCTGGAGAGAAATCAAAAGCTGTCCAATCCTTCTCCAGGTCTTGTAGCCCATCTAGGTCAAATGAAAGAAAATAGATCAGCTTGCAAGGGAAGTGGTATAGAGGAAATAACTTCATTTGACAGGAGTATGTATGGAAAATTCAAGTTTCGTTTGAGACTTCTCAGGCTTGGTGCATTTTCAAGATATTTCACCTGTTCACATTTGTCTCTTGGAATAGAGTGACACACAAAAAGATCTGATTCTCTATGGATTGAAATGGATCATACGAGGCATGTAATACCAAGAATTGTTACTTTACAATGTTCCCCTAAGCAAGATTGCATTTGCATTTGAATTTCAGTCTTGCATAGACTGATAATCTCTAAATCCTGCCCAGCTACATAAATCATATTGTTTTAATATTGTAGAAACAACTCTGTCAAAAATTGAACTAAGATGTACTTTTTTCATAACCTGGTATGTAGTACACAGCCAGGATGAACAAGCAGTCTTCAAAGGCTGCTATGATGCAAGCCAGCAGAGAAAAATAAAAGCAGCACTGTTAAACTAGATTAGAGATTTTTAAAAAACCCAGGTAGTCTTATCATGGGCAGAGGTTTCTAGTTGGTATAGAATCCGGTAAGTTTCTGGAAAGTTCATCTTCACTTAGTTCGTAAATTTCTTATGTGATTGCAATATAGGATACAAAGCTGTTGATACTTGTCTCTATTGGGAAATTTGAGATTTCAAAAAATACCAATTGTCCTGCCAGTTTAAGGGCTACATGTAGAGCTGAACTTTGGTTCTGTTTCTCTGGGAAACCCTGACAGCATGTTTTACTCTTGATCTTAACTACAAGGCCAAGAAGCAATGAGGACAGGCTTCAGAAAGGTACTTACATGCAGGTAAGGCACTACTGAGAATGTTACTACTGCTTTGAGCAAATGCCAACACCCCTGGGACTATAACAGTAGGACTCACCTCCTAAGAAAGGGTGGGTCTTTGCCCTGAAAGATCAAACCCTGCCCAATTTCCAGCTGGAGGAGGAAGGGGGAAATCCCTGTGAGCAGTATTTGGAATACAAGCAAGAAGCTCAGAGAATCAGGCCGGGTGTCCTCCATGGAAGCTGTCCTCTGGCAGGCCTGTGCACCCTTGCTCACGGTGTTACTCTGCCTGCCTTTTTCCTCTGTTACCGAAGTTCTTGCACATTCCTCTGTTAAAGCATTGACTAAGTGACTCTCCACTGTTTGCAGCCTGTATATGCGCCGGGCCAACAGTAAATACATCCTGGGGCCAGGGTGACATCAGGTGAGGTGGGAAAGAGGAGAAATGGTGTTGGCCCCAGGGAGCCACGCAGAGAAGAGGGAAGGTACACTGCCTTCTCAGAGGCGTGAGGAGTAAGAGTCTGTGCCGCCATTGCACGTGCCGCTCTAGCACCAGAGTTATTTTGAGCTGAAGACAGTTAAGAAGCAGGTACAAAAAATGCTCTCTACCCTCCCCCTACTTACCCAAAAACGGGGCAGACGTACAAAAGCATCCCTTCTCCCTTCTCTACCAGGAAGGACAAAGGCTGACGACCAACGATGACACTAGATCCTTATCGGCTCGGAGACGGCAGCACAGGAATCGATATAACAAACTTGACCAGTCTTTATCTACTATTGATTTCCCATATATTTACTTTCCCACAGTTTGCTACCCCTGGAGACTCAAGGTCCTTTTGCTTTGTCTTGTCACTTGTCCAAAAAACGTATTGTTCTCTGTTGAAGATGTGATATAAACCAGAATTCTGAACCACCTCTTTGAGACGTACTCATTCCCTGGGCATGTCCCATGTATCCACCCAATGCACACGCTAATCCACCTCTGTGTGTTTTTCTCTTGTGATTCCTTTTTTTTTTTTTTTTTTTTTTTTTTTGTCACAGGAGTGTCAGCTAAGAACTCAGAAGGGTCGAGGAAAAATTGTATTTCCTCTACAAAGACTGGGATTAAAAGAGATGGAAGGAATTGAGGGATGTGACAGCACATGCCAAGGCCCCCAGGACTGAGAGGGTGCGGCGGGATCTGTGATATGAAAATAGTGGGGGAAACATCAGCTGAAGCAAGACAAAAGGCGTTCCTCCACATCTATCTGTTCTGCTAAAATTGCGAATGGGGTTCCACGCAGGGCAGCGGGTTCAGCGGCTTCCACTTGTTCGGAGTACAAACCTTTCCCTGGGCGTTTCGAAGGGCTGACGACGGGCTCTTCAGGAGCCATCCCCAAGGTGGACTTGACCGTGAAACCTCCTCACCGGCTGCTGCAGTTCAGCGCGCTGCTCATCACAACAGAGGGCTGCACGTTGCTTCAGTCTTTCAGCCATAATTTGACGTTCGGAGGACTAGAAGTACAGACATACGGCGATTTTCGCCTAAATGGTGTGATCCTTTGAAACCGTGTCTTTGGTTTTAGTCACACAACTGAAAGCACGAAAGGGGAATGGTTTTTAAAGCTCCTAATTTTTGCGACTATTACAATTCAAAGCGTCCTACGCCTTTACGAAAGGAAGAAAAAAAAAAAAAAAAAAAAAAGCCAAGGTTGTGGGGCTGAGGTGAGACGGCGGCGGGCTGGCGGCGGGCGGCGGGGCGGCAGCTGCGCGTGCGCAGAGCCGGGCGGGCCGGGGCCGGCGTCGGCCGCCGCTTCTGGCCGGAGACCAGGCCCTGTCTTCGGAGCGAGACCGCGTCCCCCGTCCTTTTGAGCTGGCCACTTGGGATGGGGACGGGGAACTGCGAAGTGATGTCCTTTCGGAAGAAGCGGAGGCCCGTGAACCCTGAACTTTGGCCCCTGACCCGGGGCGCTTTGGTTTAGGGCAGAGAAACTCCCACGTCGGCGCTTCCTCCCCACTCCGCGCAGGCTTGCAGAACCCGGCGGTTCACGTGAGCTAAAGGAGCTCCAAATCAACAAGGAGCGGGCCTTACTGTATTTGGCTGCCAAGGAACAACCTCACTTCCCTCCCTCCTCACGCCCCGCTTCGCTTGCTCCTCGGCCCCGCGGAATTTTACGCTGGGGTTGGCCTGCAACACGCAGGAGACAGCCAGGAACTCTGCGGCGTAGTCCTTTAATGCCAGTAAACGCACCACGCACAGTCTTCAGTCTTTAACGCGAGCCTAGTGCTGTGGGCCCGGATAGCTCAGTCGGTAGAGCATCAGACTTTTAATCTGAGGGTCCAGGGTTCAAGTCCCTGTTCGGGCGCGTCCCTTTTTTTCTTTTTCCATACTTTGGAAAAAAAAGACACCAAAAACATGCGAACTAGTTTTACTAATAAAAATCCTGGAGTGTGTATGTTGCGGTCTCCAACCGCTCCCAATCCGGGTCCTCCACAGGGGAAAGCACACATGGGCGTTTGGAAAGTGCCATTCCATTCTCTGCGCAGACCTGGGTTGATTGTGCAATGGGAAGCGGACGTGCCCTCCGGGAGTCTGGTAGCCCCTCCTTTATGGATCCGCTGCTTCTCCCGCTGACTTTCCTTGGGTGTTCTGCTAGGTGCCTGAGGAATGGGTCCTGCAGCTTCACCACCCCTCCACGCTCCTTATCTGCCAAGAAGGTTTTGGTGCACTCTGAAACAGGAAGAGGGGAAGAGACCAGGTGCATCCCTGGCTTAGCTGAGCTGACCCCGGCGTCCTCTCTGACGGCCTGGAAACGTGGCCTGAAGGAGCCAGCGCTCTCTCAGCGCAGGGACCCCCGAGCCCTGGTAGGCGGGGAAGGACCAAGAGGGACCCCCCCCCACCCCGCCCCAGTCTTCCCTCCTGCCCTGTTCCAGTTCATCCCCTGTCCGCTCATCTTTTTCACCCTTTGGTGACAGTGACAGACAAAATCCATTGAGTCTGTCTCGACCACCACCTTTGGCCTCCGGTGGGAGCCTCTGGGTAGTTTTGGTTCAGTTCTGGATGCTTGGTGGTGGTGGATTGGTTCATTGAAAAGTTTTATCCACCCTAGGGCAGGGAAGGGATGGGACTTGGGTGCTGCCGAGCTGATCAAGTGCTAGGCACACAGTAGGTTCTTGGTTAAGGAGCTCTTATTATTTTTATGGCCCTGGGAACAGAGAGAGAAAACATTAGGAAGACCAAAAAAAAAAAAAAAAAAAAAAAAAAGGTTGTCTGAGACAAAGCAGAATGGGAAAGTTTCGTCATAGGACACAAATTAATTTTCTTATTGCTTTGGAATTCTCAGTGCTAAAAATAAACTGCTGGAATGGTAATATTAGGAATTAAATGGGAAGAACAGAGGAAAATTGAATTTTTCTTTTTCAATTTCCCTTTAACAGGGTGGGGTAGGTACTTGCATTTGCCGAAATAGCTCAGTTGGGAGAGCGTTAGACTGAAGATCTAAAGGTCCCTGGTTCAATCCCGGGTTTCAGCAGGATTTTTATTGCCACTGAAACCTATTTACTCCCCGTTGCTTTGTACATTTGTACCTGTGGCACACACAGAAACAGCACTTAATCCGTGTCTCTAACGAAAGAATCAACATGGTATTGTAAGAATGCAGAGGTTAGGCCTATTAGAGACATTGGAAATCATAGAATGCTCTGTGTTGTGTTCATATTATGGAGGTGGCAACACGTGGCAAAAGGTTGCCTGTTGTGGTGGCTAACAGGTCCACTTCATGGGTGGAAGGTCACCGTCAACTCACTGTGGCTGCAAATTTCTCATCTGGGACAAACGTGAAGTCAGTCTTCAAACACGCTTGTCTTACAGCAAGACTCGCAAGGCAGGGTCGCCAGCGCGTTTGGATTGGCCTGAACCACGTGTTTTCCTCTGAATTATTTCTTAGAACCTCAGTTTCCTCATGGAGAGTTTACTAAAACTGCCTGAAGACATTGTTTAGTGCAGAACTGCCGAGAATATTCTTGAACGCAGGTATAGTTTTCTTGGCTACGTGTTTGCTGGTGTTTTGAATATTAAAGAATACATGTTAGTGTTAGGAAAAAACTCATCTGAGGATAAAATAATGTATGACTATGAAGGTTGGAAAAGAAAGCCTGAGGTACCACCTTCCCACACATTTTGCTTTCGGCAAAACCCCCACCAATTCTTCCAGTTGGTCAAACCCACTCCTTCAACAAATTTGTTTTAGTTTAAAATAACACGCCCGAACAGGGACTTGAACCCTGGACCCTCAGATTAAAAGTCTGATGCTCTACCGACTGAGCTATCCGGGCCCTTGAAGAAAACTCTGACCATAGGCTATCCACAGTAAAATAGCCAAGTGGCCTCCGTCTTTATTGGATCAAAATCCCAGAGTCTTTTGGCTGTTTCTCTGACAGGTGAAGCTGCAAAAGCGAGGTGGAGCCTGCACGTGGTGAAACCGAATCTTTAATTCTCCCTTTCTCCTTTCACAGATAGACCACAAAGACCAGAAAGCACAACTGCTTGTTTGACCTAAGTTCCTAAGAGGAAGGTCCCGGGTCTAGGGCATTCGTGGCGCGTGGAGCCTGAAGTGTCCTGTGGGCTGAGTGATGAATGATGAGGTTTCCCATCACGAGTCGATGGGCATTTGTTGAGTGCACACCGCCTACAGCTAAGCAGGCTCGAGAGGGTGCAGAGCCCCGCTGCTGAGAGTCGGCCGAGCCTCCCAGGGGGTGATGGCGACCGGTCCCGGAGAGAACCTGACAGAGGGAACCGCGAATGGGAAGTGACATTTCTTACTTTGTTAGGGAGTCTGACCACGTCCCAGAAGCTCCCATCGAAAGATCTGGAACAGGCTGGATTTTATCTTCAGAGCCCTATGACCTTGGCATTGGACTTGGCATAGCTGTGTCCTGGATGTACTTAATGAGCCGATTTTGGAATTCATTTTGCTGCTTTATCACTTCGTTGTCCTGTCATTCTTTGGGGTATTGATAAGAGGCCTTGAAAGTGAGTGAGGTGAGAGGTGGAGTCTTGCACCCGTCTCATCTCTCCTAGGAGTCCTAGGAGAGTCCTAGGAGTGACTCCACTGTGCGAGGAAACTGCCAGGTTTGTACTTTGGCAGGCAGAATGCATCGGGAGAGCAATAGGCAAAGATTAAAAAATAATCATGGAGCGACGATCTATGTTGTGTCAAGTGAAAAGGACCCAAAGTGCCAAACAATATGTGTCCTATAATATTTGTGAAGAAATTAGTGTGTGTTTATGTGAATCCCCTCTCCTTTAATTGGAATACATGTATGCATTTTTAATTATTTAGTTATATATCTGTGGCTTGCGTACATGTAGGAAGATCTGTAGGATAGGAAACAATGGACCAGGATTGCTACCCTTGATGATGAGGTATGACAAGAATTCCCCTCGTCTCCTTTGTGTGGGTTTTCAAAAACAAGCGTGTATTACTCTAGTAATAAAATAAGTGAACAAAATGTCATCCATTCAATTAATTGACGCTTCTGGAATCGCATGTGTGGTTCTGTCAATCAACGCTGCTGGATGCTGTGTTTTCTAAAGATCGTCAGAGAAGGTGACAAGCTCAAAGTTCCTTCTGAGTCGGGAGTGGGGGAGAGGGGAATGCGCTCCTTGCCCCGTTGTTTTGGGGGGTGGTTGTTGGTGCTGAAAAAATCCCGAATGTATTGGATCATTTTCCCAAAGGAAGACATAGGTCCCTAAGCATCCCCTGGTAAGCCTCGATCTCACGAAGAAAACTAAAACCAAACCCCTGGGGGTGAGCTGCCAGTGTCAGGAGCAGTTAGGAGCCTTTGGCCTGCGGCTCTTCAAGCTCAATAGCTCCACCTCTTACATCCATGCCAGGGACGCAGTGGCTACGCAGTGCAGCTTTTAAGAGTGAGCGTGGAGATCTGTTTCCCATTCTCCGGGGGTAGATCAGATTGACAGGCACCAAACACGGAGACCAGACGTCTCAAACCGCATATAAGCAAGTGTTTATAGTGTGACGAAGGCCTGCTTAACTCGAAGCGGTAACTGGAGCTGTCTGTGTTTCATTCATAAACCGTCCATGAAGCACTCATTCATAAAATCCTCTAGAGCACTCCTTCTCCGCCTCCACCCCCATCTTACAATGCTCCCCTCTTCCCACTTTCCAGCCCCCTTTGCTTTGGGGAATCCTGGCTGATCCTTGCAGGCAGAGCTCGGGGTTTGGTGCAGAGATGGATCCTTGCTTGGTTCTCTCGAGACAGGGTTAGGGACTGGGGACTCACAGCTGGTACCTGCGTCACGTCCACCACGGCCGCCTCACCATCGGTTCAGCGGGGTTTTCCTCCCAGGACGTTTCTGCTGTGAGGACGGGGACTCTCTTATTTCCTCAACGCCTTGAGAGCTGCAAAACAAACTCTCAAAAACCGTCCTTGAATGAATGGATGGATGAATGGTTGAGGGACAGCCATGGTCAGGGAAGGCTTTTGGAGGAGAGGCAGAATGGATCCTTGGAGGTTCCCTTTGGTGGAGAGGGCGAGGAAGCACGTTCCTGTTCGGGTGAAGCGATTTCATAATCAAATGAAGTAAATCTGTCCTGGGGAAGTTCTATGGTGCCCCTTGTTTTATTTTCTTTATAGCATTTAGCATCACTGGATATTCTCCTACTGATCTTGTCTGCTTATGTATAACTCATCTCTTCCTCTTGTCATGTGTCGTTGGGCAGTGACCTTCTTGGTATCATTTTCTTTACTTTTTATAAATATAGATATCTGCATCCTAACAACCCTAGCCTCCAGAACACTACCAGATACATAGCAGGATCTCAAAAAATAAGTGTCGACTGATTGTAGCACAGTGCACCTCTCTGTCCCAGCCCCCACCCCCAAGTAGTGCTGTTGCACTCATTTTCTTTCTACTTTTCAAACTGCAGATTCCGAAGCTGTCTCCACATTTGCCACGTCTGGCAAAGACACCAACTTTCAGGTTGAAATGTCATTGTCATTTTTCACTCGGGCTGTGTTGGCTGCTATTACTTGAACGCCTACTACTGCAAAAGATAGATTGAAGAATTTGGAAACGAGGTTCCTGCTGGAAAAAACAGCCAGCCTCTACCAGAAGTGGGGTTCGAACCCACGCGGATATAAATCCATTGGATCTTAAGTCCAACGCCTTAACCACTCGGCCATTCTGGTAGTCGGGTAGTCACCGCTTTATTTTTTGGCAACTCGGGCAATATCGGCCCAAGTTTCAGTAATAAAAAATTATTTTTATTTCCGAGGTAAGAGAAATAATACGGAGAAAAAAGTGGCTTTTATTCTTTCTCGCTGATTTCTTCACCTCGTCGTCAGAAGCAAGAAAACGAGAAGAGGCTCGTGCAGCGGAATTCCCAACACCTTGGAGCGACGCGATACCATCAGGACAGGGATTCATTTCCGTGCTTCTCACAACGGGTGAGTCAGGCTGGATACTCTACACGGCAACGTTCTCCTCCGTCCAGGACAGGTATTTTACTTTAAACAGTAATGAAACTAAAAGCGACTCTGGTGGGACTCGAACCCACAACCTTTGAATGCCTCCGTCTGTCTAGAAGTCCAATGCGCTATCCATTGCGCCACAGAGCCAGGTGCGCCAAGGGCCTCCCAGCAGCGAACATCAGCGCAGGAGGGGCGTGGACTCGGAAGCCCGCGCTCGCTCCCTCGGACTCGGCCCCGGGCGGAGGCGCCCAGGCGGGCTGCGTCAGGAGACCCGACCCCCTTCTGAGGGTTGCTCTCTACGCGCACGCGCCCCGGTCGCGAGCCTGGGTGTCCTCCGTCGCCTTGTTAAAGAAGCTGCACGCAATGAATAAGCTGTAGCGCAACGCGCTGACATGCGGTTCCATAGTGTAGCGGTTATCACGTCTGCTTTACACGCAGAAGGTCCTGGGTTCGAGCCCCAGTGGAACCACAGGGCGGTCTGCCCTTTTCCGGGTTCTCGTTGTTGCTGTCTTTTCCCAGTCAGAACTCCGCTTTTCCTCCTGGAAGCAATGCCGCTAGGTACGAGATTCTTTTAAAATTCCTTGTCTCTTCCGGTCCCGAACAGCAAATCCCTAACACAGCGCCCATCATTCAAACATCTCCAGTTACCAAACTCTGCAGCACTTTTTCTACCACGTGGTTCCATAGTGTAGCGGTTATCACGTCTGCTTTACACGCAGAAGGTCCTGGGTTCGAGCCCCAGTGGAACCATGCTGTCGCTCCTTTTCTTTTGGTCCGGCTGTTTTGCGGCAGATCTTGGGTTTGACTTCAGGAAGCCGCCACCTCGACCGCGCCTGTGGAGGGTGACAGGCCCCGTGGCGGCGCTCGCTCCGTCTCCCAGGCTGCCGGGGCGCGGCGGCTCTGAGGGGGCGCGGCGGCTCTGAGGGGGTCCGGGCGACTCCTCCGGGCGGGAGCGCCGCTGCGCCTGCGCAGTGCGCACTGCCGGGCCAGCCCGCCGCCCCGCGCCTGGGGTCGCCCGTCTATACTCCGCTAGAGCGGTCTCCTGTCTGCACTGCGAGGAAGGGGCACCCCCAAAGGCCCGCTTTTGCTTTGTTGAGCGACTCCAACTCCACTGGCCTCGGAACTTTTTGAAAACTTAACTTGAAGGACGGGGTGAAGAGTTCAAAGCTTCGTCGCGCGTTGCGGTGGTGTGGCCCGTCTTTCCACTGCTTGAAGTTGCTTCTGCGACGCGGAAACGTGTCGTGCAGTCAGCAGTCTAAAAATACAGTTCCGAGTCGTTTCTAAGCCACTTCGTGCTTCTTATCCACAAAGCAGCGCATCACGGGTACGGCTGCCCGGTCCTTCCGAGCCCCGCGCCCCAGCGATAGCCTGAAAAATCTCGTTTTCGTTCGTAAAGCCTCGCTCGTCCCTTCGCCGCCAGCCTTGGGACGGACTACAGCTCTGGATGATGCACAGTTCAGTCGTCTCCGGGCTGACAGTGCTGTAGTGGATTTCCTTATTGACTGACTTCCTGATTAATGCAGAATGTGGAGGGATACAAGCTCTGGAAGAGGCACTGTGTGGCCTCGCGAGGTCACTGTCCGGCCCCACCCCGTGGTGGTCACTCTAGTACTGTCCGTCCCATCTTACAGAGGACCCCGTGGAAGTCTAGAGAGGCCGAGTCATCGCCCAGCGTTATAGCTCTGCTCAGGGACTGAACAGGCGACCAACCCAGGCGACCGAAATGTTGGCTTTTTGCCTTAGAAAAGGAATTGCTGCAGCACTAGTCACAGTAGCCAAGGCGTGTAATCAGCTGAGCTGTCTGTCCATCAGCACATGAATGGTAGAAAGATGTGCTATGTGTATGCAATGGCATGTTATCCAACATAGAAACAGTGGAATCTGTCATTTGAGGCAGTATGTAGTAACCGGAGGGTGTAAGTGAATGTCCCAGGCCCAGAAAGACAAATATAGCTTGTTCTTTCTTGCTCAGGCAGGAAAGCTATGAAAATTGATTTTGTAGAAGCAGAAAGTAGAATAATGGCCGCTGAAGTGAGGCAGCAGCAGGGGCGGGTGGGGTGGTGGTGGTGATAGAGGGAACTTGGATGCTGGCACCAAATTACAGTTATATAGGAGGCATAAGTTATACTGTTCTACAGGGTCCCCATACGCAATTTATTTTATTATTATTGTTTCACTTTTTCATTTTATTTTATATCAATTTATTATTTATAAAAATCTGGAAGAATTTAAAGTTTCCTAAAACAAAGAAATGATTAAAGGTTAAGGGGGTGGAAATGTTGATTATCCGGAGTTGATTCATTCCGCATTGTACACATATATGGAATCATCACACTGAACTCTATAAATGTGTTCAGTGATTTTATGTTCATTAAAAAATAAAATGAATTGCTGGGCATAATATATACAATATGTTGTTTCTATACACATTGCTACTTTTAATTCCAGGGAGCTTGTACCAAATTATGCTTTTGCCATCATGAAGTGTCTCTCCCAAACAAAAAGGATTAGTGGGCTTTTGAGTCTTGGTTTGAGAAGTAAAAGTGTTTCAATTTTTGTCTTTTATTGTAAAGTTCAGTGTTTTTTATGTACTTAAAAGCTTATCTTCCCTCTCATTCTTTCTCCCTCCAACTCAATTCACCTCCTTTGTCCAATTTTCTATTATATTGTTAATGTTTTCTTATTGTCTTTTGTAGATTTAGATTTAGGACATACTTTGCAAGTATATTTTCCATACTTGCCATTTTCCTTTTGATTATATTTGTAAAATTTGGTGCTATGCAGAAATTAAACATTTTAAAATAGTCAAATTCATTATCCTTTTATTTTTTGGGGGGAGGGAGAATAGGCTTTTACAATTTCTTGCTTAGAAAATATTTTCCCATTTTGAGGTTATACTCCAAAACTTATTCTATGTATTCTGATTTGTTACTGGTCACGAGGGGAGTGTGTGTGTGGTTGCGGAGTGAGTTTCATGGGTTCTTTTCTTCAGGTTAGTATAGAAATAAAAAGTGAGGAAACAATTTGCAAAGAGGCAGAAACTTATTTGACAGAAAAGTGTCTGGTCTGAGAGGAGCCCAGGCAGAGTGGGACACTGGTTTTCAGAAAGTGCCCAGGGTTTTTAAGACATTATTGTTTTTCCCATTGGATCACCCTATGTGGGGTGCCCTTTGGATGGGGGTTTTACATACAGTATGTTGATTGGCTTGGGGCTCAAGGAGCGGGGGTCTCTTGGAGACAGCCCATCTCCTAAGGAGCTCAGCCCCCTCCTCTGTTAGTTCTGGATGAAAGATTACAGCCACCTTGAAGGTGTGATTTAAACTGCAAGGTCACACATTTAGCACAAGAAGCTGTAGTGGGGGGGATGCAGGCCTGTCTAGAGACAGACATTCCAGCCACAGCTGGCAGCCTGCTTGTGAAGGACATTTTACTTATAACTGAGGGGCTCAAGACCCCTGGCCCCACTGGACAGCTTCATGGTTATTTTGTAGTTAAACCTTCTCTAATGTTTGTATCTTTGGTTTACGTGAAATTGCTAAAAACTGGGTTTGCCATGAGATAGAGAAGGTGGATTTCTGGAAACTAGTTTAGTATAGCACTCTAGAAGTGTGTGAGTGTGTGTGTAGATCTACCTGCTTGATAAAGTCACATAGTTTCCAGAAATTAAACTGGTCCTGCCTCTTACATATCGCTTAATGTCCTTTTCTTTGAACTTTTTCTAGTTCTGCTAACCTAGGCCTTTCTGCTGTACTCCTTGGGTTCATCAAGCCCTGTTCCTTTTGCTTTTCTGTGTTTCACAGGCGAGGTTAGCTTTTGTCTCACAAAGGGTACAGGGTACAGTGTGGTATAGACCTTAGAGATTCAACATGGAGGCTTCTGTGCCCGACTGTGGTTCAGTTTCTCTTTTGGTCGTGTGAGCTTGGCGCAGTCCATACCCAGTCTGAGTTGTGTGACCCTGGACTAGCTGTGTAAGTGCTTCATGCAGTTTCCTCCTCTGTGACATTTGGATTAGCTCACATGATTCTTGAGATAATTTGGTGAATTGCTACGGGGGGCTTCAAAAATTCGAGGAGAATGTGCATTATCTTTCAATTCCATTTTTGCATGAACTTTGTTGATGCACCCTTGTTTTTTGGATGTTCTGCACATGATGAGCTCTGAGTAAGTGTCATCTCCTATACTGTTTTGCTAGGTAAATCTGGTGCAGCTTGGTAGAACGATGTGGCTTTTTCTGGCAAATGTAAGGTGTTAAGCAAGTCAGATCTCAAGTTGCTAGGCCTGTCTCTTCGACTTTCTTCTCCTTGTATCTCTGCACATCATCTTTCTTTATGTGCATGTCTGCACCCAGTGTTCCCATTTTTGTAAGGACGTCAGTTATATTGGATCAGGGCTTACCCTAATGCTCACATTTTAACTTGATTACCTTTGTGAAGACTATCTACAATTAAAGTCACATTCTGAGCTACTGGGGGTTGGAACTTTGACATATACATTTTGGGGAGGCAATGGCATAATTGAACTCATAGCGTATATTGTCCAAAACAGAACATGCGATTTTGCCCCGAAACATACGCTTCTTCTGCATTTCCCTCCTTGGTGAGTGGTCATCATTATCTGCCCATGCATGACCCCTGATAGACATTAAGCAATTACCCTGTTTCTTTCTCACTTTCTACATTCCACCATTCGGTCACCAGAGCCTGCATATTCTCTTATCTGCATCCATGTGTCTTCCATGCTGTACTTAGTTCAGGTCTCTTCATTTCTGCCTTGTGCTGCCATTTGTGTCCCTGTCTTTAGTCTTGCCCGTCTTTAACCTGAGCTTCAAGAAGTGGCCAAAGACTTTCCTCAAGGGTAAATAACATTGTTCCCCAGGCCCTTACCCTTGAAACTCCTGAAACTTTCTGTCCCTCTCTAGCCTGCCTCTTGTCCCATTTCCACCCTTCTCCAGTGCCCCAGTTCTTGGTGCCACTTCTGGTACCTTCATTTCTTCCTCACCGTTGTCTTTAAAGACTAAACTGCTCCCCATTAATGACAATTTGGATACAACTTCCTGTGTAATGCCTTTCTGAGTTCAATCCCAGTGTAAGTAGAAGAGTTCACTCCTTCTAACCCCATCCAATTTTGTGGCATTAAACCCATGAGGTCAGGGCATCTCACTATTTATTTTTATATCCTTCCTTCTCACACTCCCGGTTTCTGTTAAAAAATTATTCTGACATTTGTTCAAACAGCATGGAAAATTTTATTCAGAACTATTTCCATTGGTGTCAAGATTGTGGCAATAGGGGAGATGGATTGGGTAAATTCCAAATACAATGCAGACAGCTGGGGATTTGTAGCCAGGAAGCAGAGTTGGTGGGGGCTGAGGGTTGGGGGGTTGTCAGTGGATGGAAAATTACTAAGAGGAGAGACATCAGGAGTAAGGAGTATTCTGGCTTTACTGACTCAACAGAATTCTCTTTTTTTTCCCCTAAATATTTATTTAGTTGAAAGTCAGAGATAGAGAGAAGGAGAGAGAGTGTGAGAGAGAGACAGAAATCTTCCATCTGCCAAAATGGTTGTAATGGCACGGCTGAGCCAGGCAGAAGCCAGGAGCCAGGAGCTTCTTCCACGTTTCCCACATGGGTTCAGGGCCCAAGGACTTGAGCCATCTTCCTCTGCTTTCCCAGGCACACTATCAGGGAGCTGGATTGGAAGTGGAGCAGCTGGGACTCATATGGGATGCTGGCATTGTAGGCAGAGGCTTAACCTGCTGTGCCACAGTGCTAGCTTCCTCAACAGGATTCTTACTGAAGGTGGGCCAAGGAGGTCGCCTATCAAGGGTGGAAGAAATTCCAGATAAACTGAATTTGCAGGATCCATGCTAAAGGTGGGTCCTGGGCAGACAGGACAGGAAGGAGGCCAAGATCTAGAACTAGTGGGGCTGAGGGCTCAGAGGAGCCTGGCCTCTCCACGTCTCAGGCTGTCACAGGCACATGGTTCATGCGTGTGGAATTAAATGTGTTTCTGAGGAAAAGGTTTTCTAATAATGGTAGTTTAAAATCTTGGTCGTCTTGTTCAGTTGATTTAATTCAACCTCTGCAGTAATAGAAATCTATCTGTTGAAGAAAGAAAACCAGTGTTTTTGGAGCTTGTCTTTGTGGATTTCTAAACACAGCACACACTTTGCAGGGGGATGTCTTGTCAGAGATGCTGCATTTTAATCTTCAAAAGGGCAGGATTTATCCTAGAGTGAGTTGAAATACCAGACACTATCAGGTATTTCCTCTCAAAGACGATAAGGGAGAAAACCTTTGTGATTGCTGTTTAGCAAAACTTTTTAAGAGGAAGTATCATCCGTAAATTATAAACTTTTTGGAGGGTATGATAGTGACTTTACTTCTGCTGAATTGGCACATTTTTATAGAAGCTTGAGACTATGAAAGTATTTAGTTAGTGCAAAATACTAAGAAAATGCTACAGTAATACTTAATCTTTATATTCATTGATCTCGATTTATTTTTTGGCTAGTTTGACATTTTTCTAGTAATTGTTAAAGTTTTTAATTGACATAATAATTGCATATATTTGTAGTGTACAGTCTGATTATTGAATACATACACATGACATGTAATGATCAAGTCAGGATAATTAGCATTTCCATATCCTTAAAAATTTATCATTATTTGTGTTAGGAACCAATGAACTCCTTCTTTTCTAGTTCTTTATAACATATAGTAAATTATAATAAATTATGGTCCACTCTACTGAACTGTAGACACTAGAACCTGTTCTTTTTATTTAATTAATATTTAGGTACTCATTTAAGAGACAAATAAATTTGACTTTTTTTAAAAGATTTAATTATTTATTTGCAAGTCAGAGTTACACAGAGAGAGGAGAGGCAGAGAGAGAGAGAGAGAGAGAGGTCTTCCAGATGATGGTTCACTCCCCAATCGGAGCTGCACCGATCCAAAGACAGGAGCCAGGAGCTTCTTCCATGTCTCCCATGTGGGTGCAGGGGCCCAAGGACTTGGGCCATCTTCTACTGCTTTCTCAGGCCATAGCAGAGAGCTGGATTGGAAGTCGAACAGCCAAGACTCAACAGGCACCCCTAAGGGGTATTGGCACTGCAGGTGGCGGCTTCACCCACTATGCCACAGCGCTGGCCCCCATATAGCCCTTTTCTATATGCCTGAGAAACAGTGGTTTTTTGACTTACTACTTGTTGAATTCTTTTGGAAGATTAAGCTTGTGATTATAAAGTAAGTTGAAAATGTGTCATTGCAAAAATTAAAAAAAAAAAAGGAGGAGCAAGGGTGAGCATAAGGGAGGGAGGATACGGTGGGAAATATTATGTTCTTATAAGTATATATATGAAATACATGAAATTTGTTCCATTTATATAAATAAAAAAGCTCATGAAAAATAGAAAAAATTGGTTGGCACCGCTGCTCACTTGGTTAATCCTTTGCCTGCGGCGCCGGTACCTCGGGGTTCTAGTTCCGGTTGGGGTGCCAGATTCTGTCCCCGCTGCTCCTCTTCCAGTCCAGCTCTCTGCTGTGGTCTGGGAGAGCAGTGGAAGATGGCCCAAGTGCTTGAGACCCTGCACCCATGTGGGAGACCTGGAAGAAGCTCCTGGCTCCTGGCTTCGGATCGGTGTAGTTCCAGCCTTAGCAGCCATTTGGGGAGTGAACCAATGGAAGGAAGACCTTTCTCTCTGTCTCTCACTGTCTAACTCTGCCTGTCAAAAAAAAAAAAAAAAAAAAAAAAAGGAAAGAATTAAGCATATTGTAGCTTTATAGTACACTGAGCTGATGTTACAAGTATTTACATCAGTAGTTATCTCCCAGATTAGTAACTTTTTAAAAAAGATTTATTTACTTTTTTTGAGAGGCAGAGTTACAGAGAGGCAGAGGCAGAGAGTCTGCTGGTTCACTCCTCAAATGGCTGCAACTGCCGGAGTGGGGCTGATCCAAAACCAGGAGCCTGGAGCTTCTTCCGGGTCTCCCATGCCGTGGTTATGTTTTCTAGATTTTCCCTTGCAGTTCATGTACATTTATTTACTTTTTATGAAATAATGTGGAACCGTTTTTTTTTTCAGGTTTCCAAAAGAACGCTGCCAGAATTTATACTGGGATTTTAGTGTATGTATTTATAAATAAAAGAAAAAAGTGAAAGTCATGTCACAAATGGGGAGGAAAATATTTGCAAAAGACTTGATAAATTCAGAATTATATATATGTAATATGTATACTGTATTACACATATTTTCTTACAATGCAATAATAAATAAAGGAATCTAATTAAAAATGGGCATAAATATGACCAGATCTTTCACCAAAGATGATATACAGCTGGCAAATAACAGAATAAAAAGACTCACAACATTATTAGTTATTAGGAAAATACACATTAAAGTAACAATGAAATGCTTCTCCATACCTATTAGCAGTTAAAACACAAAACTGGAGGCCAGAGCTGTGGCACTGAAGATAAATCCTCTGCCTGGGGTGCCTCCATCCCATATGGGCACCTGTTCTAGTCGGCTACTCCTCTTCCAATCCAGCTCTCTGCTATGGTCTGGGAGAGCAGTGGAGGAGGGCCCTAAGTGCTTGAGACCCTGCACCCATGTGGGAGACCTGGAAGAAGCTCCTGGCTCCTGGCTTCAGATCGGCGGAGCTCTGGCCATTGCGGCCATCTGGGGAATGAACCAGCAGAAGAAATACCTTTCTCTCTCTTTCTACCTCTCACTGTCTGTAACTCTACCTCTCAAATAAATAAATAAATCTTAAAACACACACACACACACACACCTGACAATACCAAGTGTAAGTAAGAATGAGGAGCAGCTAGAACTCTTATACATTGCTTGTGATAATGCACATCATATAGTCACTTAGGAAAAGAGTTTAGGACTTTCTTATAAAACTAAAAACACTTACTAGGGGACCCAGAAGTCCCACTTGTGGGTATTTACCCAAGAGACATGAAAGCACATGTTTATACAAAGACCTGTATATATGTAAATGTTTTTTGCAACTCTATTTAAAATCTCCAGAAGTGGAAGGAAACTAAACAGGTGAAAACATAAGTAAATGGTGGTACAGCCATACAAAGGAATACATTTCTGATAGTTGCAGCCAGGATTAAATGCCAAGCGGAATGAATGAATGTATAAAAGGCTACATGCTATATGATTGCATTCATGTGATTTTTCTGGAAAACAGGAAAAACTGTTGGTACAGAAACAGGTCACTGGCTTGATTTTGGAACCCAGGTAGGGTTTGACATGATGCCTGTATTGGTCATTGTTCTCCAGAGAAATAGAGCCGGTAGGGTCTATGCGGGGATGTTGCAAAGGCTTTAGTATGGAGCTTCTCATGTATTTATGGAGGCTGAGAAGTCCCACATCTGCTGCTTCTAGGCTGGAGGCCCAGGAAAGCCAGTTGTTTTGGTCCATTTGGGCTGCTACAGCAAAAATACCATAGATGGGGTGGCTTATGATCAGTAGACATTTGTTTCTCACAGTTCTGGCAAGTCCAAGATTTGATCTGCACTGGTAGATCTCGTGTCTGGTGAGGGCCTGCTTCCTCTCACTAATGGCCATTTCTCTCTGTCCTCTTATGGTAAAA
Source organism: Oryctolagus cuniculus (assembly GCF_051225735.1). Taxonomy (NCBI): domain Eukaryota; kingdom Metazoa; phylum Chordata; class Mammalia; order Lagomorpha; family Leporidae; genus Oryctolagus; species Oryctolagus cuniculus. Next base: position 12,918,103 of record NC_142867.1, read on the forward strand.
TAGGCAATGGAGCACTCCTGTGGGGAGCAACTCGGACTAGACTAAGTTACTCGAATTAAGACTTATTCTATGCATCTGCTCTCCCACAATATGGCACTGGGAGAGGAGTAAACAGCTTCTACACAGCTGCCTCCCGTTCAACCAATAAACAGCAGGACCTGCTCCTGATTGGAGGAGAGCAGCGTACTCTGCGTGTGGGTAGCAGAGTTGGGATTGGTAGAAGAGGACTATAAAGGAGGAGAGAGACAACATGCACCAGGAACATCTATCTGAAGGAACACCTGTGCAGCCCCTGAGAGAGCTGGCCAGCGGTGTGCCGCTCCCCCGCGGAAGTGGGGAAAGTGGCAGGGGGAACCGCCCTTCCACGGAGGTGGAAGGGTCGGTAGCCAACCCGGGAAGAACCAGCAGCCAACCCGGGAAGGGCCAAGCAGACAAAAGAACAGCGCAGGGTCCTGTGTCGTTCCTCCGCGAAGAGGGGGAGCGACATACTCCCATCTAAAAATTCATTTATTTTTTTGCTTTTGCATTTTTTTTTTTTTTTTTGACAGGCAGAGTGGACAGTGAGAGAGAGAGACAGAGAGAAAGGTCTTCCTTTGCCGTTGGTTCACCCTCCAATGGCCGCCGCGGCCGGCGCACCGCGCTGATCCGATGGCAGGAGCCAGGAGCCAGGTGCTTCTCCTGGTCTCCCATGGGGTGCAGGGCCCAAGCACCTGGGCCATCCTCCACTGCACTCCCTGGCCACAGCAGAGGGCTGGCCTGGAAGAGGGGCAACCGGGACAGAATCCGGCGCCCCGACCGGGACTAGAACCCGGTGTGCCGGCGCCGCAAGGCAGAGGATTAGCCTAGTGAGCCGCGGCACCGGCCAACATTTCTTTCTTTTTTAAAGATTTATTTATTTATTTGAAAGAGCAGTAGAGAGAGAAGGGGAAAGAGAGAGAGAGAAATATTTTCACTCCTCAAATGCCTGCCAACAGCCAGAACTGGGCCAGCCCCAAGCCAGGAACCCCAACTGGGTCTCCCAGGTGAGTGACAGGGTCTTAAACGCTTGGGCCATCCTCTGCTGCCTCCCAGGCACATTAGCAGGAAGCTGGATTGGAAGAGGAGGGCAGGCAGGACTCAAACTAGGCACTTCCGTGTGGGATTCAGGCATCCCAAGCAGCGACTTAACCCATTATGCCACAACTGTCTTTTTTTGTATTTTTAAATATTTATTTATTTACAAGGGAGAAGGAGAGAGAGAGTGAGCGAGCGAGTGAGCAAGCTAGTGCTCCCATCTGTTAGTTTACTCCCCAAGTGCCCACAATGGTTGGCCCTGGACCGGGTCAAAGCCAGGAACCAGGAACTCAATCCAGGACCCAAGTACTGGAGCCATCACCTGCTGCTTCCCGTGAATGTGATTAGCTGGAAACTAGAATCAGGAGCAGAGCCGAAACTTGAACCCAGGGGCACTGTATGGGACACAGGCATCTCAACCACATTTTAAATGCCAGGCCAAACACCTGCCCTTGAATTGTTTGGATTCCTTACATTTTGGATATTAACCCCTTATCGGTTGTCTGGTTTGCAAGTACTTTCTCTCATTCCTCCCATTAATTTTGTTTTTATAGTTTAGAAATATAGTAGTAGATGGGTTCTATGATGTTTTTATTCTACTCTAGACTATCTATTTCATTTTTTAAAACTGAATTCAGACCCACTAAAATCATATCACACCCTTTAAAGTTTCAGGACCTTCAGTTTAAACAACATTGACCCGGAGCAATGTTTCTCCAAATGTGATACATAGACCATTTGCATCAGAATCATAGGAGACTGGGTGGGAGGGGAGAGGTGTGCTGATTTAAGACAAAATTCCTGGTATCTCTTAGATGGTGACTGGAATTTTGTATTTTCATCAGTTAACCAGGTGATTCCTATGCCCATTCAGGTTTGAGTATCACTGGCCTGGCAGCACATCAGGTGCCCCAGCAGTTTTCAGCTCTAATCTGTGTGGCCCTAGACTCACAGGACTACATAGGAAATATCCTTGGAAAACAGGTACAGGGTTATTCCTCTTGATTCACGTGAGAATTCATGTAGAAAGTAATTTCCAGTCCTAAGAAACAGATGTGAATTTTAATGGAGGGAAAGCCAATATGATGAGTTTTGGTGTTTCATCTCTTGGTATAAAAATTGAAAAGTTGACAAACTTCTGTCCAAAGGAGAAATCCAGAAAAGGAATGGCTCCCTCTAGTGGTAATGTTTTACACAGCAGATCCGGCCCCTCATAGGTGTGGGAGATGTTGAAAAATTCATCACAAATTTGAATATATATTAGAATATGAAGTTAAAATATTGTTGTCAGGCAACACATCTCAAAAGAGAAGGAAAAGCACATTTTCATGAAAAATAGATTTTTATGTATACTTTTATATCCATCCAGTCTTAGGAAACTCAATGTGTATCTGTGTGTGTGTGTGTGTGTGTGTGTTAATTTTTTTTTTGAACAATTTATTTAATTTATTTGAAAGGCTGAGTTACATAGAGAAAGGTAGAGACACACAGAGAGGTCTTCTATCTGCTGGTTCACTCTGCAAAGGACCGCAACTACCAGGCGAAAGCCAGGAGCCAGGAGCTTCTTCTGGATCTCCCATGTGGTTGCAAGGGTCCAAGGACTTGGGCCATCCTCTGCTTCTTTCCCAGGTACATTAGCAGAGAGCTGGATTGGAAGTGGAGCAGCCGGGACTTGAACGGCTCCCATATAGGATGCCAGTGCTGCAGGCTAGGGCTTTAACCTGCTGTGCCATAGACTGGCCCCTTAATTTAAGTTTTGAGAGACAAAAAGCGAGAGACAGATATATATCTATATAGAGAGAGCTCCCATCCGCTGGTTCTCCAAATGGCTGAAATGGCTAGGTTAAAGTTGGGAGCTGAGAACTCAAATCAGGTTTTCCACGTGGGTTGCAGGAACCCATTTACTTGAACCAATCATCTGCTGCCTCTCAGGGTCTGCATTAGCAGGAAGCTTTAATTGGAAGCCCAAGATGGGCATTGAAACTAGACATTCCAATATGGAATATGCCATCTAAACCAGCATCTTAACTTCCTAGTCCAAATGTTTACTTATGTGTTTTTAAATTAAGTATATGTTATGTATGATCACTTTCCATGTTAAAAAATATATCTGTAAATACACATGTATATAGATAAAACCCATATTATTTATATATATATTTGTATACACACACACGATAGTCTCATTGTGGATTCATAATTATTTGCCTCTGGAAAATAAAGACTAAATTCTAGAATAAATTCAGCAAAAAGTGCGAGGAAGGGAAGTTTAGCTTTTATAAAAACATGGCTTTTAAGAAATGAAAATAATTTATAAGAAAAAATATTTGATATCTTTTATGGTTGATAGATAAAGAAACCAACTGGATATGTAAGAATGGGATTCTGTACTCTGGTTTCAAGAGAAATTTCATTTCTGAGGTTTCTGTTTCATGACTAATTAGATACAAAATTCAAGAAAGAAGTCAGAAGTGTGAAACTTTTACTTCTAGGTAGGAAGTAACAACCAACTGGAAGAAGCAGATGCAGATTTTTAAAAGATCTTGCAGCTGTAGTAAGCAAATGTATTTTGTCTATAGTGCCTGCTTTTCCTGGGCCACCATACCCTTCTTTTTTTTTTAAGATTTTTAAAATTCATTTTAGAGGTAGAGTTACAGACAGTAAGAAGTAGAAAGAGAGAGAAAGATCTTCCTTCCACTGGTTCACTCCTCAAATGGCTGCAATGGCAAGAGCTGGGCTGATCTGAAGCCAGGAGCCAGGAGCTTCTTCCAGTTCTTCCACACGGGTGGAAGCACTTGGGCCATCTTCTGCTGCTTTCCTAGGCCATAGCAAAGAGCTGGATTGGAAGAGGAGTAGCTGGGACTAGAACCAGCGCCCATATGGGATGCTGGTGCCGCAGGCGGAGGATTAACCTACTGCTCCACAGCGCCAGCCCCACCATACCCTTCTGCTCCTCAGGCTCCCTTTGACTTCCTGGGCTCATATTTATCCCCTCTCAGGTCTATCTACTGAAGCTTCCTATTCTACATCTCCACTGCAGATGACACTTGGGGCCTTCCACAAGTCCCCTGACCATCTATAATGAATCCCTTGAAATGCAGTGCTGAGGCAGACTTGGGAATGTCCCCCACCCCCAGTCCTGCTATTCCCACCTCTACCACCACCACCACCCAGGGTATGCTCAAATCGCTCTGACCTTCCAGTGCTGTATCCAATTTGTGAAGTGGTGGCTTTTTATCTATCATGTTCTCCATGAACTGAGTTTAATTTATAAAGCTTGCCTAAAGCAGGACTTTGAGGGTAAGCACTAAGGGAGAAACAATAGACCAAGATCTAATTGGATGGTTTGGGTTATTTTTTTAGAACAGGTTTCCCTTGTTTGTGTTTGTTCCTAGATAACACTATGGAAATATGCCCCCTTCCGTTATTCCAGCCACACGGACATTGGAGATTGCATGGGGGATAAGACCTGGGTGTTAGATGGAAATGAATGTATCCTGCCCAAACTTGAGTTAATTCCATATTCAACTATTTGCTTGTCAAAACATAGGCTTCTAGGAGACCAGCTGGAATTTAATCTTCTCATTTCCTTTACAGTAAAGAAGAGGGGCTAAAGGGTATCCTAGAGAGAAGAAGGAGGGAGACTTTGGAATGGTAGATTTGTAATCTTACAGCTAATCAGCTCCTGAATGATAGAAAATAGTTTTCTTCTTAAGCCTTTGTTTCTTATGGGCTTGTGAGTCAGGCATGTTCTAGGGATGCAGGAAAAATAGGATTTCTTTCTCATTGGAAAGTTGGCCTTCCTTAGGCTTCTGTTATGTACTCTCGGGTCATGTGAGAAGGACAGCCTTTCATGGCATCACAACAGAGCAGATGTTTTTATAGATGAGCTTGTCTGAGACTCCATCAAACCTTGTACGAGGCAGCAGAGATAGTAAAACATACAGTTAACGGAGGACAAGACATCTCAGATAGGGCCCTGTGTTAATTAACTAGGAACCATTTGATAATACATGAAACTTTTCTCTTTTTGCAAGAGGAATACTGAGGTTTTCTTAGAAAAATGGAATTTGAAACCTCCAACATTAATAATGTATTTCCACATAGGAAGTGGTGACTGGATTGCATAGCCTTGGTTGCTGGTCCCTGGAAGTCATTTTACTAATAAGCACCTGGACAACACATGGTACATCTACAACTCAAGACTCAAGAGAGGACCTCCTCTCAGACTTCATTTCCTTGCCTGAAGTGAGGTGGTGGGGTGATCTAAGCATTCATTAAGAGTTCCTTTAAGAGCTGACAACTTACAGATCTGACTCGATGTTTATAAAAACCTCAGCATGAGAAAACCCTACAGAGGCGATTGCCTCAGGACAACCTTAACTGAAGCACAAAGACAAAAACTTTGATTTTAAGATAGTCTATTGATTGGGACCTTCTTTATGTTGTAAGGAAATACTTCAAATAATGCAATCTAGACGTCATAGTGTTTACAGCTTTTTGTAAGGTCTTAAGTGTTTTCTTCGGTCTCCTCATGGTTGACTTCATCTCCTGGTTCCTCAAGGTATAGATGTTGGGGTTCAGGACAGGGCTGCAGACAGTGAAGAAGATAGGGGGGTTCTGTCCATGTGGAGGGCAGCGAAGGGCTGGGCCTAATCACAGACGCATGATCACCACAGTGATATTTGAGGTGCAGGATATGACTTTCCTCTTGCCCTCTCCGGTATGTGACCTCTGCATTACTGGGCAGGACTCAAGGGGAAAGAACAACTACAGTGTAGACATCAAGCCATTATTGGAAATCATTAAGACCACAAGAGCAAACGTGTGGTGCAGGCATGTTTGAGGACCTGGAGGACATCACAATAGAAGCAGTCAACAATTTTAGGTTCACAGAAGGGGAGGGGGAGCAACAGGGAATTCTGCATGATGGTGTGGACAAAAGCCCTAACCCAGGAGGCCATGATGAGAGCAGTGCATCACCCCCTACTCATGATGATGTGGTAGTGCAGGGGCTTGGAGATGGCCATGTAGTGATCACACGTTATCACAAACAAAGAAAAAATATCTGCCCCACCAAGGAGGTGGAAGAAAAACATCTGTGTGATACAACCGTTGAAGGAGATGATATTTTTCCTTGAAAGAAGACCTTCCAGGACCTTTTGGATCAGTGATATAGGAGAAGCAGATGTCTAAGACAGAGGACCATGGGACAGGGGGTATACAAGGCTGTAATGATGAGACTCAGCTCCTAGTGACCATGATGAGGTTTCCCAGCAGAGTTGCTGTGCGCACCTGAACTAAGGAAAAGTTAAGACCAAGCCCAGCTCTTGGAACTGGGTCAGTTCTTGCTGCTGAGATTGCCGACTCCTTTGGATTGTATTTCTTCTTCCTCAACCACATGGGGAGAAAAATACTTTTTTTACAGGTGGAATATCATTAAAAACAAAAGAAATGTGAGTTTTGTGCCTTGGGTGTCATTTTTTGGAGTTATTTCCCTTTTGGGCAAAGATACCTACACTTCAGTAAGCTATCCACAATGGATTTTTTAAAAGATTTATTTTATTTATTTGAAAGACAGAGTTACAGAGAGAGGTAGAGAAAGAGAGAGAGGTTTTCCATCTACTGGTTCACTCCCCAGATGGCTGCAACGCCCAGAGCTGCACCGATCTGAAGCCAGGAGCCAGGAGTCTCTTCCAGGTCTCCCACATGGGTGCAGGGGCCCAAGGACTTGGGTCATCTTGTACTGCTATCCCAGGCCATAGAAGAGAGCTGGATTGGAAGAGGAGCAGTCAGGACTAGAACTGGCACCCATATGGGATGTGGGCACTTCAAGCCAGGGCTTTAACCTGCTGTGCCACAGTACCAGCCCCCACAATGGATTTTTTAGAGACTGCCCTTTCTTCTAATGTAGAAACATATCTGATCTTAAAAAAATGCTATTTAATTTTCACTTGTTTGAAATACACACAGAGAAAGAGCTGGGTCAGGTTGAAGTCAGGAGCTGAACTCAATCTGGGTCTCCCACAGGAGTGGCAGGGACCTACCTACTTGAGCATTACCTGCTGCCCCGAAGGTGTGCATTAGCAGAAAACTGGAATCAGAAATAGAGCTAGGTCTTGAACCTTGGCACTTTGGTATGGAATGTAGGCATCCCAGGCATCTCAAGTAGTATCCTAACTGCTGTGCCAAAGGCCCACCACCATCAGTGTTTCTTGAGTTCTCTCAGAGCATACCAAAGAGTAGGTTTCCAATGGTGTAATAGATTGAAGCCATGAATCAGTTTTTTTTTCATAAAATTCTTATTAAAAATTTCAGGGTGGCAAGATTTTATACATTCTACTTTTCCTCTTGAAAATTCACTAGATTCTCTGGGAAGTGAAGAGACTTGTGTAATGTATTTAACAAGATTTCATCACAGGACACTCTCCCCCTCTCAGATTGCATCATTAACATTGCAGAATGGGCTGGTGTTGTGGCACGGTGGGTAGAGCTGCTGCTTGTGACACTGTTTAGGATGCCAGCATTCTATATAGGCACCAGTTTGAGTCCTGGCTGACCCACTTTCCGATCCAGCTCCCTGCTGATGTGCCTCTGAAGGCAGCAGAGGGTGGCCCAATTGCTTGGGTCCCTGCACTGACATGAGAAGAAGCTCTTGGCTCTTGGCTTCAGACCAGCCTCACTCTGGCTGTTGTGCCATTTGGGTAGTAAAACAGTGGATGGAAGACATCTCTCTCTCCATATAACTCTGTCTTTAAGTAAATAAACTTTTATTTTATTTTATTTTATTTTTTTTTTTATTTTTGACAGGCAGAGTGGACAGGGAAAGAGAGAGAGAGACAGAGAGAGAAAGGTCTTCCTTTGCCGTTGGTTCACCCTCCAATGGCCGCCGCTGCAGCCGGCGCACCGCGCTGATCCGATGGCAGGAGCCAGGATCCAGGTACTTTTCCTGGTCTCCCATGGGGTGCAGGGCCCAAGCACCTGGGCCATCCTCCACTGCACTCCCTGGCCATAGCAGAGAGCTGGCCTGGAAGAGGGGCAACCGGGACAGAATCCGGCGCCCCGACCGGGACTAGAACCCGGTGTGCCGCGCCGCAAGGTGGAGGATTAGCCTATTGAGCCACGGCGCCGGCCCAAGTAAATAAATAAGTCAGAAGTGTGAAACTTTTACTTCTAGGTAGGAAGTAACAACCAACTGGAAGAAGCAGATGCAGATTTTTAAAAGATCTTGCAGCTGTAGTAAGCAAATGTATTTTGTCTATAGTGCCTGCTTTTCCTGGGCCACCATACCCTTCTTTTTTTTTTAAGATTTTTAAAATTCATTTTAGAGGTAGAGTTACAGACAGTAAGAAGTAGAAAGAGAGAGAAAGATCTTCCTTCCACTGGTTCACTCCTCAAATGGCTGCAATGGCAAGAGCTGGGCTGATCTGAAGCCAGGAGCCAGGTGCTTCCTCCTGGTCTCCCATGCGGGTACAGGGCCCAAGCACATGGGACATGGTCATCCTCCACTGCCTTCCCTGGCCACAGCAGAGAGCTGTACTGGAAGAGGAGCAACCGGAACAGAACCAGCGCCCCAGCTAGGACTAGAACCCGGGGTGCCAGCGCTGCAGGCAGAGGATTAGCCTAGTGAGCCATGGCGCCAGCCAGAAATACAACTTTTTAAAAAAATTGCACAGAACTGGTTTTCTAGACATCATTGTTTGTGAAGAGTAGAGGAATATACACTCTGTTCTGCTTTCCCTGTAAAATATAATTCTTTGAAATAATTGCAGCTAGAGCAGACTTAGTATTTAAAAAACAGATATGTTCCATACAATGGAATATTATACAGCAGTAACAAGAAGTGAACCATTAAGCCAAGAAGAGACATAGAGGAAGTTTAAACGTCAGTGGCTAAGTAGAAGAAGCCAATTTGCTGAAGCACATAATATATGGTTACAACCACATGACTGTCTGGAAAAGAAAAATTATAGGAACAGATAAGGAATTGGTGTTTGACAGGAGCTGAGGAAGGGAGTCAAGTAAGGATGAGGAGGTGGAACCCAGGGATTTTTAGGGCAGTGAGACTTCTGTATGACACTATATGTAATGGTGTGTACATGAATGATGCATGTGTCAAAGCCTGTAGAATGTGCAACAGGATGGGTGAGCCTTAGTGTGGACTATGGACTTTAGTTAATAATGTAACAACATTGATTCCTTAATTGTTAATTAATGTACTATGCTAATGGAAGATGCTAATAGAGTAAACTGTGTTGCCGTTGGTGAGAGTGAGTTTATGGGACCTCTCTGTACTTCCTGTTTAATTTTTCTGTGAACCAAAAACTACTCTAAGAATAAAATCCATTAAGTTTTGAAAAATCAGATATACCAAAGGATACAACAATGTAGAGCATAAATGTATAGATATCTATTTTACATATGTTTATGTATAAAGTTCCCTCTATAAATCCTAATGCAGCAGTTTCCCCTGCTTCTCATTCTGTTTGCAAGAGGACATTTAAAGTAAGAGCTACTTTGACAGGCATCTGGATATCATGGTTTCATCAACTGATCAAAAGAAAACTAACTCTTGCAGCTTTCTTTTTTAAAATTGGCTTTGTTGAAGTGTAATATATATACAACAAAGTACATTTTTTTAAAAGGCACTATTTGTATGTCATTGTAAAAATTAAAAGATAAGAAAGGAAGGTGGAGAGAGTGTAGGGTGGAAAGTATCACTGTGTTCCTAAATCTGTGTATAGGAAATACATGAAATTTGTTCACCTTATATATAAAAAAGGAACAAAATGGAAAAGATACTATTCAATGAGTTTTGACATATATACATAGTGAAACCATCTCCATAATGAATCTCCGTCATCCCCCCAAATCACTCCTGAGCACTGCACTCAGCACCTAACAGCTCCTTCCATGCCCTTGCACGGCACCTAAGTGTAGTGTAGCTTCAATTGCATAAGGCCATGTGCCTACCTTGACCCCAGCCCCTATTAAAATGCTTGCCTGAGAAAAGCTCAAAGCTGCCAGGAGAATTCACTGTCTATGATGAAAACCCCCCTTTCTTAGAGCATTTGTTGGATTGGGCTTACAATAGTGAATATGTATCTCTTGCAGCTCGGAAGTAGCTCTCTCAAGGACCTGAGAGCCACTTCTTTGGGATGTCATCATTGGGACTGGAAGGGCATAGCTTCGATGAAGCCATCTAGCAGGCACAGCTGCCTCATGGCGCTAACACACCAGCCCCTGGTACTTTTCCATTACTCTCACTCTGCTGAGCTGAACAGCCCCGTCCTTTACTCGCCCTTTGCAAAGTCCAAATCACCTCTGCACAAAAGGAGCTCAGCTTTCCCCTCCTGTCGATAGTTCCTGAATAAAATCTGTGTTCAGCCCTGACTGGTATTTGGCTGCATCGGTCTTTGACAGGCCTTTGTAGTTGTTGCCTTCATGTTCTGCTGTGTGGAGGCCAAGCTCTGGTCTTGCTGCTCACACCTGGATGCCTGGATTTCATCACATTTTGCTTCTAATTTTCTCAACGGAACAGAACTTCTCTGTGCAGACTATCCCCCTGTGCTCTTTCCTTTGAAGCCCAAGCAACACAAAAGAAAATAGCTAGACTTACTCTCTTTATTATCTATTCATCCATCAAACGCAAAGGATTTCATAGCTTTCAAACTCTTTTGGCTTTTAAAAGGGCCAGGTATTTCTTCAGAGTAAATAATTTAAAGGGAAAACATCAGAACACATGCAGCTTTTTTAGATAATGAGTGGTGTTTTTGCTTTTGTTTTGAACTATGGTAGAAAGTAATGTTGTATAAAGAAGAGGCATCAGCTTGGGAGACTTGAACTTTGATGCTACGCCCGGAGCCTTCATAGAGCAGTGGTAAATATTTAAAGGCATCTGTACCCCGGGGGATTCAGGCTTTCATCAGTGAAATGGGAGCATTTGCTGCCTTGAGTCCTTTTGAAGGCAGCAGAGTCTGAACGGCGCATGAAGAGCATTAAATGGGTCTGCCCATCTAGGTGACTTCTAATCCTCGGTAGCCTTAATAGTCAATGGTTTCAATCATGTTGCCCTTCAATTACTTTGTGACTAGACAAGCTTGTATTCTGTGCATCAGCCTGGTTTAACCTCAGGAACCATAACCCTCAATCTACAGGCTTTGTTTTTGGACCTTTAACTTTAAGCTCATTGGTGGTGGCAAGAAAAGTGGCTGAAGTCAAGAATTTCTGGGAGCAGTCTAGGGAAATGGTTAGAAGAATGGGCTTTGCAACCCAGAATGGCCACTTTAATATCTTAGTTCTGCCATTTTCTAGTTATTTCTAGTTATCATTGCTACTTATTCAATGTTTCTGTGTTTGCTCATCTGTGAAGATTAAATGAAATACCTCATGTGGCAGGTCTAGAAATACACCAGGTTTCTTCAGTAAATGCTAACTATTTTTATTCTTTTTTTTTTTTAAAGAATTTATTTATTTATTTGAGAGGTAGAGTTACAGACAGTGAGAAGGAGAGACAGAGAGAAAAGTATTTCTTCTGCTGGTTCAGTCCCCAGATGGCCACAACGGCCGGAGCTGCACTGATCCAAAACCAGGAGCCAGGTGCTTCCTTCCGGTCTCCCATGGGGGTGCAGGGGCCCAAGGACTGCCATCTTCTACTGCTTTCCCAGGCCATAGCAGAGAGCTGGATTGGAAGAGGAGCAGCAGGGACTAGAACTGGCGCCCATATGGGATGCTGGCGCCGCAGGTGGAGGATCAGCCTATAGAGCCATGGCACCAGCCCCTATTTTTACCCTTTTAGGTTGAAGTTTGCTATGAATATCTTGTACCATCTAAGTCCACCTCTTTGGTTTTGTGTCATCAGCATTGCTATTTAGAACCATCATCCTGAGACATGGCAGGACTCTTATATAGAAGTCATCAATTGCTGCATAGCAAGTGACCATAAACAATCAAAAATTGTTATCTCACACAATTTCTGAAGTTCAGGAAAGTGAAAACAGATTAGCTGGTTGCTTTTGGCTCAGGATGGCTCATGAGACTGTAGTCAAAATGTCAGCCAGGTCTACAGTCGTTTGAGGTTCCACTGGCATTGAAGGATTCACTTTCAGTCTTACTGTTGTGAATCTTGGTAAAGGTTTGAGATCCTCACCATAAGGGCTCCTCCACAGGGCTCTGCACAACTGGCTGCTCCCAGGGCTGAAAGAGAGAGAAAGTACCCAAAACAGAACCCTCCATTTGTAACTGAATCTCAGAAATGATGCACCATCACTTGCATGCAGAGTAACCCTGATTGGCTGTGGGAAAGGACTTCGGTGTGACTGAGGAGATGTGATCATTAGGGGCTGATTGGCAAAGATACTCCACATACTTAAATACCCCATATAAGCCTCTGGAGCCCAGGTTTTGGAATGAGACTCTGAGCTCAAATCCTGGTCTTACTATTGGTTGGTTGTGGGACCTTGGGCCAGTTATTTGGTCTTGTTCAGGATCATAACCGTACCTACCCTTGAGAGATGTTGGGGATTTCAAATAAGATAATTTATGTAAAGCACATAATCTAGATGCCTGGTACATGGGAAGTTCTCACTAATTACTAGCTATTGTTATTGTTACTGTGCTACAAGGATACTTCAAAAATTCCGTGAAAAAACAATTAAAGTATACATTAATTTTGGTGCAACAATTTTTTTGAAATCCATACCTGTGCTTTTAGAATATACATTTTCTATGAGCACTTTAAAGATCTCATATATTTCGCATAATGTTTGTCATAGTGTCCTTTTCACTTTCTCCCTGTCACCGATCAGGGAGAACATATGATATTTGTCCCTTTGGGACTGGCTTAATTCACTCAGCATGATGTTTTCCAGATTCCTCCATCTTGTTGCAAATGACTGGATTTCATTGTTTTTGACTGCTGTATAGTATTCTATAGAATACAAGTCCCATAATTTCTTTATCCAGTCTACTGTTGATGGGCATTTGGGTTGATTCCAGGTCTTAGCTATTGTGAATTGAGCTGCAATAAACATTAAGGTGCAGACAGTTTTTTGTTTGCCAATTTAATTTCTTGGGTAAATTCCAAGGAGTGGGATGGCTGGGTTGTATGGTAGGATTATATTCAGGTTTCTGAGGAATCTCCAGACTGACTTCCATAGTGGCTTTACCAGTTTGCATTCCCACCAACAGTGGGTTAGTGTCCCCTTTTCCCTACATCCTTGCCAGCATCTGTTGTTGGTAGATTTCTGAATGTGAGCCATTCTAACCGGGGTGAGGTGAAACCTCTGTGGTTTCGATTTGCATTTCCCTGATTGCTAGTGACCTTGAACATTTTTTCATGTGCCTGTTGGCCATTTGGATTTCCTCTTTTGAAAAATGTCTATTGAGGTCCTTGGCCCATCTCTTAAGTGGGTTGTTTGTTTTGATGTTGTGGAGTTTCTTGATCTCTTTGTAGATTCTGGTTATCAACCCTTTATCTTTTGCATAGTTTGCAAATATTTTTTCCCATTCTGTCAGTTGTCTCTTCACTTTCCTGACTGTTTCTTTTGAACTACAGAAACTTCTCAATTTGATGCAATCCCAAATGTTAATTTTGGCTTTGACTGCCTGTGCTTCCAGGGTCTTTTCCAAGAAGTCTTTGTCTGTGCCAATATCTTGCAGGGTTTCTCCAATGTTCTCTAATAATTTGATGGTGTTGGGTTGTAGATTTAGGTCTTTAATCCATGTTGAGTGGATTTTTGTGTAAGGTGTAAGGTAGAGGTCTTGCTTTCCACTTCTACATGTGGACATCCAGTTTTCCCAGCACCATTTATTGAATCGACTGTCCTTACTCCAGGAATTGGTTTTAGATCCTTGATCAAATATAAGTTGGCTGTAGATGTTTGGGTTGATTTCTGGTGTTTCTATTCTGTTCCATTGGTCTATCCATCTGTTTCTGTACCAGTACCATGCTGTTTTGATTACAACTGCCCTGTGGTATGTCCTGAAATCTGGAATTGTGATGCCTCCGGCTTTGTTTTTGTTGTACAAGATTGCTTTAGCCTTTCGAGATCTCCTGCGTCTCCATATGAATTTCAGCATCATTTTTTCTAGATCTGAGAAGAATGTCTTGGGTATTTTGATTGGTGTTGCACTGAATCTATAAATTGCTTTTGGGAGAATGGACATTTTGATGATGTTGATTCTTGCAATCCATGAACATGGAAGATTTTTTCATTTTTTGGTATCCTCTTCTATTTCTTTCTTTAAGATTTTTTTTTGACAGGCAGAGTGGACAGTGAGAGAGAGACAGAGAGAAAGCTCTTCCTTTTTGCTGTTGGTTCACCCTCCAATGGCCGCCGCTGCCTGTGCCCTGTGGTCGGCACATCATGCTGATCTGAAGCCAGGAGTCAGGTCCTTCTCCTGGTCTCCCATGTGGGTGCAGGGCCCAAGGACCTGGGCCATCCTCCACTTCACTCCTGGGCCATAGCAGAGAGCTGGCCTGGAAGAGGGACAACCGGGAAACCGGGACAGAATCCAGTGCCCGACCGGGACTAGAACCTGGTGTGCAGGCGCTGCAAGGCGGAGGATTAGCCTAGTGAGCCACGGCACCGGCTTCTTTAAGATTTTGTAATTCTCATCGTAGAGATTTTTTTTTTTTTTGACAGGCAGAGTGGACAGTGAGAGAGAGAGAGACAGAGAGAAAGGTCTTCCTTTTGCCGTTGGTTCACCCTCCAATGGCCGCCGCGGCCAGTGTGCTGTGGCCGGCGCACCGCGCTGATCCGATGGCAGGAGCCAGGAGCCAGGTGCTTTTCCTGGTCTCCCATGGGGTGCAGGGCCCAAGCACCTGGGCCATCCTCCACTGCACTCCCTGGCCACAGCAGAGGGCTGGCCTGGAAGAGGGGCAACCGGGACAGAATCCGGCACCCCGACCGGGACTAGAACCCGGTGTGCCGGCGCCGCTAGGCAGAGGATTAGCCTAGTGAGCCGCAGCGCCGGCCTCATCGTAGAGATCTTTAACGTCCTTGTTTAAGTTTATTCCAAGGTATTTGATTGTTTTTGTAGCTATTGTGAATGGGATTGATCTTAGCAGTTCTTTCTCAGCCATGGCATTGCCTGTGTATACAAAGGCTGTTGATTTTTGTGCATTGATTTTATATCCTGCTACTTTGCCAAACTCTTCTATGAGTTCCAATAGTCTCTTAGTAGAGTTTTTTGGATCCCCTAAATAAAGAATCATATCGTCTGCAAAGAGGGATAGTTTGACTTCTTCCTTCCCAGTTTGTATCCCTTTAATTTCTTTTTCTTGCCTGATGGCTCTGGCTAAAACTTCCAGAACTATATTTTATAGCAGTGGTGAGAGCGAGCATCCCTGTCTGGTACCAGATCTCAGTGGAAATGCTTCCAACTTTTCCCCATTCAGTAGGATGCTGGCCATGGTTTTTTCCATAAATTGCTTTGATTGTATTGAGGAATGTTCCTTCTATACCCAGTTTGCTTAGAGTTTTCATCATGAAAGGGTGTTGAATTTTATCAAATGCTTTCTCATATGGTTTTTCTTCTGCAGTCTGTTAATGTGGTGTATCACATTGATTGATTTGCGAACATTGAACCATCCCTGCATACCAGGGATAAATCCCATTAGGTCTGGGTGGATGATTTTTCTGATGTGTTGTATTCTATTGGCCAGAATTTTATTGATGATTTTTGCCTCTATGTTCATCAGTGATATTGGTCTGTAATTTTCTTTCTTTTCTTTTCTTTTTTTTTTTGACAGGCATAGTGGACAGTGAGATAGATAGGAAGGTCTTCCTTTGCCGTTGGTTCACCCTCCAATGGCCGCTGTGGCCGGCACACTGTGGCCAGCACACCGTGCTGTTCCAAAGCCAGGAGCCAGGTCCTTCTCCTGGTCTCCCACGCGGGTGCAGGGCCCAAGCACTTGGGCCATCCTCCATTGCACTCCCGGGAAGCCCTCAGTGTGGTCTCAAATTTCTCTGCAGTCTCCCACTGGGTTGCCAAGGTTACCAAGTTTGTGTACTCTGTGAGTTCTCTCGCCCACCCTCAGATTTTCACAGTCTCAGTTCATTAGCTCCACACCTTCACTAGGTCCTAACCTCCTGTTATTTCTTCCCACCAGAGTCAGGTTTTTCTCCTTGGCTGATGGTGGGCACCGCTTTACCTATGTCCAAAATGGTGCCTGCTCTTTTTCTTGCTTGGCTTTGTAAGGTGAGTGGAGAGAGAGGCTCGTGTCCATGCTGGTCCCTTTTATTTATTCATTTTTTTCTCTCTAGTTAACCTGGTGAACTTTCCCCAATGGGGCTTCAAGCCTCATTCCCTCTAGGCTCTTTCTGCTGTTTCCCCGCCAATGTCTCAGGCTACTGAGGTTTTGCCTCACCTCCCCTTCCAGCACTGGTGCGTAGACTCCGTCGCTGGGCTCCTGAGCCATGGGCATCCATGTTCTCCCATAGGTCCTCCGTGTCACATCCACTAGATCCGGAAGAGTTTCCTCTGCAATTTTTTCCCTGAGCCTTTCCCTGACACTACAGCAATTCCACTTCTATTAAACTATCTTCGGATAATGCTTTGTGATTAGAATTTTGTGGACCTTTCTATGTGGTTCTTGGAGTCTGACTATACTAGCATCTCACAAATTAAGCTGAAGCAACTTAGAAATTCTTTGAAAAGCTCTATCCTAACCAGTCATTTTGTATATATAAATGCATTTATTTGTTTATGAAAAATACTTGAGAAACATAAAATCAATCTTATATTTAAAAAAATCAAGGATGGTAGGACCAAGTACAGGTGACTTGTACAGGGTAAGTCAGAATTAATTTATTATATGATATTTTCCCATGAAAATATCAATATTTGAAGAGAAGTGCAGATTAATCCAGGTGTTTGATATTATGTTTAAAAAGTAGATTTAATGGTGTTCTGAGTTCAATTGCTTTTCCTCACTGTGTTTGATCAAGTTGGTTTGCATGAGTAAGCAATCAGTGCAGCTGCATGGGCAGTTTTTACTTGCCTTGTTGGTGCTACACTTGGGAGAAGAAACTCTGATTGTTCAGATCTTTGGTCACTTAACATTTTACAGAGGTCATTCATGAAGTAAAGGTAACAGAGAGATAGGGAAAAAATCATTGGAAAAAAAAAGTACAAAAGGGTATAGGGAACAAAGATACCAGAATAAGGATGGAAAGAAGTAGTAAATGACAGTTTGGAAGCTGAAGATGGATTTATCCGAAGACAGTTTTATGTCTGTATTAAAATTTTAATGTTTGGGGAAGTATGTATAAGATTGGAAAAGAATTGGTGGAGATACAATAAAACACTGGAAAATGCAATCAATAACGATGACTCTCATTCTAAAGAAGTTTCTACATAAACTTTTGTTTATGACTTGTCTATGGAGAGTATGGGAATAAGTGAGATTGCCTTCCATTAAATGTTGTTTTCTTGTGTAGTCTTCTTTGGGCACTATAGTGTCATGTTACTTAGAACCTAACCTTCTAGTCTACTGTCATAGACATGCTTACCTTGGTCACCTTTCCCTTTTTATGTTAAACTTCCTTCCTACATCTCTTTTATTTAAGTTTGATTCTCTGCATGTTGCACAGGTCCAATAGTCATTCCAGCAAACATTCTATGCATTAAGATAATCCCCTTAGAGAAAGTGTCTCAATCCCTGTAATGTAACTCAATTGTGAATTCTTATCAGTGAGTCATAAATGTGGAAGAGATCACTAGAATTCACCAGTCTTCCTGTTCTCTCTGGAAATGGAACTTGATTACATTCTTCAGGCTCCCTTGCAACTAGGAGAAGCTGTGTGACCAGGGGATGGCCAGTGGAATGTAATCAGAAATGGTCCACATTACTTCCAGGACTGGCCCATAAAGACATCTTCCTTCCTATAATTTGTAATCCTCTCTCCCTTTCTCTGTCTGCTAGAAGAATAGACATGATTCCGAAAATCAGGAGATTTTTGTTTAAAGAAAGTCTAGAGAAAAATGAAACTCAAGATGGAAGAAAATGCATCTCGAAATGATTGTGTGGAACAGCACCTATTTTCTGTTGTGACATGAGCGGGAAAAAAGTTTGTGGTCAGCTACTCAGTTTTGATGTTTTTATTACAATGATTAGCCTATTTTGATCCATACTTGAGAACCAGCTACATCCTTGAGCTTTACCATAATAGGAAATATAGTACTGTAAAGTCAATAGATTCCAGCAAAATACAGATAAATCTTCTGGAAAATCTCCATCCCTTTCACTACAGAGACTAGAAAATTCTGATTCATGGATTAAACTCATGCTTTTTAGGTCCCTTTCTTTGCTTTGTAATGGATTGAGTGGAAAGAATAAAGAAGTGGTAAAGTCACTTTGAGCAGAAACAATGGGAAATTTGGACCCATCTTGTCTGTGAATGGAATAACCTTGCTGTACAACAGGGATTCAGTTGCTTCTCATAGGAGTGCTTGGCATCTGCTTTTTCTCAAAGTTACCGTCTTGCACCCATCAGTGATATTTCTTTATGAATACTCCCACTAACAGAATGACCTTCTTCTTCCAGACAGGAAATCATGTCCTTGAAGTGATTTTCAGATATACTGTCTCCAGTAGAAATCATGGCTGTACATTGTGTAGAAGGCCACGAATGGAGGTTTTTTTCCCCAACTTTTAACTTATCAACTACTAGTTTTCACTCCATAGACTGTGTTCACTTTTTGCACAAATGTGGCACACTCTAAGAACTTTTCCTCCCTCTGAATATACTGTTTTCTTTGCTTAGATTGTTTTCTGCCTTTTACCACTGAAAAGGTCTATTTGATGTCAAATATCTTTGGAAGCTTTCAGTAAAGACCCTCTAATGTTTCCCAACACTTTGCTTATATCTTTAATAAAGCATTTTAGAGTTTACATATTGGGCGGTGACTAATTTAATATTTTTGGAGCAATATGAATCCTCACAACTGTCAGTCACATAGTATTTTCTTTTTCTTTCTTTCTTTTTTTGTTTGACAGAGTTAGTGAGAGAGAGAGACAGAGAGAAAGGTCTTCCTTCCATTGATTCACCCCCAAAATGGCCACCACAGCCGGAGCTACACTGATCCGAAGCCAGGAGCCAGGTACTTCTTCCTGGTCTCCGACATGGGTGCAGGCGCCCAAGCACTTGAACCATTCTCCACTGCCCTCCTGGGCCACAGCAGAGAGCTGGACTGGAAGAGGAGCAACTGGGACTAGAACCCGGCGCCCATATGGAATGCCAGCACCGCAGGCAGAGGATTAACCAAGTGAGCCACGGCTTCGACCCCAACATAGTATGTTTTCTATAAATATTTATTCAACGGATAGTTCAAAATGAATAGTGGAAGACATGAGTGAGTCTCACAAGTGGTTCTCACCCACATGGTCCCTGGCATATAGTATAGGATCAACCTCTTTTGGACTTGGTGGTAGCCTTAGATGTCCTTTTTTATTTTAAGGTACTCTCATTTTGAGAAAGTGAAATTTACTATCTACTTTCAAATTTTGGTGCTATCCTGTCCTTATCAGATTTAAATTGTGTCTGAATGCTGCACTCGTTTCTTGAGCCTCCTCATGGCTGACTTCATCTCGTGGTTCCTCAGGGTGTAGATCAGCGGATTCAGCAGAGGGGAGATGACAGTGAAGGTGACAGAGATGGCTCTGTCAGTGGGGAGGGCAGTGAAGGGCCGGGCATAGACATAGATGCAGGGCACAAAGTGCAGGGTCACCACAGTGATGTGGGAGGTACAGGTGGAGATGGCTTTCCTCCTGCCCTCTCCAACGTGAGATCTCAGCATCATCATTATGACCGTGTAAGATATGAGGAGAAAAAAGAATACAAACCAACTGAGTAAGCCATTATTGGAAATCATCAAGAGCTCCATAGTAAAAGTATCAGTGCAGGCAAGTTTGAGGACCTGGGGGACGTCACAGTAGAAAGTGTCAAGGATGTTGGGTCCACAGAAGGGGAGGAGCAGTAACAAGGAAATCTGCACAATGGAGTGGACAAACCCCCCCACCCAGGAGGCCACAATGAGGGCAGTGCATCTCCCCTTCCCCATGATAGTCATATAGTGCAGGGGCTTGGAGATGGCTATGTAACGATCAAATGCCATGATGGAGAGAGAAAAAACATCTGCTCCCCCAAGAAGATGGAAAAAGAACATCTGAGTGACACAGCCATTGAAGGAGATGGTTTTCTTCTCTGATAGGAGATCAATCAGGACCTTAGGAGCTGTGATAGAGGAGAAACAGATGTCAAGAATAGATAGATTGCGGAGCAGGAAGTACATAGGAGTGTGAAGATGAGAGTCGTAGGTGACTGTAACCATGATGAGGAGGTTTCCCATCAGGGTTGTCATGTACACCAAAAACAAGAAGACAAATAACACCCAGCTCAACTCCCGGGACTGAGTAATTCCCAGAAAGATAAATTCTTTCACTCTGGTGTAGTTCCCCTGATCCATTGGATCACAGATCTTTTTCCTGGTTCATCTCTGGAAGAAATAATAGTGAAATTATTAAACAATATGTTATAGTACCTAGTTTTATATTTTCATTTAAGTTTTAATTTTGGGCATTATCATGCCCAAAATTCGGAATGCCACCAATGGATGACAGATTACTCAGGTTTTTGAAACAATCATCTAAGCAGTCATGTTTACTATCATTGCAGGCACTGAAACAGAGGGTAGAGGTCTACTAGCCTATTCAATTACAACTTCACTATAAAACCTGACACTTAATGTCTTAATGTAGTTGAATTTATTCTTAATACTATTTTTAAGAATTTCTGTTCACAAGAGGCATCATTAATAACTAAAAGGTAACTTGTAAATGAGAAAAATATTTATAATACATATATTTGAGAAAATACTTATAGCTAGAATATAGAAAGAACTTCTACAGGTCATTTAAAAAAACCCAGATGACCCAAATGAAAAATGGCAAAAGGTAGGAACTAGTTCTTCACAAAGGAGGATATCCAAATGTTGACTCAACTTCATCAATTATTAGGAAAATGCAATTTAAAATTATAGTAAAAAACCATCACATACATATCAAAATGGATAAATTGAGAAAACAACTCTGTTTTTTTTCTTCATACTGTTGAACTCTTAACTTAGTATAAGGTTAATATTATGAGTATAAAGTAAACTGAAAATAAATCTTTGTAAAAATTAAGAGTGGGAAAAGGAGAGGGAGGAGGAAGAAAGGTGGAAGCATGGGCAGGAGTGAGGGTAGGGTGGGAAGTATCACTGTGTTCCTAAATCTGTATATATGAAACACATGAAATTTGTGTACCTTTAATAAAGTTAAACAGAAATACCAAGTGATGGTGAAGACATGGAGTAGTTGAAACTTTTGTATACTGTTGGTGAGTGTGTATTGATATATCTACTTTGCTGCTTGATAGCTACTAAAATTAAATGTATACATATATTCAAATGCACACACTGTATAACCTGTATATTATATATTATGCTCTTTCTCTCCATATGTTGATATATATTTCCTAAGGGGATATAATATATATATATATCTGTTAAACATATGTATGTCCGCTTCTAGGAAATGTCACTCAAAGACATGTCCTTGAATATTCCTAGAAGCACTGTATATCATTTCTTCAAACTGGAAAATAACAGTATCCAATCAACAGTAGAAAAGATAAGTTGTGTGAAATTCACACAATATTATTCAGCAACTACAATATTTATACTGTAGTAACAATATAAGTATCTCATAAACGTCATGCTGTGCTGAATAATACAGACACCAGAAAGCACTTATGCTTTTAGGGTGCTGATAGTGTGCTGTGCACATCTGAGCGTTTGTTACAGAACAAGCTGTTATATTAAGTTTGTGCAAAAATTCTTTGGGTCGTATACTATCTGTGTTATTCTGTATGTGAGTATATTATTCTTCAGTAAAAAGTTAAAAATAATAAACATATGGTAATTATAACATTTTAATCCCATGTGTGAAGGATTAATTTCACTTAAAGAAAAATTTAATGGATCACTCACTTCCATAACCGTTACTTTTATAGTTACATGGTGCTCTGTAGTTGCAAGGTTTTCAGAAAATTTGTGGAATACATAGAATTTATTTTGGTGATAAAAAATTTTGAAGACTATGCCCAGTTTTTTCACAGTCATATTTTCTTTTTTCTTGGCAGGCAGAGTGAATAGTGAGAGAGACCTTTTTCCGTTGGTTCATCCCCCAATGGCCGCTGCGGCCGGTGCACTGCGCTGATCCAAAGCCAGGAGCCAGGTGCCTCTCCTGGTCTCCCATGTGGGTGCAGGGCCCAAGGACTTGGGCCATCCTCCACTGCACTCCCAGGCCACAGCAGAGAGCTGGACTGGAAGAGGAGCAACAGGGACAGAATCTGGCACACCGACTGGGACTAGAACCCTGGGTGCCGGCGCCACAGGCGGAGGATTAGCCTATTGAGCCATGGTGCCAGCCAACATAGTCATATTTTCCATGAGCCTTTTGAAGACCCCCTCTACAGATAGAGATTTCACCAGCTGCAAGCTGAGAATTCCTTTTATTTCCCTATCACTTGTGGATTTTAGGTATTCTCAAATTCTTCTGTCATGTAGGTGACTCTGCTATCAACATGTAATTCTTTGCTGATTTTGATTTTAATTTTTCCATTTTCTTTTTCACAAAGCTCTTGTAATATTAGGGAAAAAAGTTCTTAAAATACCAAGCTCCCTCAAGCAGCACTCTCTTTTTCATTCACACAGAAAAATGAGATAAGAACTCCTATTCCTCCTCGATGTTTATGTTAAGGTGACAAGAGGGTCAGTGCTGTGGTGTAGTAGGTTAAGCCTCCACCTGTGGCACTGGCATCTCATGTGGGCTCCAGTTTGTGTTCCAGCTGCTCCTCTTCCAGTCCAGCTCTCTGCTTATGGCCTGGGAAAGCAGTGGAAGATTGCCCAAGTGCTTGGGCCCCTGTACCCATGTGGGAGACCAGGAGGAAGCTCCTGGCTCCTGGCTCCTGATCTGCCCAGCTCTGGCCATTGAGGCCACTTGGGGAATGAACCTGCAGATGGGATAGACCTCTCTGTCTCTCGCTTCCTCTGTCTGTAACTCTGCCTCTCAAATGAATAAATAAATCTATTAAAAAGAAAATAAGGTGACAAGAATAAATGTTCAGAATAATGATTGTAGGAGTTTCCAGGTCTCCAGAATCCCTGAAGTTGGAATCCCCACACTGTACTTACTGTGGCTGGAAAGTGGAGGAGCCATCCGGATGGAAATCTTTGGTTAATCTGAAATGTAGACACATATTGATAGCGTAGAGATGTGTTTTAATTAACTACAGCAACCCACTTTAGAATCTTCCTTTTGGATACTGAAAGGAGAAGTCAGTGGTTTTTAAAATCTTCTCAGGTGTTTGGCACTGTGGTGCAAAGGGTTAAAGCCCTGGCCGGTAGTGCTAGTATCCCAAATGGGTGCAGATTCAAGTCCTGGCTGCTCCACTTCCAATCCAGCTCCCTGCTAATGCACCTGGGAAATCAACAGAGGATGGCTCAAGTCCCACCCACATGGGAGACCCAGAAGAAACTTCCGGCATTGGATTGGCTCAGCTCTGGCTGTTGTGGACATCTGGGAGTTAACCAGCAGGTGGAAGACCTCTCTCTCTCTCTCTCTCTCTAACTCCATCTTTTGAATAAAATAAAAAATAAATCTTTACAACAATCTGCTCAGGGAAATCACTATGACAAGCCTAAGACTTTCTGGTGTCACCTGTTCTTTTTTCACCCCACTTCCCTCACTTCCTGTCTCCTGCTCTTCTTTCCTCTTTTCTTTTTTTTTTCCTTCCTCTGTATGCCATTTCCATCATACTGAGATGGTCTTTAGGAGGGAGAGGGGACTTGAATATAGGTCCTTTCTTTAGGAA
This sequence comes from Oryctolagus cuniculus, assembly GCF_051225735.1. NCBI lineage: Eukaryota > Metazoa > Chordata > Mammalia > Lagomorpha > Leporidae > Oryctolagus > Oryctolagus cuniculus. Next base: position 12,942,078 of record NC_142867.1, read on the forward strand.
GTTTACAGTGCTGTCAGCATGTTGTGGCTTGTGAAATCTGTAGAGAAGTAAGTGCAACTGTACATAATCTCGACGATAAGAACAGTAGCTGTATCTGTGCATGGTGTTTGTAACCCCCGTGCTAGTCAGGAATTCTGCTGCAGTGTGTCTTGCACTTGGATTTTGGTTACAGATCTGTGGATCATCTGGAACATTGATGCAATTTGGGGTTTGCCACTTCCTAGCTGGTGTGACCATGAGCAAGTCACTCAATAACAGTAGTGAACTCATGAGAAATTATGAAGCACACAGGGCATGAGGCAGTTCTCAAATGCACTAATGCAATTTATCTAAAACATGATGAGAAGAACTTCCTAAAACACAATGTGACTCTAAGGAGTAGGTATTATTGTACGTCTGTTGTGGAAATTAATGGCATCTGAGAATCTGATTTTCAGCAGTGGCTACCCAGTCCTGCTAATCCTGCTAGTCCTTACATGTGCTAGATCTATCTATGGAGGCTTATATGAGAGTGGTTCATTTGATATTGACCCTGTAGGTCAGTGCCATCCTCTCAATACTTTCAGGAAAGTGGAAAATGCCATCTCTTTTATGGGGATATATTTCCTTTTTCTTAGGGGCTTAAGTTAAAGCACATCTCCAGAAATGAAGGATATTTGTACTCACACACTTGCTTTTGAGGGATTTTCATAAAGTTTATGGAAATGCACATTAAGTTATGCATGGCTTAAACATTTTTTGCACCAAAAATAAACCTATATTTTAATTTCTTTTTTCCACAAGGAATCTTTATAAAAACAAAAATTAAATTTTTTTTGACAGGCAGAGTGGACAGTGAGAGAGAGACAGAGAGAAAGGTCTTCCTTTGCCGTTGGTTCACCCTCCAATGGCTGCCACGGCCGGCACGCTGCGGCCAGCGCACTGCGCTGATCAGATGGCAGGAGCCAGGTACTTATCCTGGTCTCCCATGGGGTGCAGGGCCCAAGTACTTGGGCCATCCCCCACTGCACTCCCTGGCCACAGCAGAGAGCTGGCCTGGAAGAGGGGCAACCGGGACAGAATCCGGCGCCCCGACTGGGACTAGAACCTGGGGTGCTGGCGCCGCAAGGCGGAGGATTAGCCTAGTGAGCTGCGGCACTGGCTAAAAATTAAATATTTTTGCAATTGTAAATATATTTATGTTATAAGCCTTTAAAGAAAATAAATACAGGATTATTCTCCATAAGAAATCCTCAATAGCTACATAATAGGCCCCAGGGGATCCATGCACTATTCAAGGTCTTAGCATTATAGAAATGTGGGCAGATTAATGCAACTCCAGTTTGCCAATTTTTGCTTGCTTTTAGAAAACTTTTATGGGATGATTCTTATGTGCAATGTCAAATGCTTCATTTTGTCTCTTTCAAAACATATACTATTGATGTGAAATAGTTACCATTATTCCGATTTTATAGATTAGGAAACTGAGTTATAGAAACATTGAATTCATCAAAGTATCGGCTGATAAAGCCTTTTCTCAAATCAAGATTTGATGGTTTATTGTAAAGACTGTTCCAAAGACTAATGCTGTTCACTACTGCAACCATCCTTTTCCCTGATGCTGATTAGTCCTTCCCAGAAAATGCTATGAAGGAAAGAGTTTAGGGAAAGTTTTTGCAAATCAAGTGAAAATATCATGTGGTTTAAGATGGTGGTGTTAGAAGCTAGTGTATGGTGAATGAGCAGAATGGCAGAGTGACTTAGCAGAGTGAATATCAGAAGTGTCTTTGAAAAAACAACTGAGTTTGAAAAAACCAGACTGCAGCCTTCAGAGCCACCTGAGCCAGCATCAGCTAAGTAGTGCTCCCATGACAAGGTGCAGAAATGAGTACTGAATAAACTTACCTCAAGCAAAAATTCCCCTTGAAAACAATGGATCTGTGGGCCCCTGTGGATGGTATCTTTACAGAATGGGAAAGATACCTTTAAAGTGTAGGATTATGCACGTTGCATTGAACTATATGCACAACAGCCAGAGAGTTAGGGAAATGGTTAAAGAAATACAGATTGATTCTACCTTTGCAAGGTCAAAATAAGAATCACAAGAATTTCCTAGAAATTACCCCAAAGGGTACCAGCCTTTGGAAACAATCTTATCAAATATTTAGACAAAGCCTGCAAACTGAGGGGTCTCCAGCACCCCACTGAGCAAATTGTGCCTCACTGAGTTGACTTTGTAGGATGACCGTCATGTCACCATTTTCTCTTTCTCAGTTTTAAAAACCCTCTGCTCTTAATCAAAATCCTACAAGTTTTTGAGACAGTATTTGTTATGCAGTGGCACATGAGGGCATGGATAAACTAGTCATTAGAACAACTTACTCAAAACCCCCAAACTTTTATTCCCAGCCAAGAAACACAGATGGCCACAATGCTCATCTGGAATCCAGGAATCACTGTTCTTACATGCTATTTTCCAAGGAAGTTACCCTCCTGGTATTAACACCTTCACAACTACCTTCAAAATATTCTACACCTCAATAACCTGTCAAGTAAAATGCAGCCACATCCCCTAGAGTCAATGGATATTTCTCTGTTTTCTAAGCTACACTTTCCCTCTTCCAAATAACAAAAGCTACCTCTTTTCTTTGCATCATAAAGAGTCTTGGCTTTCATGAAAACAAAATATGCACTTGTAGCATTTTTGAAAAATCACCAGTAGCAGCTTTTCAGTCTAAGAAGTTCACACACACTAACACTAATGGTTGGTTTAATCTCCAAGTGGGAAATTGATCCTCATATAGTGCCCCACCTACACTGCAGAAGTAGTAGGTACTGAGAAATTCTGTGCTTAAAGTGAAGCCTACCTTAATGCTAGTGATTTTGTTATCTTTGTTCTTCAGATGGAAAAAGACAACCTCAGGGAATCACATTGTTCTGAGTCTTCTGTTCTACCTTACCGTGTCTTGTCCAACTGTCTTAGTCACTCAGCTATAATCCCAATATAGGAATTAGCAAAGGGAATATTGTTGGGTTTGAACATGGAAGCTAAATGGCAAATGCCATGAAGTTCCTGTGGGAGTCATTAAAATGTCACCGAGTTACCCCCTCCCCCACCCTGTCTCCTGTCCGTCCCATTTCACACATCCGCGCAGAGGCCCCAGTGCACTTTCAGGACATATCCTTTCCTCTAGAGGAAGCACATGGGAGAGTGCATTTTCCTCTTTGACTCAGGAAGAAAGTGTTATGTTAAATCACTAAAAGGGCTATGCAGTCTTTCTCTTGACCAAAGTCATTTTGCCTGCAGTCAACAGGAAAATGAAACTTAAATAAAAAGATAGCAATGAAAAAATGATTGCTTGGTGGCTCCTCTCAGGGCAAGTCTCAGAGACTGGATTGTGTAGATACATATATGTAACTTCTGTTTAAATCAACATTATTGCCCCTATGCAATTATTTAATCTTACATCTCTGAGATCTACAGTTCACCTATAATCTGAAGAGGTAGAGAGGTGATAGTTCTTGAAGCTCATCAACCTCATTACTTCATGATTGTTTTATTTTATTTTTTCAATGAGATGTTTACCATTAACATGTTTGATACAGGGAACATATGTACCAAAGAGTAATTTGAAAGAAATATGTTGACTCTTCTATGGTTCTTAGCAACAAAGCTTTAAAACATAAACAATTCATCACTTCACAATATTTACATATATCAAGCGTCACTTTGTATACCATAGGTAGATGCAACTTATATTTGTAAATTATGCCTCAAAAAGTGGGTAAAAACTGGATTTAAGTAGAAAAAAATGCAGCCCAGGATATTATGTCATCCAGGTAAATGTGTGATGATATACCATGCTCTCTCATTTCTGAGTTGGTGCCTTCCTGAGTTAGTGTGTGTTTAGACATGGTTTGAAGAAGTCATCAGGTACAATGAGGTGGCAGGGGTCCTTGGATTCTTGCTCCCGTGTGATTAAACTTCTGAGATACAATGATTCAGATGCCATAAGTCTTTGGTGCCATCTGCTTTTGGCTGAGATAAAAAAAATTTTTTTTTTGACAGGCAGAGTGGACAGTGAGAGAGAGAGAGAGACAGAGAGAAAGGTCTTCCTTTGCCGTTGGTTCACCCTCCAATGGCCGCCGTGGCCGGCGCGCTGCGGCCGGCACACCGCGCTGATCAGATGGCAGGAGCCAGGTACTTATCCTGGTCTCCCATGGGGTGCAGGGCCCAAGGACTTGGGCCATCCTCCACTGCACTCCCTGGCCACAGCAGAGAGCTGGCCTGGAAGAGGGGCAACCGGGACAGAATCCGGCGCCCCGACCGGGACTAGAACCTGGTGTGCCGGCGCCGCAAGGCGGAGGATTAGCCTAGTGAGCTGCGCGCCGGCCAAGAGATAAAAATTTTATTTGAGTAATCCATGAGACAGGAAGGAAAGGAAAGTACACATTTGCCTATTAAATAGTTTGTGGTGTTGACTTTCCACAAGCAATTCATACAAAAAGCCTAAGAACTCTTGAGAGCATTGCTACTTGGGTAAAAGTAGCAGGACCTATGTATGCATAGTGACTTGACAAGTGTGATTGTTTTTAAAATTTCCATGGTTGGAAAAATAAGTTAATAATTGTGAATAGTTAGAATTTTAATCAGGTGACAAGATATGATAGGCATTTGTTCATAAGCACAATGAAAGTTTAGGGGGTCAGGCCAGATTCAAGGCATCAGTGAAGTTTGTCTTCATCTGTGTCTTGGCGAGGTCTCTAGGCTCTCTTTCTGGTCCTGCTAGTCAGATCTTCATTGTCTGATCTCTGATAGCTCCTTTCAGAGCCAATGTTTGTCCTTGACCCATCATTTTCTTTTGGTATGAAACTCTCTTGTGCTACATCTGCCATCAGTTTCAGGGTGACTTTTTAAGCTTTATATATCACAAGCAAGCCTACGGTATTGTTTTTTAATGATGGAAATTTTAAGATGATAAGATGGTTGGAATTTTATGGGAATTGCAATATTTTCTACTTCACCAGTTTTTTCTCTAGTAATGAGGAGTAGGTGCCTTAAAGAGGAAGGCCAATGGGGGATAGAGGTGATAGGGCAAGCTGTACTGGTGATATGAATAGTGACATTTGCCTTTCATCAAGCATTTATTGTCTGTTAGGTAGTTTATATCTCACATGTGTTATCTCATTTTAACCTTCACAATGACTCCATGGATGAATATTTTAAGTACCAATGTGTAAATGAACTGTGACCTCTGGAGAGATGAAATAACTTACTCATGATTATACAAATGGGGCACAGCACATAAGAGAGGGAAGAGATGTACAGTTCGGCACGTGCTCATTCAGACTTACCCTAATGGTAGAGTTAGAAATGTTTCAGGGAATTCCAATGCAATCTCATCAAGGTGGCATGTACTAATGCCATCTCACTAGTCAAAGTGATCAGTTTCAGTTCATAATTGATCATAATGATATAGGATTAAGTGCCAAAGGGATCACATAAACGAGACTAGTGTCTGCTAATACTAACTGATAGAATTAAAAAGGAGAGAATGATTCAACATGGGAAGCAGGATACAGAGCAGACTCATAGAATGGCAGATGTCCTAAACAGCACTCTGGCCTCAGAATCAGCCCTTAAGGCATTTGGATCTGGATAAAAAGCCCATGAGAGTTTCTCAGGCATGGAAATCTAAGACACTGTGGCAAAAAAATTGACCTAAATGAAAGATCTCTGTGAGTGAGATCCCAGTGAAAAGAATGGGCCATCAAAGAAGGAGGTACCTTTCTCTGAAGGGAGGAAAGAACTTCCACTATGATTATGGCCATGTCTAAATAAGATCAGAGTTGGTGAACTCAAGTGGCTTCCATAGCCTTGGCAGCTCATGACAAGAGCCTCAGATGATTACTGATGTCATAAGTAAGAGTGTCAATTGTTAAATCAACAACAGGAGTCACTGTGCACTTACTCCCCATGTAGGATCTCTGTCCTTAATGTGTTGTACTATGTGAATTAACAGTAAAACTACTACTAAAACAGTACTCTATACTTTGTGTGTCTGTGTGGGTGCAAACTGCTGAAATCTTACTTAGTAAATACTAAGTAGATCTTCTGTATAAAAGATAATTGATAATGAATCTTGAAGAATGGAATGGGAGAGGGAGTGGGAGATGGGATGGTTATGGGTGGGAGGGAGGTGATGGGGGGAAAAGCCACTATAATCCAAAGTTGTCCTTTGGAAATTTATATTTATTAAATAAAAGTTAAAAAAAGGGATTTGGACTGAGCTATGTATGACCCTGAAGTTAGTACTTTCAGCTACTGTGTTTTACTGCGTTTCCACACTGTGACTGTAGTCCAAGCTGCCTCTTTACAAAAACAGTTTGAAAACAGATTGAGGGGCCGGTGCCCTGGTGCGATGGGTTAATTCTCCCCCTGCGGTGCTGGCATCCCATATTTGCATTGGTTCTAGTCCCCACTGCTCCTCTTCCAATCTGGTTCTCTGCTGTGGCCTGGGAAAGCAGTAGAAGATGGCCCAAGTCCTTGGGTTCTTGCTCCCATGTTGGGGACCTGGAGGAAGCTCCTGGCTCGTAGCTTCAGATTGGCGCAGCTCTGGTCATTGCAGCCATTTGGGGAGTGAACCAACAGAAGGAAGATCTTTCCTCTGTCTCTCTCTCTCACTGTCTGTAACTCTACCTCTCAAATAAATAAATAAAAATCTTTTTTAAAAAAGAAAACTGATTAAAGTTTTTATCTTCTTTAATACATTCTCTATTGCTCTCCCACCGCCACCCCCAGAGGGAAAAATGTGAATTTTTAGTAGAGAATCCAAGCCCAAATTGACTCATGTAAGGCTGCAACTGGAAAATCAGTTCTTGGGAAGTAGGAATAAGTTGGCCCATGTTTGAGTGTCCCTGAGGTTCTGCTCTTGTATAAAATCACCATGAGAATGCAGATCTGGCATGTGTAGGTCTGCATTAAGATCTTATACTTTAAACAAGAATAAGAAATCTGCTCAAGCTTCATTCCTGACAGGGATAAGGGAAGACAAGCATTATTCACTTGTAAAGTTTTTGGTAGCTGAAGATCCTATAGCAATTTAATCAAGAGAAAAATTTCTTAATTTGTGATAGGCCACATCTACTCATATTGTATAAATAGAGGCATTGACTATGAACCTTTAGGAAAAGATAATAGTTTAGTATAGACAGGCCCCACACTATAATACATCACATTTATGTGATGATAGAACAATGGGTTGGGTTTATGAAGGTGTCTCTGTAATTAACTTGCTATAAGACTTTGGACAAATCACTTTATCTCTCTAGGCTTTTATTTCCTTAGCTTGTAGAAAAGAGATTGGATCATCCTTTTAGCCTGCCATATAATTGTCTTGATTGACATGTTGTTATCTTGGTGTTTGAACAGAAATGCATCTTTTTTAAGTCTTTATTTAATAAATGCATCTCTCATAACTACAACTTCAGGAATACAGTGGCCCTTCCCCCCATACCCACTCATCCACCCTGACTCCCACCTCACCTCTCCCACTCTCCCCCATACCACTCTTCACTATGGTTCACCTTTAGTTTGATTTTATATACAGAGAACCAACTCCATGTTAAATTCAGATTTCAACAGTTTGCATTCCCCTACATACAACATATAGAGTACAGTCTGAGAACAAGAGTTGCAGTCAATTCTCATAGTACAACTCATAAAGGACGGAGGTCCTACATTGGGAGCAGGTGCATGGAGACTTCTGTTGTTCTTTTAACGATTAAAACTCTTATTTATGATGTCACCGATCACCTGAGGCTCTTGCCATGGGCTGCCAAGGCTATGGAAGCCTTTTGTGACCATAGATTCCATCAGTATTTGAATACGGGCATAAGCAAAGTGGATGTTCTCTCTTCTCTTCAGAGAAAAGTACCTCCTTCTTTGATTGCCCTTTCTACCCACTGAGGTCTCACAGAGATCCTTCATATAGGACATTTTTGCCACAGAATCTTGGTTTTCCATACCTGAAATGCTCTCACAGGCCTTTCAGCCAGACCAGGAAGCCTTAGGGATTGATTCTGAGGTCAGAGTGCTATTTACAGAGAATGTCATTCTAGGAGTCTGCTGTGTGGTCTACTTCCCATATTGGACTTTTCCTCCTTTTTAATTCTGTCTATTATTATTACCAGACACTTGATGTTATTTATATGATCACTTTTACACCTGAACCTATCTATATGTTGACTTTAACATTTAACATGATCAATGCTATACCAATGAAAATACCAAAGACATTCGTCTCAGATCTAGAAAAAAATGATGCTGAAATTCATGTGAAAGAACAGGAGACCTTGAATAGCTAAAGCAATTTTATACAACAGAAACAAAGCCGGAGGCATCACAATACCAGACTTCAAGACATACTACAGGGCAATTATAATCAAAACAGCCTGGTACCTGTGCAAAAATAGATGCATAGACAAATGTAACAGAATAGATACCCCAGAAATCAATCCAAATATTTACAACCAACTTATATTTGACAAAGGAGCTAAAACCAATCCCTGCAGCAGGGACAGTCTCTTCAACAAATGGCGCTGGGAAAACTGAATGTCCTCTTGTAGAAGTGGAAAGCAAGACCCCTACTTTACACCTTACACAAAAATCCACTCAACATGGATTAAAGATCTAAATCTACGCCACAACACCATCAAATTAATGGAGAACATTGGGGAAACTCTGCAAGACACTGGCACAAACAAAGAATTCCTGGAAAAGACTCCAGAGGCATAGGTAGTCAAAGCTAAAATGAACAAATGGGGTTGATTCAAACTGAGAAGCTTCTGTACAGCAAAAGAAACAGGAAAGTGAAGACACAACTGACAGAATGGGAGAAATTATTTGAAAACTACGCAACCAATAAAGGATTAATAACCAGAATCTACAAAGAGATCAGGAAACTCCACAATAACAAAACAAACAACCCAGTTAAGAGATGGGCCAAGAACTTAAACAGACATTTTTCAAAAGAGGAAATCCAAATGATCAACAGACACATGAAAAAATGTTCAGGATCTCTATCTATCAGGGAAATGCAAATCAAAACCACTAAGAGGTTTCACCTCACCCCAGTTAGAGTGGCCCTCATACAGAAATCAACAAACAACAAATGCTGGAGAGGATGTGGGGAAAAGAGCACCCTAACCTACTGTTGGTTAGAATGTAAACTGAGAAAGCCACTATGGAAGATAGTATGGAGATACCTCAAAAATCTGAATATAGACCTACCATACAACCCAGCCATCCTACCCTTGGGAATTTACCCAAGGGAAATAAAATCAGTAAACAAAAGAGCTGTCTGCACCTCCATGTTTATTACAGCTCAATTCACAATAGCTAAGACATAGAATCAACTTAAACTATTAACTGAAGACTGGGTAAAGAAATTGTGGGATATGTACACTATGGAATACTACACAGCAGTAAAAAAGATGAAGTCTGGTCTTTTGCAACAAAATGGATCAATCTGGAAAACCTCATACTTAGTGAAATAACCCAGTCCCAAAGAGACAAATACCATATGTTCTCCCTAATCTGTGAGAATTAATCGCACTCCTAAAATGAAAGTTATAGAAGTGAAATTGGCACTTTTAGAATCAATGACTTGAAATGTGTCCTGGCTGTTGAGGGATAGTTTATTATTGTTACTTTCTATTTTGTATTTCCTTTTTTCCCCTTTGTTTTCTTTCTTTTTCTTTTCTCTTCTTCATACTATGTGTTGAACTCTTTAGGTAACATAAAGTTAATCCTATGTATATTAAGCCAATTGGAAAAGATCCCAGTAACAAATAAGAGGGGGAATAAGAGAGGGAGGAAGCAGTCTATAACTGTAAAGCTGCATAGTTCTGCATACAGTCCTACAGATTCACTTCTAAGGGCACAGCCTAAACACTTGTCATGGGACTCCAGACCCATTAAAACCCGTGGTATAAATGCCATCTTACCTGCTAAAATGATCATATTAAATGTTAAAGTCAACATATTGATAGGAAATGTATCATTCAACTCAATTCTGTAACACTGGTTATGTTATGTTGAAGAGAGGCTTGAGTTATTAGTTACCTAATAACTTAAATAGGAAAACAAATGGTCATGTAGTAAGTGTAGTTAGCTTATTGACAATGTATTTGAGTATATAAATATTAATCTATGGAAAAATAATTAAAACAATTTTTAATGAGGAAGAGTTTGGGATCATTTTTTTTATTCCCTTTCGGCAGGAAAAAGTCTTCTTTTCAGTCTTCTCATGGCTGACTTCATCTCGTGGTTCCGCAGGGTGTAGATCAGCGGATTCAGCAGAGGGGAGATGACAGTGAAGGTGACAGAGATGGCCTTATCAGTGGGGAGGGCAGTGAAGGGCCGGGCATAGACATAGATGCAGGGCACAAAGTGCAGGGTCACCACAGTGATGTGGGAGGTGCAGGTGGAGATGGCTTTCCTTCTGCCCTCCCCAGTCTGAGACCTCAGAATCATTAAGATTACTGTGTAGGACACAAGCAAGAAGATAAACCAAAGGGTGGTGACCAGGCCATTGTTTGAAATCATCAAGAGCTCAAGGGTGAAGGTGTCAGTGCAGGCAAGTTTAAGGACCTGGGGGACGTCGCAGTAGAAAGTGTCAAGGACATTGGGTCCACAGAAGGGGAGTGGGAGCAACAGGGAGATCTGCACAATGGAGTGGACAAAGCCTGCCACCCAGGAGGCCACAATGAGGGCAGTGCATCGTCTGATGCTCATGATGGTCACATAGTGCAGGGGCTTGGAGATGGCCATGTAACGGTCAAACGCCATCACAGAGAGAGAGAAAATGTCTGCTCCTCCCAGGAGGTGGAAGAGAAACATCTGTGTCATGCAGTTCGTATAGGAGATGGTCTTTTTCTTTGACATGAGGTCCACCAAGACTTTAGGAGCAGTAATGGAGGAGAAGCAGATGTCAAGGACAGCTAGATTTCGGAGCAGGAAGTACATGGGGGTGTGAAGGCGAGATTCACAGGTCACGGTGACCATAATGAAAAGGTTTCCCAGCACAGTTGTCAAATATACCAAACATAAAAAAAGAAATAAGAACAAGCTCAGCTCTTGGGACTGAGTAAGTCCCAGAAATATAAATTCATTTATTCTTGTGCCATTTCCCAACTCCATTGGATCATTCTCCTTCTTCCTTGTATACCTTGGAAAAAATTATTAGTATTATTTCATAAAGTATTTACTCTCCTTTAGCAAGATTCATGTTTGTAGAATCACATGTTAGGTCTGAGAACTCAAGAGGTGTTATGAACATATGAGTTATGATTCTGAGGTTATTGCTAATGCGTTCAAGATGATATCTTATCACACAAGTATTTAATTATTCTTTCTTCTGGAAATATTTAAGAACATGCATAAAAATAATGTTCTAGATATATGAGGAGGTCTTTAAAAACTTATGGAAAATGAATGTTATGAAAAACTATGCAGATTTCATAAAGTTTTACACCAAAGTAAACTTACCTTTTAATTCAATTTTCCTTGGCTTTTAAAAATGTATTTATTTTTTAAAAATTTTATTTGAAAGAATGGGGGGGGGAGAGAGAGAGAGAGAGAGAGAGAGAGAGAGAGAAAGAGAGAATGAAACCACTCGCATCTGCTGGTTCACTCCCCAAATGCCTGCAACAGCAAGGGCTGGGCCAGGTCAAAGCTGGGAGCTTGGAACTCCATCCTGATCTCTCATGTGGATGGCGTGGGCCCAAGTACTTGAGCCTTCACCTGCTGCCTCCCAAGCTGCACATTAGCAGGAACCTGGGACTGGGAGCAGAGGTGGGAATCAAACCCAAGGTGTACCAATATTGGATGCAGGTATCCCACATGGCATTGTAACCACTGCACTAAATGCCTGCCTACCTCTCCATGAAGTTTTTGAAGCCCCTTCAAATAATTTCTAAGATTTTAAGGTAAGCAGAGATGAGTGCTCAATTTTCAGAAAGAGACTTTTGTGGCATGAGATGTAAAAACAGTTTCTGTGTGGATAACACAGTGCCTGCTTGATGTGACTAGAACTCTTTATCTCCTACAGGTTGCATTTTTTCCTTTCCAGACAGGAAACTCCATTTAAGTGGTTCCAAGAATTCCTGTCTGCAAAATCGTCCCTTTGGATGGAATTCTGTAGAAGCACTCTCCCCTTTTATAAGTAAGAAACTTGATTCCACAAAAATTAGAAATCTTTAAAGCCATACGATTCATATCTATTATGGTTCTAGCCTTCTTTAAAGAACTTCTTTGTTTCTTCCTTTACATTAAACCTAAACCCCTGATGATGAAGAACTCCTCAGCTATGGAAATAAAAGGATGACTTGAGTGTCTCTTCTGCCATTATTCCAGTTTTTTCCTTAGAAATTAATTTATTTAGTGCTATCATCAACATATAAAAGTCTGAACACTTTGCTAAGTTTTGACATAAGTGCATATTCATGACACTGTCACCATTGTTAACATTGTGCACATGGTCACCACCAAAAGTGACCATATGACTTCTGTAATCCAGCACCCTACCCCTCCTTCCTCAGGCAACTGCTAATGTGCTTTATGTCATTACACTTTAGATTGTATTTCCTAGAATTTTCTACAAATGGACTCTCACTATTATCTACTTTCTGTTTGTGCAGCTTCTTTTAGTGTATTACTATTTTGTTCCTTTTTATTATATCTGCCAGTCAGTTTGTTCATTCATTCACTTGTTGATGAACATTTGGGGTTTTTCCAGTATTTAACTACTACACATCAAGCTGCTACAAATATTTGTGTGCATGTCTTTGCATGGACATATGTTTATATTGTCTTGAGTAGAAGGCTAAGTGTGGACTAACTATAACCTTAAAAAAAATCACTCATAAGAAAACAAATGACCCACTTAAAAATACAGATAGATGATTCTAACATATTTTTCAACAAAAAGATATAGGGATTGAAAGCAGACACACGGGAAATATGGTAATGTCATCTATCACAGAGGAAACCTAAGTGAAACCACAGGGTAAATTATATCATAGTGTAAATTAAAACAGTACACAGTGTGATGATTGACTTATGCTCTTCAACTCGACAGAAAGCTTTCTCTGCTTACAACAGCAGTATACACTTATTAGAATGATTGAAATAAAAAAGATGATATATCAAGAGTGGGCAAAGAGTTAGAGAAACTGGAATGCAGGTACATTGAAAACAGTTTGGCAGCTTCTTTCAGAGTCAAGCATATTCTTACCGTATAATTGTGTTGCTTTTGAATTCCCTTCTGTTTTTCACGAATACTTGAAGTGGACCTCAATTTCTTTCTTCCTAGTTTATCTGTCTTTTCCCCATAATAAGAAAGAAAAGGAGAGTGAAATCTCAGTGTTTCCATGTTTTGAGTGAATTTCCAGTACACATGGAGGTATTTCTTTACACCCGAGAACCTTCCCTTCTTTTCTTTCATCTGTTTGCATTTTTGTCCAATGGTCATTTAATATTGGAAAGCTAAAATTTTCTCCATGGGGTGATTTGGGCAAGTATATGACCACATTGAATCTCTACTTCTTCATTTGTGGAATGGGGATAATAATACCCACCTCATAAGGAAGTTACGAAGTTAAGGTGAATTAGCAGGTGTACAGGTCTCTGTATACAGGCTAGTTACTGGTTATGATTAGAATTAAGGTGAGTAACCTTAACAGTAGAGGTTCATCAGTAAATAGTGTATATTGAATCGAATGGCAGCTGAGCTATCAGTCCTGTATAGCTTCAAGAGAGAGAAAATGATCACCAGAAAACACCAACTCAGTGGAGACATTGAGAACAAACTTAGTTATAAAGTCCTCCACAGAGAAATGTCCCCCCACCCACCCCTTGTAAACAGCACACCTGGTCCCACAAAAGGGGAGAAGGCAGGCAAAGCCTTAGACCCCCAGGGGCCAAGCCTGTGTGTTAGAAAGGAATAGGTCTCATGTTTGCAAACTCACTGACAACTTCCTCCAGCTTCGGGTTCATCTTTATGCTATTTTTTAATCTATCTATTTAGAAAATAGTGATGGAGCTTGGGCAGAGTTTTAGGTTATCTGAGAGAAAGGAATAAAATTCAAACATATGGGAAAAAATTGAAATCTGAGAGTCACATGGGCGTGATGGAGACCATCTAATGACAGATGAAGAGCTACTATGAGTGACAAAAGGACGATGGAGGACGTGACATTTATATTTGAAGCACACGGAAATGGGAATAAATGGTGCTCTGGATTTAGAGAATCACTTGAGTATATGAAAATTGCTCATGAATATGGGACGTTTGGCTGGAAAGAAAGGGTGTGAACATGAAGGCATGGAAAGACAGGAAAGAAAATCATTGCTGTAAGATTTCATTTTTTTTTTGTAAATCTAAACAAGGATATGTAAGTATTCATTATACTAGTTTTTTTTTTTTTAAACATTTCTGAGGGTTTAAAATATCACATTTTCTCCCTATATTTAAATTTAGGATAAGCGGGCAGGAATTGGGTGCCAGTTATGACACCTGCATCCCATATCAGAATGCCTGGGTTTGAGTCCCAGCCTCCCTCCCAATCCCAGCTTCCTGCTAATGAGCACACCCCTTAGCAGCAGGTTATGCTCAAGTACTTGAATCCCTGCCATCCAAGTTGGGGGGTATGGATTGAGCTCCTGGCTTCTGGCATTTGGGGGAATGAAATGGTGTTTGGGAGCTCTCTCTCTTTTTTATGTCTTCCTCTCTCTGTCTCTCAGATAAAATATAAGTTAAATTTAGAGCGAGAATTACATCTGTTGATTTTAGTCTGAAAAATTTAGGAAGGAAATCTGAAACCACTTTTCTGTGTATAATTTAAGAGATCTCCTGAAATGAAGCTGCCTTTTCTTCATTCCAAGCTGACCTCATCTTTATGTCTGGCCTTTCACAATTTCCTCTTTGCTAATGTTTCTAATCTGTGCTGTTACTAAATGTTCTACCTGAAATTCAGCATCTTATGTACATCTTATATAATTTGTAGTGAAAATGCATTTATAAATCTTATTGATTTCAATTTTGTTTTCGTTTTTGTGTTATAGACACCCAGACGTCATAGCACAAATGCTCATGTGGAGTTATGTCTCTTACCTAAAGTCTCCAGCCTTCTTTCAAGAACTTCAGCGTGTTAAATAAAATTCACACAAACCGTGGGAATCAGAAAATCCTACTGAACTCTCTCTTAAGGCCATTGATTTCAGTGTCTTCTATCTTGATGTGGCAAAGGGCAGATGAAGGGATACTGTGTTGACTCCTCCACGCTGATTCACAGTGCCCCATCACATTTATCAATTCTTTAATCCCAGGATGAGTGTGAGAATTATCAGAAGGGTTATAATTGGATGTGGCTGTGGAGAAATTCTTCTGATGGTGAGACAGTTTCATTGGGAATAATTAAGAAGTTAACTTCTTAATTAAGAAGTTACATTTCAAGGCTCCTCTCAACTCAGACAATTTCTCAGACTTCCTTTGTTTTTGACAACTTTTACAGTTTAAGGAGTCCTGGGAGGATGTTTCATAGAATGTCCCTTACTTTGGGTTAGTCTGATGATTTTCTCACAATAGTCAGAGGTTGCAGGTTGTTAGGAGAAAGAATACAGAGGTAAAGTATCATTTTCATCACATCATATCAAAGGGTCCATGCCTTTACTATATTTATCATTGATGATACAAACTTTGAACACATGGCCGAGGTAGTCTTCATTATGTTTCTCCAGGGTTTTCTCCCTCCAGTTCCATATTGTACCCTTTAGGAGGAGACCATTATTCACAGCTCCTAAGAATTTGGAGCTATGCTTCATGTGCTTGAGGAAACTATATTATTTGAAATTCTTTTGTATGTGAGACTTATATATTATCCTCCATTTAATTATTTATTCAATCATTTATATGTACATGAACTCATGGATATTTAATTTATATACTTTGGGTTAT
The DNA here is from genome assembly GCF_051225735.1 of Oryctolagus cuniculus. Classification (NCBI taxonomy): domain Eukaryota; kingdom Metazoa; phylum Chordata; class Mammalia; order Lagomorpha; family Leporidae; genus Oryctolagus; species Oryctolagus cuniculus. The sequence goes on from NC_142867.1 coordinate 12,958,076, forward strand.
AATCTAACACTACCTTATATATTTTGTGATGTGGATTGTTCCAGCTCTGGCCATAAGAACTCTTTTTTAAAAGTTATTAGAGACGGTGACTTGATCAGCCCTCGCCCTGACTGTTGATGAACAACTTAATATGTTATCCCTCTTAGTATTTTTTTTGTTTGTTCTACTTAATACTTTTGGTTGAATACTGTAATCAATACACAATTATTCTTAAGTGCTGAAACTTAACTGAAAAGTGATCACTTTTAAATATAAGAGTGGGAATAAGAGAGGGAAGAGATGTGCAATTCGGGACATGCTCAAGCTGACTTACCTCAAACGGTAGAGTTAGAAACATACCAGGGGATTCCAATTCAATCCCATCAAGGTGGCATGTACCAATGCCATCTCACTAGTTCCAGTGATCAATTTCTGTTCACAATTGATTATAATGATAGGACTAAGAACCAAAGGGATCACATAAACAAGACTAGTGTCTGCAAATACTAGCTGATAGAATAAAAAAGGGAGAGAACGATCCAACATGGGAAGTGAGACACACAGCAGACCCATAGAATGGCAGATGTCCTAAACAGCACTCTGGCCTCAGAATCAGCCCTTAAGGTATGTGGATCCAGCTGAAAAGCCCATGAGAGTATTTCAGGCATGGAAAGCCAAGACACTCTGGGGAAAAAAAAAAAACTAAATGAAAGATCTCCACGAGTGAGATCCCAGTGGAAAGAAAGGGTCATCAAAGAAGGAGGTACCTTTCTCTGAAGGGAGGAGAGAACTACCACTTTGACCGTGGCCTTGTCTAAATATGATCAGAGTCGGTGAACTCAGGGGGCTTCCATAGCCTTGGCAGCTCATGACAAGAGCCTAGGGTGATTACTGATGCCATAAACAAGAGTGTCAAATTGTTAAGTCAACAACAGGAGTCACTGTGCACTTACTCCCCATGTAGGATCTCTGTCCTTAGTGTGCTGTACATTGTGATTTAATGCTATAACTAGTACTCAAACAGTATTTTTCACTTTATGTTTCTGTGTGGGAGCAAACTGTTGAAATCTTTACTTAGTGTATGCTAAACTGATCTTCTGTATATAAATAGAATTGAAAATGAATCCTCATGTGAATGGAAGGGGAGAAGGAATGGGAAAGGGGAGGGTTGCGGGTGGGAGGGACGTTACGGGGGGGAAGCCATTGTAATCCATAAGCTGTACTTTGGAAATTTATATTCATTAAATAAAAGTTAAAAAAAAAGAAAAAAAGAAAAGTTATTAGTTTAACTGAGAAACTGTAACATCTCTATGAGTTAAGTCCATGTTGACAGTCTGAAGAGTCAGCCACGTAATTAATGAAACATAATTGTTACATTGCAGAGTGGCTGTTAGCACAGACTAACCATCATCATTGCAATCACTACTAGTTTTGGAGCTCCTACCACCTGTCAGCTGTTTAATACTCACAGACTCTTTTGTTCCCCAAAGAAACTTTTAGTTAAGGAATACAAATTTCATAAGTACAGCTTGAGGGATATAGTGATTCTTCCCACCATACCTGCCCTTCTACCCACACTCCCACCCCTCCACCTCCTCCCTTTCCAGCTCCCAGTCCCATTCTCCATTAAGATTCATTTTCAATTAACTTTATACACAGAAGACCAACTCTATACTAAGCAAAGATTTCAACAATTTGCACACACACACACAAAACCTGTTTGAGAACACATTTTACAGTTAACTCTCATAATACAACTCATGGTGGACAGAGCTCCTGCATGGGGAGTTAGTGAGTGTACAGTGACTCCTGTTGTTAATTTAACAATTAACACTCTTATGTAAGATGTCAGTGACCACCTGAGGCTCTTAACATGAGCTGCTTAGGCATCAGGAACTCTTTTGGTTGTATCCTGTGTCCCTTTGATAGACCCTCAGTGATTTAATTTTTTGAGTGTTTCTTTGCTTTTTGGCATTAGAAGATGCTACAGACTCACGTAGAATATTCCCTGTCCCAGCGCTGGTATTGCCCATTTCTCCAAGGAAACTTGGTTATTTTTTATTTAAAATGTTTGTTTATTTTCACCTACTGGAAAGTCGCAGTAACAGGTGTTTGGGCTGGGGGAGACATACAAACACACACACACACACACACACACACTCAGTGAGAGTAAGGGCGATAGAGAGAAAATCTTCCATCAGCTGGTTCACTTCACAAATGCCTGCAGTAACCAGGGCTGTGCCAAGCTGAAGCCATCAGCCTGAAATTTCATCCAGGTTTCCCATGTGTGATGCGGGGACCCAAACACTTGGGTCATTATCTGATGCACCCCAGGATGCGTTAGCAGGAAGGTGGACTGGAAGCAAAGTAGTCAGGACTTGAAACAGTCCCCCAGTTAGGGATTCTGCACATCAAGTGATGTCTTAACCTGCTGGCGACAACTCTCACCTTGAATGGACTGTTTCCTTAAACATACCCTCCAAAGATTTTAAGAGAAGTGATGGGCAGTGCTAATTCTATGAGTGTTATAATTCAATATATTTTAGTAGTGTTTACTGTATTCCACTTGTGCCAGTTGAAGGAGATGCAACAATAAACAAAGCATAATTCTACTGGGAAAGATAGGAAGAAACAGAACAGGCTATTCAAAGGAGGTTCCTGAGTGTTGTGCTAGAGCCTTTGAGTGCTTTAAGTGCTGCTGAGGGAGTGCGTTGGACAGGTGGTCAATGAGTCTGTGGCTCAGAGGGGCAGGTATGGTCTTTGCTCAAGGTCACAGAACTCATCTACTGTGAGGTTTATATTTTAACTCAAGCTGTGTTAGTTCTCAGGTACTTTCTGTTAACCATTGAAGTGCGGAATTTACATGAAAAAAATCTTCAGGTGATAATTACTTAATTTGCTCCGATTACAGAATTGGAAAAAGAAGTTGATGTGGATGTGTTTATTTAATTAGGATGTGAGTACTTAGTGAAAGACCTTATGGAATCCCAGGGCTCAAGCTGTACCATTTTTCCCACATGTGTCTTTGCTATCTTCCTGGTAACACTGCAGGAATGGGCTGGGAGAGTCTGAGTGTGTTTTGGCTCTGTTTCCTTTTCCTTTATTTCTTCCAAGGCTTTATTGCAAAAAAGATATAACCTCTTCTGCTGACAATTTTATTTTTCTACCACTGTTACAGGAAATCAGGCTTTTTACTTAGATGACTGATCAGCATCTTTGATAGTCATTTGCATTTTAGTAGAAACAGAAAAGTTAATTAGCAAATAAAGTTTATTTAATGTGCATACCTTTCTAAAGGTGGTGATGGGAAGGAATGGCCAGTCTATTCACTGTCAGAAGGCCCGAGTTTTTTTCTGAGCCTCCTCATGGCTGACTTCATCTCGTGGTTCCTCAGGGTGTAGATGAGGGGATTCAGCAGAGGGGAGATGACAGTGAAGGTGACAGAGATGGCCTTATCAGTGGGGAGGGCAGTGAAGGGCCGGGCATAGACATAGATGCAGGGCACAAAGTGCAGGGTCACCACAGTGATGTGGGAGGTGCAGGTGGAGATGGCTTTCCTTCTGCCATCTCCTGCCTGAGACCTTAGTAATAAGAGTATGACCAAATAGGACACCAGGAGTAAGACAAACCACAGCGTGGTGAGCAGTCCGTTATTGGAAATCATTAGCAGTTCAAGTACTACTATGTCTGTACAGGCAAGTTTAAGGACCTGGGGGACGTCGCAGTAGAAAGTGTCAAGGACATTGGGTCCACAGAAGGGGAGTGGGAGCAACAGGGAGATCTGCACAATGGAGTGGACAAAGCCCCCTACCCAGGAAGCAGCTATTAATCCAACACACCGGCCCCTGCTCATGATGGTCACGTAGTGCAGGGGCTTTGAGATGGCCACATATCTATCTAAAGCCATCACTGACAATGAAAATACATCCACCCCTCCAATCAAGTGGAAGAAAAACATCTGAGTGAAGCAGCCATTGAAGGAGATGGTCTTTCTCTTGGACAGAAGATCCACCAGAACCTTGGGAGCTGTGATAGAGGAAAAGCAGATGTCGGCAACAGATAAGTTCCGGAGCAGGAAGTACATGGGGGTGTGGAGGCGTGACTCACAGGTGACAGTGACTGTGATGAGGAGGTTCCCCAGCAGGGTTGTCATGTACACCAACAGGAGGAAAAGAAATAAGACCACGCTCACGTCTTGATTCTGGCTTAGGCCCAGGAAAACAAATTCTTTTACTGGGGTTGAATTGGTTACCTCCATGATTTATTCTTTTTCCTCTTTCGTTTCAGGCTATGTCATGTGAAAGCAGTCGTGAGTTATTTTGTTGTTCCCCTAGCCCCTAGAATGCAATTCAGAAGTTTTCTCACATAGCAATAATGTTTGCAGTTTGTTGAGTTGTCCACATTTTTAAGATTTCAATCAGTTTGGTGTTCAAGTAAAATTATCATGCACAAAATAATTCAGCTGTTCTTTTCCTATAGAACTATTTTGAGAAATAAAATATGGTAAGTAATGATAAAAAGATACCATTACCAAGGTTAAGTGTGGTGCTTTGGGTCTGAAACTTCCAATATAATAAACATTTTTTCCTGTTTTTTTTTTTTTTCTGCTCTAAGTAAATATTTTCATCTCCTCTTGTCACTTAAGCTGATTTGAGAGTCAAAATGTTCCAGATTCCCTAAAAGGAAGAAAAAAGTATCATTTATAGGTTCTTAGTTTGTTTCAACGTTTGTTTTCTGCACTGTGCCAGAATACATTTTGACAAGAACCTATAGAAATTTTAGAAATCTTAAAGGTGATGTTTTTCCCCAAAAGAAATAACTTCCCTGCTGAGAGAGGCCGTGAGCTCTGTACTTGGAGATTGGAGCACTGGCTTCATCTCCTTCATACCTGCTCCAAGTGAGCTGACTTACGGGGACTCAGGCTCCTCAACTCTGAACTGCATGGCGTGGACGCTGTGTACATAATGTCAGTGTGAGACAGCGGGGAGGGGAGGAATCGGAGCTAACGGGGAGATTCACTTGAGAGGCTGCGGAACTGGATGTAGACCTCCGCGTCTGAATCCAGGTCCCTAATTTCAGGCTCTGCAAAAGGCAGGAAGTAACTGATGATTTGCTTGATTTGTTCTGCTCTATTCCTCCTCCCTTCTCCATCAGATAGCTGGGAAGGGCTGAGTGTGAAGTCAGGATGCCCCATGAGGCCTTCAGATCCTAGACTTTACGTGACTTGTGAATGGTTCTCTTATGAAGAAAGGTTTTCTTTCTTTCCTACAGATGAAGAAATGATGTTCAGAAAGACAAAGTCATTTCCCCAAACTCACAGCAGCAATAAGTGGTAGGCCTGGACTTCAGATATGGTTCTGATGAGCTCCAAAGTTCCACCTGCTACAACATACTAACACTTAAGCGCTCAATTGTTGAGAATTATTTTTTCACCTTAATTTTAGGGTAAAGGTGGCATAAAAACAATCCCTGATGAGTTTTGTAAAAAAAAATCATAGTCTTCAGATAAATTTGGACATGCATATGTTCAACCCAACACACTTGTAGTGTACCAGCCTCAGTAAGATTTTGCACTTAAAACGTTGCCAAGTGAGTAGATAATCTCTCTCTGTCTCACATGTGCACACACACACACACACACACCACCCATCCACCTACCCACCTGATCTATTAGGAGGATAGAATGAACTGGTTTAAGTAAACTCAAACAACTTCACCCTTTCTCCTCTCACAGGATGTATCCTGCAAGGCATCCGAAGCACAAACATCAAATTGCTTAATTAGACTCTTTTAAAACCTGAGAAACGAGGCTATAGCTGTGATGCTCACATTGGTGTTCATTTTCTTGGAATGCTCTCCTTATTATTGTCCACCTTCACAACTTCATCGATACACAAAAATTCTGTTAAGACTTTATCAAGCTTTTTATTTTTGTGTTTTTTGCCATTCTCTCCTTGCGTATAGTTGGCATGTTCTCACTCTTTATGGTTCTGTTTCTTAAAAGCCTATATAGGCTAGCGCTGTGGCGCAGTGGGTTAGCACCCTGGCCTGAAGCACTGGCATCCCACATGAGCACCAGTTCTAGTCCTGGCTGCTCCTCTTCCAGCGGATGGAAGACCTATCTCTCTGTCCCTACCTCTCTCTGTAACTCTGTCTTTCAAATAAATAAAATAAATCTTTAAAAAAAAAGCCTATGTATTATTTCAAATGTCAGACATCACTATATTTATGTAATATAATACTCATCATTGCATTATAATATTCATAGCCAATGAACATGTATTACAATCTTAAAATGAGTGGATGATTTGTGTGAGTTAAGGCACAAAATGAATGATAAAAAGTGAGACATCATGGCCGGTGCCGCGGCTCACTTGGCTAATCCTCCGCCTGCGGCACTGGCACCCCAGGTTCTAGTTCCCGTTGGGGCACTGGTTCTGTCCCGGTTGCTCCTCTTCCAGTCCAGCTCTCTGCTGTAGCCCGGGAGTGCAGTGGAGGATGGCCCAAGTGCTTGGGCCCTGCACCCGCATGGGAGACCGGGAGGAGGCACCTGGCTCCTGGCTTTGGATCACTGCAGTGGCCATTGCGGGGTGAACCAATGGAAAAGGAAGACCTTTCTCTGTCTCTCTCTCTCATTGTCTAACTCTGCCTGTAAAAAAAAGGTGAGACATCAGAGGTAGATTTGGGTGGCATAGGGGATATAATGACATGGTCATTTATGGAAATAGCAAAAACTAATTGTTTAGTGCTTTTATATAAGAAATGGCATCAAAATTGGTTTCTTTAGTTCTTACTACCACCCATTAGATAATACTAGTTTTAATGCTATTTTTTCATGTGAAATTGGCAGGGTTTTCAAAGAGTTCATGAAAAATGCACATTATCATAATTCTATTTTTCTGTGAACTTTTTGAAGAACCCTCACGTACTATGGATCTATGATGGGTACAATGAAGGATGAATAAAATGAGGGATAGGAGATAATAGTGTTTTTATTTTTCCCCAAATTCAGTCTGTACAGATGAAAATTTTGTATTGCATGGACAGTTGGAAAAATCTGTCTGAGGGTGAGCATTTGACAGAAAGGGACTCTGGAAGCTATTATTAGACTTATTTAAGTCTGAAGTTGTCTCACCATAAAGCAAGTCAAAGGTCACACAAATGCATGATGACTTTTCTCATACCCAAAGGACTACATTTCTATATCCCTCTTAACACATCATCTATCTTCCCAATATTTGACACCCACCTTTATTGTATCTGTAGTGAGATGATCATCTTGGCTCAGAAGCATTTAGTATACCTTGCAAATATCAGTCAAATTTGTTAACCATAATGAATAATAGCATCTCAGTTTCACTATGCATAATCTTAACCTTAGGTAGCAGTTCAATGGCTGTACTTAGTTCCTTCGATCCTGTAGGTACAGGACAAAACAGCTGATGACATGCATTCTTGAAAACTTTGTTTCTGAAGATAAATCCTCCTTTAGAGGATTGAATATCTTAGTGTCTTTCCTCCATTTTCAGGTGAGAAAGGGCATACTCAAGGAGTCACCTCTTTAAGGTTCTTGTACTGTGTGCCTATCTTATGTCCAAATCCCTCAGCCTTAGGCTTAATGAAAGAATTGCAAAGGGATTATTTTTGGATGAGAAAGTGGAAGTCAAGTGGTTAATGCTAGTTCAATGGGTGATGCAGCTTCAATGGGAGTTATTAAAAATATTGATAAGACATAAACATGTGTATGAACACACACATATAGATATATGTTGGTTGGTGTCCAAATTCTTTAGAGACAGTAGAGAAAATCTATCCCCTTATGTATGGTTCAATCAGAACTTCATAAAACTTGCCACATGCTATGCCCAGGAGACTTCAAGAGTCCAATTTTCACAGCTTGCAAGGCTCAGGGGACATCATATACACGAGTTTCAATCAGACTGCCAAAAACTAGAAGAAAACAGACCTCAAGTCATTTGTACCCAATCCAGTCTCTAAATAAATACAGAATGATTATAGATCCATGATGTTATCACTAGTGCCAACACAAATAGAAACTCAACTTAGATGATGTTTGGGGAATATGCATTTTTCCTGTTTTCCAATACTCCATTTATATGCAGTCTCCCAATTGGGAGACAGCTAGGTTGGCATAAGAATCTGTATGTGAACAGGAAGCAGGAATGACATTCCTGTCAGACAGAGACTTTATGATTATGTAAGCTCTCTGGCATCTGTGATTTATGTCAAATACACAGAAAAGTGTAAAATATGATTCACTCAACTTTTTTTTCTCAAGAACATGTTTTACATTATACTCCAGGCACTGAAAATTTAGCAAAAAATGAAATAAACCTAACTGCTATCCTTGTGTTATAGTTGGAGGATATATATAATAAATAAATAAGTAATAAAATTGTTTATAGTATGCAGGGGATGAACAGAACAAAAAATAATTGCCAGGTTGGTGAGACAGGGAAACTTTAGTAGGGGCTACACTCTACAAAAGCATTTAAGCTGAACTAGGAGGCAAGTATTGATAAAATGATGTTAAGAGATAGTTTACATGGTCAGATTTTGGAGGATCCACAGGACATTTAAGAATTGGCTTTTATTTTGGGAGAAAATCAGATTTTAAGGTGGGAGCTGATGTGATCTTTCTTCTAGCAGGATTTTTACAGCTATGTAAATAACAGACTGAAGAGGAGCAAGCCTATATATATCCTACCAAGACATGAAATGTTAATACGTATTTTAAATATTTATTTATTTTCAAAGCAGAGTCATACACACACACTCACACACACAGATACACAAACACACACACACACTGAGAGAGAGAGAGAGAGAGAGAGAGAGAATTTGTTCCTCTGGTTCATTCCCCAAATTACTGCAACAGCCATGACCAGGCCAGGCAAATCTAAGAGCTGGGATCCCAGGCTGGATCTCTCATGTGAGTGACAGGGACCCAACTACTTGAGCCAACACTTGCTGCCTCTCAGAGTCGGTATTATCATGAAGCTGAATTTGAGAACAGAGGTGGGCTACGAACTCAGGTACTCAGATATGGGCTGCAGGCATCCCAGGTATCCTAAATAACATCCTAACCAATAGCCAGATGTCAACCCCACCACATTTAAAACAATCCATTAAATTCTTGCTGGAAAATTTGGTTGATTTCACACACTGGCTACTTGACTAGTGTTGCAATATGTATCAAGATATAGTTATTTCTTTGTTATAATGGTTTCATGTCTTTGGACATATACCTAGTTAGTGGGATTGTTGGGTCATATGGAAATTCTATTTCTGGTTTTTTTTTTTTTTTTTTTTTTTTTGACAGGCAGAGTGGACAGCGAGAGAGAGACAGAGAGAAAGGTCTTCCTTTTCCGTTGGTTCACCCCGCAATGGCCGCTGCGACAGGCGCACTGCAGCCGGTGCACTGCACTGATCTGAAGCCAGGAGCCAGGTGCTTCTCTTGGTCTCCCATGCAGGTGCAGGGCCCAAGCACTTGGGCCATCCTCCACTACACTCCCGGCCACAGCAGAGAGCTGGACTGGAAGAGGAGCAACCAGGACAGAACTGGCGCCCCGACCGGGACTAGAACCTAGGGTGCTGGTGCCGCAGGCAGAGGATTAGCTTATTGAGCCGCGGCGCCGGCCTATTTCTATTTTTTTAAAGGAATCTCCATACTGCATAAGAGTTCCCCTTTTTTCACATCCTAACAAGACAAAGATGTCCATATTATTCACTATTATTGTTCAATATAGTATTGGAAGACTTAGCAAGAGCATTTAGAGAAGAAAAAGAAATAAAGAGCATCCAAATTGGGAAAGCAGAAAGCAGAATATTCATATTTGAAGATGACATAATTTTTTTATTAAAAAAATTTTTTTTGACAGGCAGAGTGGACATTGAGAGAGAGAGACAGAGAGAAAGGTCTTCCTTTGCAGTTGGTTCACCCTTCAATGGCCGCCGCGGCTGCTGCACTGCGGCCGGCGCACCGAGCTGATCCGATGGCAGGAGCCAGGTACTTATCCTGGTCTCCCATGGGGTGCAGGGCCCAAGGACTTGGGCCATCCTCCACTGCACTCCCTGGCCACAGCAGAGAGCTGGCCTGGAAGAGGGGCAACCGGGACAGAATCCAGCACCCCGACCGGGACTAGAACCTGGTGTGCCGGCGCCACAAGGCGGAGGATTAGCCTAGTGAGCTGCAGCGCCGGCCGATGACATAATTTTATACATGGAAAAAAACTCCACCCAAAAGCTGTTAGAACTAATATGTAGATTCAGTAAATTTGTAGGTTATAAAATCAGTGCACAAAAGACACATTTTTTTTCAAAGATTTATTTATTTACTTGAAAGTCAGAGTTACATAGAGAGAAGAGGGAGAGAGAGAAAGAGAGAGAGAGAGAGAGAGAGAGAGAGAGAGAAAGTCTTCCATCCACTGGTTCACTCCCTAATTGGCTGTGCCAATCCGAAGTCAGGACCCAGGAGTTTCTTCTGGGTCTCCCACATGGGTGCAGGGGCCCAAGGACTTGAGCCATCTTCTACTGCTTTTCCAGGCTATAGCAGAGAGCTGGATAGGAAGTGGAGCAACTAAGACTCAAACCAGCGCCCATATGAGATGCTGGCACAGCAGCCGTCAGCTTTACCTGCTGTGCCACAGCACCGGCCCCCCAAAAATATAATTTTTAAAAGCTTGTGTGAGATAATCTTATTTTTAGACTCCATATGACTGAGGTCATGTGATACTTGTCTTTCTGTGCTTAGCTTATGTATTTCACTGAGCACAATGTCCTTCAGTTCCATCTATAGTGTTGAAAATGACAAGATTTCATCATTTTTCATTTCTGAGTAGTATTTTATTATGTGTACATACAACATTTTCTTTATTTATCAGTGGATAGGCATTCAGATTGTTTCAACTTCTTTGCTATTGTGAGTAGTGCTGCAATAAACATGGAAATGCAGATGTCTCTTTAACAGATGAGTTTCATTTCCTTTGCATTTATACCCAATAGTGGGATTGCTGGATTATGTAGTATTTCTGCTTTTAGTTTTTTGAAGAACTTCCATACTGCTTTCCACAATGGCTGTACTAATTTATATTCCCACCAACAGTGTGCAGCAGTTCCCTTTTATCCACATCCTTGCCAACACTTTATTTTTATTTTTTTGGATAATAAACAGTCTAACTGGAATTAGATGGTATCCCATTATAGTTTTGATTTTCATTTCCCCAATGATTTGTCATGTTCAGTATTTTTTTCATGTATGTTTGGCCATTTGTATAACTTTAGAAAAATTTTTGATTAAATCTGTTCATTTTTAAATTAGATTTTTGGAATTGAATTGAATTCCTTATATATTCTATTATTAATAACTTGTTAGATGAATAGCTTGCAAATGATTTCTCCCATCTTTTGGGTTGTCTTTTCACTCTGTTTCTTTGGCTATGCAGGTCTGATAAAATCCCAATTGTCTAATTTTACTTTTATAAAACGATTTATTTAGTTTGAAAGTCAGATGTAGGAGTTTGCTTCTAGGGTTTCTATTATACTTCATTTGTCTATGGATCTGTCTTTATGTCAGTGCCAGGCTGCTTTAATTATGGTAGCATTGTAACATATTTTAAGTCAGGTAGTGTGATGCCTTTTCTGCTTTGTCCCTATTGCTCAAAATTGCTTTGGCTATTTGAGGCCTTTTATGGTTATATACAGACTTTAGTAGTGTTTTTTTCTAGTTCTATGGAAAATATCATTGAATTGTTGATAGGAATTGCATTGAATCTTTAATTCGCTTGGATAGTTTGCACATTTAAATGATATTGATTCTCCCAATGCATGAACATGGGATGTTTTTCTGTTTCTTTGTGTTGGATTAAGATTCTTTCATTTTAAAAAATATTTATTTATTTGAAAGGCAGAGTTACAGAAAATGAGGAAGAGATAATGTGTGTGTGTGAGAGAGAGAAAGAGGAGAGAGAGAGAGAGAGAGAGGAAAGAGGAGGTGAGGAGATATCTTCTATCCACTGGTTCACTCTCTAAATGGCTGCAATGGTGAAGGTTGCACAAGCTGAGGCCAGTAGCCTGGAACTCCATCTGTGTCTTCCATGCAGGTGATGTGGCCCAAGTACATGGACCATCTTCTACTTCCTTTCCAGGTACATTAGCAGGGAGCTGGGCCAGCGGAGACTCAAACTGGAGCTCATTTGGGATGCTGGCATCACAAATGGCAGCTTAACAAGCTACACCACAATGTTGGTCCCTCTTTAATTTCTTTTATCAATGACTTACAGTTTTCATTGTATAATTCTTTCACTTGTTTGGTTAAAAGTATTCCTAGGAATTTTGCTATTTTTTGTAGTTATTGGAAATCAGATCACTTTATTGATTTCTTTTTCAGATGATTTGCTATTGGTGTATAAAAATGCACTGTTTTTTGTATATTGCCTTTGTATACTGAAATTTTGTTGAATTTGCTTGTTATTACAGCTTTTTGGTGGAGTCTTTTGGGTGTTCTATCTATATAATATGCCATTTGCAAACAGTGATGATTTGACTTCTTCTTTTCTGATTTAGATGCCTTTTAAAAAAGATTTATTTATTTACTTATTTGAAAGGCAGAGTAATAGAGAGGCAGAGGAAGAGAGAGAGAGAGGTCTTCCATCCATTGGTTCATTCCCCAAATGGCCACAATGGCTGCAGCTGGGCTGATCTGAAGCCAGCAGCCAAGAGCTTCTTCTGGGTCTCCCACATGGATGTAGGAGCCCAAGCACTTGAGCCATCCTCCACTGCTATCCTAGGCTATTAGCAGAGAGCTGGTTCAGAAAAGAGCAGCTAGAACACTAACCATTACACATGTGGGATCCTGGTGCTGCAGGAGATGGCCTAATCCACAGCAACAGCCCAAGTATAACATTATTAACCATTGGTTTCCACAAAGGTATAAAAAAGTTTTATAAAACTATGTGGGGCTGGCACTTTGGTGTAGATAACTGTTTTATCTTTTGTTCCCTAATCGTACCATATATTCCACTCAGAACCTCCAACATAGTGTTGAGTAAACTGGTAATAGAGGGTGCCTTTATTTATTTATTTATTTATTTTGACAGGCAGAGTTAGACAGTGAGAGAGAGAGAGAGAAACAAAGAGATGGCTGGCGCTGTGGATCAATAGGCTAATCCTCCGCCTTGCAGCGCCGGCACCCCGGGTTCTAGTCCCTGTCGGGGAGCCGGATTCTGTCCAGGTTGCCCCTCTTCCAGGCCAGCTCTCTGCTGTGGCCCAGGAGTGCAGTGGTGGATGGCCCAAGTGCTTGGGCCCTGCACCTGCATGGGAGACCAGGAGAAGCACCTGGCTCCCGGCTTCGGATCAGTGCAGTGCACTGGCCGCAGCGGCCACTGGGGGGTGAACCAATGGAAAAGGAAGACCTTTCTCTCTGTCTCTCTCTCTCACTATCCACTCTGCCTGTCAAAAAGTAAAACAACAACAACAAACAAACAACAACAAAAAGAAACAGAGAGAAAGGTCTTCCTTTTCCGTTGGTTCACCCCACAAAAGCGCTGATCCGAAGCCAGGAGCCAGGTGCTTCCTCCTGGTCTCCCATGCGGGTGCAGGGCCTAAGCACTTGGGCCATCCTCCACTGCACTCTCAGGCCACAGCAGAGAGCTGGACTGGAAGAGGAGCAACCAGGACAGAACCGGTGCCCTGACCGGGACTAGAACCTGGGGTGCCAGTGCCGCAGGCGGAGGATTAGCCAAGTGAGCCGTGGCACCCTACATTTATCTTACTCCTGATATCAGAAGAAAAATTATCAGCATTTTATCATGAAGTATGGTATTTGATATAGAATACTTCAGTTAAACTTTATTAACAATTTCTTTATATTAATATTTGGTTATTTTATCACCACTGATACATTTTATCAATTGTTTCTGCATCAACTGAGATGATCATATTATTGATTCACCTAGTATCGTAGTGAAATATTTTGATAATTTTCTAATACAAATTATAAATTTCCCTGTAATTAGAAACCCAATTTATCATCATGTACTATCTTTACTTATGTGTATCTGGAATTGGTTTATCTAACTTATTTTTTATTTATTATTATTATTATTATTTTTTGGACAGGCAGAGTTAGACAGTGAGAGAGAGAGAGAGAGAAAGGCTTTCCTTCCATTGGTTCACCCCACAAATGGCCACTATGGCTGGCATGCTGTGCAGATCCAATGCCAGGAGCCAGGTGCTTCCTCCTCGTCTCCCATGCAGGTGCAGGGCCCAAGCACTTGGGCCATCCTCCACTGCCTTCTCGGGCCACAGCAGAGAGCTGGACTGGAAGAGGAGCAACCGGGACAGAATCTCGCGCCCAAAGGCATAGTACAAGAATAAAGGCCATCACAGGAAACAAAAAACCCAACAAGTATCATCACAAATGCCTAATAATAAATGCAGGAATTCAAGAAACAAGAATAAGGAAGACAACATGACATACCCAAAAGAACACAGCACTTCAATACTAGAATGTGAAGATGAAGAGATTGACAAAATGCCAGAAATTGAATTCAAAAATTTGATTGTAGGATTACTTAGAAGCAGAAGAAAATCCACAAACTAATGAAATCTGTACATGACATGAAAGAAAATTTCTCCCATGAAATTGAGATATATAAGAGAAATCAAAATGAAATTTGGAAGTAAAGAATTCAATGGAACAAATAAAAAATGTGGTGGAAATGTTTAACAACAGACTCGGTGAAGTGGAAGAAAGAATATCTGAGTTAGAAGATACAAGGCTAGAAATTTTACAGTCAGACCAAAAAAAAAAAAAAAAGAAGTAATCAGAAAATTAAAAAACATCAACATATGGGTATTAGTGGTTTCTGAAGGCATGGAAAGATAAAATAGATTAGAAGGCCTTTTTAGGGGATGGTGCTGTGTGCAGCGGGTTATTACCCTGGCCTGAAGCACTGGCATTCCATATAGGTGCCAGTTTGAGACTCAGCTGCTCCACTTCCTCTCTAGCTCTCCACTATGGCCTGGGAAAGCAGTAGAAGATGGTCCAAGTCCTTGGGCCCCTGCACCCACATGGGAAGACCCAGGGGAAGCTCCTGGGCCCCTGCACTCGTGTGGGAGACCTAGAAGATGTTCCTGGCTCCTGTCTTTGGATCAGTGAAGCTCTGGCCATTGCGGCCAATTGGGGAGTGAACCATCTAATGGAAGACCTCTCTCTCTCTCTCTCTCTCTCTCTTTCTCTCTCTGACACTCCTCTCTCTGTGTAACTCTGACTTTCAAATAAATACATAAATCTTAAAAAAGAGAAAAGAATGGTGTTTAAAAAAAGAAGACCTTTTTAGTGAAATAGTTACAGAAAACTTTCCTAATTTGGAGAAAGAAAGGGACATCCAAGTTCTGGAAGCACATAGAACTAATAGACATGACCAGAAAAGATCTTAACCAACACATTGTAGTAACACTCTCCACAGTAAAACATAAAAAAAGGATTCTAAAATGTGAAGGAGAGAAACAACAGATTACTTTCAGAGGATCTCCAACTAGACTCACAGCGGACTTCCTATCAGAAACCCTACAGTCTAGGAGAGAATGGGGAGATATATTCCAAGTCTTAAGAGAAAAAAACTGTCAACCCAGAATATTGTACTATGCAAAGCTCTGATTTATGAATGAAGGTGAAATAAAGACCTTCTATAACAAATAGAAATTGAAGGAATTTGTCACCACCCCTGTCCATCCTTACAAAAAATGCTTAAGGCTGTGCTGGACACAGAAACACAGAAACTGGCACATCACTACAAAAGAAGGTGAAGGCAGAAATTCTCCCAGTAAAAATACAAAGGAAATCCAAAATAAATGATAGGAATATTTATGGAAAAATGTCCTGAAGCGCCAGCATCCCATAGGGGCACCAGTTCTAGTCCTGGCTGCTAATTTTCTGACCCAGCTCTCTGCTATAGGTCTGGGATAGCAGTGGAAGATGGCCCAAGTCCTTGGGCCCCTGCACCCCCTTGGGGTACCTGGAAGAAGCTCCTGGCTCCTGGCTTTGGATCAGCCGAGCTCTGGCTGTTGCTGCCATCTGGGGAGTGAACCAGTGGATGGAAGAGCTCTCTGTCTCTACCTCTCTCTGTAACTCTTTCAAATAAATAAAATAAATCTTAAAAAGAAAACAAGACATACTACAGGACAGTTATAATCAAAACAACCTAGTATTGGTACAGAAACAGATGGATAGACCAATGGAATGGAATAGATACCTCAGAAATCAATCCAAACATCTACAGCCAACTTATATTTGGTCAAGGAGCTAAAACCAATTTTTGGAGCAAGGACAGTCTCTTCAACAAGTGATGCTGGAAAAACTGGATTTTCCCCTCGCAGAAGTATGAAGCAAGACCCCTACCTTACACCATACACAAAAATCCACTCAAAATGGATTCAAGACCTAAATCTATGAACATGGGGGGAACCATGGAAGACACTGGCATAGGCAAAAGTTTTTGCAAAAGACCCCAGAGGCACAGACAATTAAAGTAAAAATTGACAAATGAGATTATATCAAATTGAGAAGCTTCTATACTGCAAAAGAATCACTCAGCAAAGTGAAGAGGCAACTGACAGAATGAGAGAAATTATTTGCAAACCATGCAACTGATAAAGGATTAAAAACAAGAATATATAAAGAAATTAAGAAACTTCACAACAACAAAACAAACAACACAGTGAGGAAATGGGTAAAGGACTGAAACAGAGATTTTTCAAAAGAGGAAATTCAGATGGCCAACAGACACATGAAGAAATGCTCAGGATCACTAGCTGTTAGGAAAATGCAAATCAAAACCACAATGAGATTTCATCTCACCCCAGTTAGAATGGTTTTCATACAGAAATCAACAAACAAAAAATGCTGGTGAGGATGTGGGCAAAAAGGCACCCTAATCCACTGTTGGTGGGAACGTAAACTGGTAAAGCCACTATGGTAGACAGTGCGGAGCTGCCCTAGAAATCCAAATATAGACCTACCATACGACCCAGCCATCTCACTCCTGGGAATTTATCCAAGGGAAATGAAATCAGCATATATAGGGGCCAGTGTTGTGGCATATCGGGTGAGGCCACCACCTATATTGCCAGAATCCCATATGGGTGCTGGTTCAAGTCCTGGATACTCCACTTCTGATCCAGCTCTCTGCTGTGGCCTGGGAGAGCACTGGAGGAGGGCCCAAGTCCTTGGGCCCCTGCACCCACATGGAAGACCTGGAAGAAGCTCCTGGTTCGTGACTTTGGATCAGCACAGCTCTGGTTGTTGTGTCCTATTGGGGAGTGAACCAGTGTATGTTCTCTCTCTCTCTCTCTCTCTCTCTCTCTGCCTTTCCTTCTCTCTGTGTGTAACTCTGACTTTCAAATAAATAGATGAATATTAAAGAAGTCAGCATATGAAAGAGTTAATCTCTTCCCCCATGTTTATTGCAGTTCAGTTCACAATAGGTAAGATATGGAATCAACCCAAATATTTGTCAACTGAAGACTGAATAAAGAAATCATGGGGTATATACACCATGGAATATTACACAGTGATAAAAAAAGAAATTTGGTCATTTGCTACCAAGTAGATGACACTGGAAAACATCATATTTAGTGAAATAAGCCAGTCTCAAAGGGACAAATACCACATGTTCTCCCTGACCTGTGATAACTAAAGAGCACCAAAAAGGCAATCTGTAGAAGTAAAATTGACACTTTGAGAAGAAATGACTTTGAACAGCCCTTGTCTTTACTGTTGAGGAATAGGTTTTTTTCCATATTATTTGTTGAACTCTCTACTTAACATAGAGTTAATCTTATGTGTATAAAGTTAATTGAAAATAGATCTTAGCAAAAAATAGGAGTGGGAATAAAAGTGGAGGAGGAAGGGGCTTGGGAGTGTGTGTCAGAGGGCAGGCATGGTGGGAAGATTCTTCATGTTCCTAAAGTTGCAATTATGAAATGTATGAAGTTTATAACTGTAAAGCTGTATAGTTCTGAATACATTCATACAGACTTACTTCCAAGGGTACTATTCAAATACTTGACATGGGACTCCAAATCCCTTTCAGCTGGGTGGTAAAAATAGCATTTTAAGTGTTAAAGTGATCTCCACAGACTGCACTCTGCACAGTTCTCCAGGGTTAAAGGTGTGCCGAAGGTGACACACTCAGGTTTGCCGTGGTAAATCTCTCTCTCTCTTTTTTTAATCAGAAGGGAAGCATAATCTGCTCAGCTGATCTCTTCTCAGTGGAGACCAGTACCTAAGTGCTAGCCCCTGTGGGTATAATATTCGTCGGTTCTGTCCCAAGGACCACACAAAGGATCTGTGCAGTCTTAGTGTAAATGCAATGTCCCTCACCAAGTAACCAGGAAGCCCCGAGCCAGTGGTGTCTCCCACGGAGACTGCTCAAAGTCCCAGCCAATACTCTTACTTCTTGAATTGGTGTTTTTGTTGTTTGGCATTTGTGGAGATACTCTGGTTTCTTCCTTTTTTTTCCTGCTGTGCTGTGGCAGCTTTTATTTTTGTATTTTTCCTCTGTAGATGAGTGGAATGTCTCCTTTCAGTGAATATCTAGAGGCTTGTAGTAGGTGTGACTAGGGAGCTCTGTTCAGTTCTCGGGAGTGAAGGGAGTGTCTAAGGTGACACACCCAGTTTTGGTGTAGGAAATATCCTTTTTTTTTTTTTTTTTTTTTTTTTTTTGGACAGGCAGAGTGGATAGTGAGAGAGAGACAGAGAGAAAGGTCTTCCTTTTGCAGTTGGTTCACCCTCCAATGGCTGCCATGGCTGGCGCACTGCGCTGATCCAATGGCAAGAGCCAGGAGCCAGGTGCTTTTCCTGGTCTCCCATGGGGTGCAGGGCCCAAGCACTTGGGCCATCCTCCACTGCCTTCCTGGGCCACAGCAGAGAGCTGGCCTGGAAGAGGGGCAAGAATCTGGCGGGAAAGAATCTGGCGCCCCGACTGGGATTAGAACCCTGTGTGCTAGCACCGCAAAGTGGAGGATTAGCCTATTGAGCCACGGTGCCGGCCTATTTTTTAATCACACAGGAAGTTTATTCTACTTAGCTGAGTTCCTCTCCTCAAAGGAGACCAGCACCTGAGTGCTAATCCCAGTGGGTATAATATTCGTCTGCTCTGCCCCAAGGACCACACAAAGGATCTGTGCAGTCCTCAGTGTAAGTGCAGATTCCCCAGCGGTGTCCTTCACCAGGTAACCAGGAAGCCCTGATCATGTGGAGTCTCCCACAGTGACTCCCCAAACTCCCAGCTACACTGTGAGTCCTCCTACACAGCCTCCATTTTTTTCACAGTCCCAGCACACATGCCTCCCACAGTCCTGAGCACCCAGACCCCTGTCAGTTTTCCCCACTAGAGTCAGGAGTCTCCAGTTGGCTGGTTGCTGGGTGCAGACACAAGCTGGCACAACTTTTACAAATGTCCAAAATGGTGCCCACTCTATTGGCTTGTTGCAGGACACCATTGTAAAGTGATTGGGGAGAGAAAAATGCGTCCCTCCTTTTTTTTCTCCTCTTGTTTGACAGGTACACTATCCCCCCCAGGGATCCAAGCCAGGTTCCCTGTAGCTTCTTCCTGCAGCTTTATGGCCAGCTTTGTTGGCTTGGGCTGCTGCAGTCTTTTCTCACGCCACTTTGCAATGCTGGTGTGTAGGCTCTCAGTTGCTGGATTGCTGAACTGTGGGCATTCACGCCCTCTATGTAGGTCTACCGTGTTACTCTAATTTGCATAGAGTTTCCTCTACTGTTTTCTCCCTAACTCTTCCCTGAGACTGCACTCTCTCCACTTATCGGATCAGCGCGGTGCGCCCGCTGCAGCGCGCCGGCCATGGCGGCCATTGGAGGGTGAACCAACGGCAAAGGAAGACCTTTCTCTCTGTCTCTCTCTCTCACTGTCCACTCTGCCTGTCAAAAAAAAAAAAAGTATCTTCTCCTAGTCACTGTGCACTTACTCCCCATGTAGGATCTCTGTCCTTAATGTGTTGTACCATGTGAATTAACGGAATAACTAATACTCAAACAGTACTTTATACTTTGTGTTTCTGTGTGGGTGCAACCTGTTGAAATCTTTACTTAGTATATACTAAATTGATCTTCTGTACATAAAGATAGTTGAAAATGGATCATGATGTGAATGGGATGGGAGATGGAGTGGGAGATGGGATGGTTGTGGTGGGAGGGAGGTTATGGGGGGAAAAAGCTGCTGTTATCCAAAAGTTGTACTTTGGAAATTTATATTTATGAAAGGCAGTGGAGGATGGCCCAAGTCCTTGGGCTCTGCACCCGCATGGGAGACCAGGAGGAAGTGCCTGGCTCCTGGCTTCGGATCGGTGCAGCGTGCCGGCTGTAGCGGCCATTTGGGGGGTGAACCAATGGAAGGAAGACCTTTCTCTCTGTCTCTCTCTCTCACTGTCTAACTCTGCCTGTCAAAAAAAAAGTTAAAAAAAAAAGTTTCTTCTCCTAGACTATAGTAGTAAGCTCCCTCCCTACTCCACCATGTTGGAATTCCTGTCAAAAAATTTAAAAATAAAATAATTTTGAGTAAAAAAACCCCCTTACCCTACAATTTAGACATAGCTCCACTAGATGGCAGCAATATTCCATAGGGGGTCAAAATTAGTAGGCATCTGTGCAGATACTGGTTTATTAATATAGCTGTCTTAGTTGTAATCATTTTGTTTCTGTTCTAGAAGTCTTCTTGGTTTCGGAGTAAAAAATTGAGACACAGAATAATCAGGAGCCTAATATGTTACAATACCATGGTGATTAAAATTCACGTCATATGACTGCTAGCCTCATGCTCTTCTCTTTTTATATACAAAATATCTTTTAAACCTTTAAAAATTTATTTATTGAGAAGCCAAGAGAGAGAGACAGAGAGACAAAGAAAGAGTTCCCATCTGCTGGTTTACTCCTCAGTGCCTACAATGGCTGGGACTGTGCTGGACTGAAGGTGGGAGTCAGGAACTCAATCAGGTTTCTCACGTGAGTGGCAGGACCCAACTACCTGCTGCCTCTCAGGGTGCATTTGCAGTGTCTTAAGTACTAAGCCAAACACCAGCCCCTTTAAAACCTTTAAATATACTTTTATATTGGATTTTTATAGGTTGTCTGGTGAAATGATTTGGAATTAATATTAGATTGAAGTTTTTATTGGTCACTAGTAGAAGAAATACAAGCCAAAGTTACCTTTCAAACTCCTTTGAGAATCAAGATAGTGTTTTACTGCTAAGTATCTCTGAACTTTTCTTTGGGTTTTACTTTGAGATGTTTCAAATAAACTACTTAAAAAAGTTATGCTAGGATGTTAAATAAATGAAAGAAAATAATATTTTAGGAGAATCTGTCAGAGAATAAACTCTTCGGTGAATAACATTCTACCAAGATAAATTTTGAGTTGAATTTCAAAGCACTGTTTTCTACCTGTAAATGTTTATAAGTATATGTGGAGTTAATTTGTCTTTATATGTGATTTGCTTTTATACTTTTTTTTTTTAAAAAAGATTTATTTTATTTGAAAGCCAGAGTGAAAGAGAGCGGGAGGGACAGAGATCTCCCATCTGCTGATTCACTCCCCAGATGGCTGCAATTACCAGGGCTGGTTCAGGCTGACGTCAGGAGGCATCATCTAGGTCTCTGGGTGGCAGGAGCTCAAGTACTTGAACCAGCTTCCACTACTTTCCCCGGCACATTAGCAGGGAGTTAAAATGAAAGTGGATCAGCAGGCCGGCGCCGCGGCTCACTAGGCTAATCCTCTGCCTAGCGGCGCCGGCACACCGGGTTCTAGTCCCGGTCGGGGCGCTGGATTCTGTCCCGGTTGCCCCTCTTCCAGGCCAGCTCTCTGCTGTGGCCAGGGAGTGCAGTGGAGGATGGCCCAGGTGCTTGGGCCCTGCACCCCATGGGACCAGGAAAAGCACCTGGCTCCTGGCTCCTGCCATCGGATCAGCGCGGTGCGCCGGCCGCAGCGCGGCGGCCATTGGAGGCCATTGCCTGTCAAAAAAATTAGAAAAAAAAAAAAAGAAAGTGTATCAGCTAGGACTCTAATCAGTACCCATATGAGATGCCGGCATCACAGGCAGAAGCGTCACAATGTTGGCCCCTACTTCCATACTTTTTAGTAGTAAAAAGCACATAAGCATTAAGCATTAAATTTGTTAAGTGTATTAGTCATGGTTCTCTATTTAAAGACTGACCTGTAGGATGTAGATAGATGGATATAGAATTTCTTAGAGGAATTGGCTCAGACAGTTATGGAAGCTGAGAAATTCCACAATGGACTGCCTGCAAGCTGGAGGACCAGGGAGGTCAGGAATGAGCTTTGCCCAAGTCTGAAGGCCCTGGTGCACAGAAGCCAATCATATCATTTGCATTCTGAGGCTGAAACCTGAGAAGTTGGGGCTGGAGGTGGTCCCTGGTACAATCTTGGAAAGCAAAGGCCAAAGAACCTAGAGTTCTGATGTCCCTGGACAGGAGAAGGATGTCACAGTCACAGAAGAGGGGGGAATTCACCATTTTTGCTCTGTTTGAGTCCTTTGTTGAGCAGATATTGTCTACCCACATGGGGAAAGGATGAACTTCCTTATTTAGTTCACTCATTTAAGTGCCAACCTCTTGCAAGGACACTTTCACAAACATACCCAGAAATAATGCTTTACCCAACTATCTGGATATCCCTTAAATCAGTCATGCTGACATCTAAAATTAATCATCATATCATCTTAACCATTTGTAAATAAACCCTTCAACAAGCTTAAGTATATTCACATGGTCATTCAACAGATTTGTACTATTTACTTGAGACCAGATACAGAGAATACGAGAATCAATTGTTTATGGTTTCTCCAGGTGAATTTAATTCATTCTCAAATTCCTTATAGAATTGGTGGAAAAATGTGTTGTATGCCCCCACTCTGCATTTTCTTGTCTAATGCAGACGTTGCTAATTTTTTTTTTTGACAGGCAGAGTGGACAGTGAGAGAGAGAGACAGAGAGAAAGGTCTTCCTTTGCCGTTGGTTCACCCTCCAATGGCTGCCGCGGCCGGCGCGCTGCGGCCGGTGCACCGCGCTGATCCAATGGCAGGAGCCAGGAGCCAGGTGCTTTTCCTGGTCTCCCATGGGGTGCAGAGCCCAAGCACCTGGGCCGTCCTCCACTGCACTCCCTGGCCACAGCAGAATTTGCTTTTTATTCTTAAGATTCATTGGGTGGTGGTGTGGCACTGTGGGTTAAACTGCCACCAGTGATGCCAGCATCCCATGTGGGCACCAGTTAAAGACCCAGCTGATTCACTCCCATTCCGGCTCCCTGATAATGTGCCTGGGAAAGCAGTGGAGGATGACCCAAGTGCCAGGGCCTCTGCACCCACATGGAATACCTGGGTGAAGCTCATGTCTCCTGGCTTTGGCCTGGCCGAGCCCTAACTATTGCAGCCTTTTGGGGGGAGTGAACCAACAGATGAAAAATCTCTCTATATACATCTCTCCCTCTCTGTAACTCTGCCTTAAAAAATCATCATCTTATTGTGTACATAGTCATTAGCACTATAATTAGAGTTGGCTTGATGGATGAAACCTATTGCTAGTCTATATTATCAACTATTTCTAATTTTAGGGGGTCTATTTTTTAAATTTTCTAAATCTTTTTTTTAAAGATGTCATTTATTTATTTGAAATTCAGAGTTACACAGAGAAAGAAGGAGAGGCAAGGAGAGAGAAAGAGAGAGAGAGGTCTTCCACCTGCTGGTTTACTCCCCAGTTAGCTGCAATGGCTGGAGATGCACCAATCCGAAGCCAGGAGCCAGGAGCTTCTTCTGGGTCTCCTACAGGGATGCAGAGGTCCAAGCACTTGGGCCATCTTCTACTGCTTTCCCAGACCATAGCAGAGAGCTGGATTAGAAGTGAAACAGCTGGGACTCGAACCAGCATCCATATGGGATGCTGGAACTGCAGGTGATAGCTTTGCCCACTACGCCACAGCCCCAGTCCCTAAAGTTTCTAAATCTTGATTCAGTATTCAACTCTAGATAAGAATGTTTCTCTTGATTCCTATCCTTTTCACATTGGCAGGGGATTTTGGAAATTATTTACCGCCTTTCCTTTCAACAATGTCAGTTGCTAAATTTCTTTGCCTAAATTAAATCTATTTTCCTATATATCAAGGGTCTTAGTAATTATATTGCTTCATCTAGAAGATATTTGTGTCATTCTTTATTTTTTTTTTTCTTTTTTTTTTTTTTTTTTTTTTTTTTTTGACAGGCAGAGTGGACAGTGAGAGAGAGAGACAGAGAGAGAAAGGTCTTCCTTTGCCGCTGGTTCACCCTCCAATGGCCGCCGCTGCAGCCGGCGCACCGCGCTGATCCTGGCAGGAGCCAGGAGCCAGGTGCTTTTCCTGGTCTCCCATGGGGTGCAGGGCCCAAGCACCTGGGCCATCCTCCACTGCACTCCCTGGCCATAGCAGAGAGCTGGCCTGGAAGAGGGGCAACCGGGACAGAATCCGGCGCCCCAACCGGGACTAGAACCCGGTGTGCCGGCGCCGCAAGGTGGAGGATTAGCCTATTGAGCCACGGCGCCGGCTTTGTGTCATTCTTTATTGATTTCCTTTCAGATTAAGGACTCCGATTAACTGAACTCCATGAAAAAGATGAACCCCTTTTTCACAAACTTTATTACTGACAAATCATTTCAAAAATCAGAAAGTCAATTTCTTAAAGTATCAGACTTTTAGTACTTGAGAGATCTTGGAGAATGAGCCCAATTCTGTCAGGCCCAGAGAATGGTTAATTGACCTCCCCATATGATACATCTTGGTAGAGACAGTGCCAGGAGTACCATCAACATATGAAAGAGAAAATGGATTATTTTCATACTTATGAAAGTGAGCCACAATAAAAAGTCAGCTAGAAAGGAAATACACTGCTTGGCCATGACCTAAGAGACAGAGTTAATGATGCTATCATTGAATGATTTCTCACGGACTCTCAGCTTTTCTTAACTTACTTAGTAATCACACAGCCTTTCTGAGGCAAGTATTATTATTACTATTATTATTATTATTATTATACTAGTTTTACAAATGAAGTTGCTATTTAAGAAGTTGAACATTGAAACTTAACTGAAAAGTGATTCCTGTTAAATATAAGAGTGGGAATAAGAGAGGGAGGAGATGTACAATTTGGGACATGTTCAAGCTGACTTGGCCCAAATGGTAGAGTTAGAAACATGCCAGGGGATTCCAATTCAATCCCATCAAGGTGGCATGTACCAATGACATCTCACTAGTCCAAGTGATCAATTTCTGTTCACCATTGATCATAATGATAGGACTAAGAGTCAAAGGGATCACACAAACAAGACTAGTGTCTGCAAATACTAACTGATGGAATAAAAAAGGGAGAGAACGATCCAACATGGGAATCGAGATACACTTGGATGTATCTCTTGGATGTCCTAAACAGCACTCTGGCCTCAGAATCAGCCCTTAAGGCATTCAGATCCGGCTGAAAAGCCCATGAAAGTATTTCAGGCATGGAAAGCCAAGACACTCTGGAAAAAAAATGACCTAAATGAAAGATCTCCGCAAGTGAGATCCCAGTGGAAAGAACAGGTCATCCAAGAAGGAGGTACCTTTCTCTGAAGGGAGGAGAGAACTTCCACTTTGACTATGACCTTGTCTAAATATGATCAAAGTCGGTGAATTCAAAAGGCTTCCATAGCCTTGGCAACTCATGACAAGAACCTAGGGTGATTACTGATGCCATAAACAAGAGTGTCAATTTGTTAAGTCAACAACAGGAGCCATTGTGCACTTAACTCCTCATGTAGGATCTCTGTCCTTAATGTGCTGTACATTGTGATTTAATGCTATAACTAGTACTCAAACAGTATTTTTCACTTTGTGTTTCTATGTGGGTGCAAACTGTTGAAACCTTTACTTAATATATGCTAAACTGATCTTCTGTATATAAAGAGAATTGAAGATGAATCTTGATGTGAATGGAAGGGGAGAGAAAGAGGGAGAGGGGAGGGTTGCAGGTGGGAGGGAAGTTATGGGGGGGGAAGACATTGTAATCCATAAGCTGTACTTTGGAAATTTATATTCATTAAATAAAAGTTAAAAAAAAAAGAAGTTGAACAATGTTGTATATGCTTCCTTTTTTTTCCCTTGGTGGAATAAAATGGGTATTTATGGCAAAGTACAGAACAAGGAGTCAGGTATCTATTGTTTAATTCCTGGGTTCCCTATGAAGTTAGGGGTGAAGATTCTTATAGATTGAAATTGGGGCTGAGAGGTTTGTGATCAGCTTGTGTCTGGGTTCCTAATTGGTCAGTGGTACTCGTGACTTTCCTCAGATTGGTTGGTAATGCTGTGCTGTTTAGGGAATTTATGATGGCCAGGTGGGCTCGGGTTGGTCTGGGGATTACATGCAGGTGGCAGTTACATTGTGCCCCAGATCTGGAACTGCTCTGCCTAGACCTGGAATTCCCCTACAAAAATCCTTCTGGACAGTACTGGCCATCAAAATTCTTACCTATTGGAGAAGCAATTGACTCTTGGAGTTGGTGATTAGAACCTTGTCAAACTAGCCATATCACTCCCTCAAGTCAGTGAATTCTTTTTGATAAAGGACAGGAAAGGACACCTTGGGCTAAGGGAGATGGACAAGAGGCTGGGCCCTGCTTTTTATATTATAGGGGTTCAGTTTTAGTCTTCCTGTATATGTTTCTATAGATAAAATGGCAGAGCCGAAATTTGAACTCAACTCTCTCAGTTGGAAATCTGTGTTTTCAACTACTTTTAGTTCAAGCTTTTGTCAGTTTGGATGTGTGGTTTGTTTCCACCAAAGAGTCTATTAAAGCAAAGGAAAACCCATTCATGAAAAAGGAAGTATTTCTAAATCAAAACCAGAAAAAACTCAGGAGAGTAAGCCAGGGGATTGGAAAGAAGCCTCTGGTGATGGGATGTTGGCCACTTCCACCATCACTCCAGAGAACAATTAGTGCTCAGAATGATTGCTGGGCTTTGCATCTTGGACTCTAGAGTAAGTAACAGAAGACAACCTCTTCCCATTAAAGTAATGAACTCCCGTGGGCCATTTCTGAAGATGTGGTAACGAAAGAGCAGTGGCTTCAGAAGCATAGCAAATTGAACCAGAACCAGACATCAAGCAGTGGGAAAGAAAGATGAACTGAAGCTTGCAAAAGATTTTGTCAGATCAAAACAATCAGTATTTCTTCTCTCATAACATAAGATCTCAAGACACTTCTGCATAAAGCAATTCAGTAAGTCCAGCTCACTCCCTCCTGTCTCATTCAACCAGCAAATGATAACTATAATTTTATAGCCCATTCCTCCTTTATTTGTAAAAGGGAAAGAGTAACTAGGACTTCCTGAGACTATTAGGAGAATTACATGAGTTATGTAGAACCAGGAGCCAGAGCCAGGAATCAAATTCCAATGTGTGATCTGGACATCTTAACCGCTGGACTAAATGCCCTCGACAGTCTGTCTTCCTAAAAACTCTTGTTTATTTATTATTTATTATAAAGGCTGAGAGACAGAGAGAGAGAGATAGACAGGGAGAGATACCCCATCTGTTGGTTCACTCCCCAAATGCCCACAACAGCCAAAATTGGGGTAAGGCCTAAGCCAGGAAACCAGAACTCGGTCAGTTTCCTTTGTAGATGTCAGGGACCCAAGTATTTGAACCATTCCCTGTTGCCTCCCAGGGTGTGTGTTAGCAATAAGGAGAATCAGAAGCATATGAACCAGGACTCCAACCAGGCACTCACTGATGGCACATGGCTTCCCTTGGTGTCCTAACCACTGAGCCAAATACATCTCATATCTTCAGAACGATCATTTGACCTGGCCTGATCACATCAATGTTGTCCCCTGATTATCATTGTCCTTCACTATTTAATGAACTCATTCTTCCCCCTAGCTTTTCTTTTCCAGAAAATAGTGGCTTCTGCCAATTGTGACCATCAAGGCTCAGCCAATTTCATTTAGCTTAGTTATTACTCCTCTCCTCACCCCTCATGGAAGTAGGGCCACTGACCTGGTATTCTGATAGTGCTGACTGAACTAGTCCAAATTTTTATTTTTCTATGAGTGCTATGTGGTAACTTGTATAAAATACATAATTGGAAAAAATATTCTACTCCTAAGTTTACACACACACACACACACACACATATATATATATATATATATATATACATATTTTTCTCTTCATTTCACTACCTAACAGATTGGCTTGTCAGACTGTGGCTTCAATTTCCTTCCAAAAAATAAAATGTTAAAATTATAACCTATTATATTCAGTTACTTTTTGTTGAAATTTTATATTCAAGATATATAAAGAATAAAATGCCCAGTTTTATTCTTTTCTCACTATAGGTTCATATTTTCAAGACAAAGTCTAAAAAGTCCATTGGAAATCCAATTCCAAAGGGGTCTTGAAGGTTATCTGATTCAACTCTACTGTTTCACATTTGAGAAAATGAAGATCTCGAGATGTGAAGTGACTTCTCCACACTCCTTCCAAGTTAGGAATGGAGCTGAAGCTGATATTGGGTTTCTGACGCCCAGTGACCAGCTACTCTGTTAGAATGAATCTCTTTCAGTCCACAAGGTAGATAGCATGTCAATCTTAGAGATTATCACAGGCTGACTTCCTCTGAGAAGGTTTTGCCTAGATGGTGTTAAATAGGTGTTAACTATTTGTATGATCTTTCAGCAAATATCCACTCCTCTAATAACTGTATGCTCTACTTGACCACAGGATTGCTTCACTCCATTATACGGGGCACAGTTCTATGGCTGTAGGAAGGAATAACACAGTTGTGACAAAATTCATTCTTCTGGGGTTTTCAGATCATCCTCAAATGAAGACTGTCTTTTTTGTGTTATTTCTGGGGATCTATTTTCTGATACTAGCCTGGAACTGACCCTCACTGCCCTTATCAGGATGGACTCCCAACTGCACACGCCTATGTATTTCTTTCTCAGTAATCTTTCCTTTGTGAACATCTGCTATGTGTCCTCCACTGCCCCCAAGATGCTATCTGACATCATCACAGAGCAAAGCACACTTTCCTTTTTCGGCTGTGCCACGCAGTCCTTTGTCTTTTGTGAAATGGGGCTGACTGAGTGCTTCCTCCTGGCCGCCATGGCCTATGACCGGTATGCTGCCATCTGCAATCCATTGCTCTACACAGTTCTCATATCTCATACACGTTGCTTAAAGATGGTGGCTGGTGCCTATGTGGGGGGATTCCTTAGTTCTTTGATCGAAACGTTCTCCGCCTATCAGCATGACTTCTGTGGGCCCAACATGATCAACCACTTCGTCTGTGAACCTCCCTCAGTCCTGGCTCTCTCCTGCTCTGATACCTTCATCAGCCAGGTGGTGACCTTAGCTGTGGGTATTGCTGTTGCAGTGATGTCTGTCATTGTGATCCTCATCTCTTACGGTTACATTGTTGCTGCTGTCCTGAAGATCAGCTCAGCTACTGGTAGGACCAAGGCTTTCAGCACCTGTGCCTCTCACCTGGCTGCTGTGACCCTCTTCTATGGTCCTGGACTCTTCATATACATGCAACCTAGTTCCAGCTACTCCCTAAATCAGAACAAATTAGTATCCTTATTCTATGCTGTGTTGATCCCCATGATAAATCCCATCATCTACAGTCTTAGGAACACAGAGATTAAAAATGTCATGAGGAAGGCTATGCAAAAGCACACATGCTTTCTTGTGGGAGTTCATTTCACTGACCTTAGGCTAATGTGTACATTGAAGCTGTGAGCTGGGTCAATGGCACAGACATTCATGTGGTTTTGGACTATCTGACCTACTTGATGACTTGTTTGGACCAGGCTCATTCCCCCTTTCTAAGATGCTACTAATCAGTTTATTTATTGCTGTTAAAAACAATTTGGCTGTTGGTTTCCAGGTTAAATAGCATCACATGGGTTGAGATTTTACTAAACTTAGTAAAAAACTTCATCATGTCAAAGAAAATTCTAGAACATGAAAACAGAATTTGTGTATGTTGTGTACATTGTGTATGTTGAGGAAAACCATCTAATAAATGTTAGTCCAGCTATGGTACATTTACCACAGTTAATGATGTAGCAATCATACATCATTATTATTATTACCAAATAGACACAAATGTAGGGCACAAGGTGCAGTGTCAGCATAGTTATGTGGGAGGTTCAGGTAGAAATGGATTTCCTTCAACTCCCCCCTAAGACTGCACAATCACTAAGATTACAGTTTCAGACTCAAACAGGAAAATGTAAAACTCCAGGGTAGTGACTCATCTCTGGTGGAAGTCATCAGGAGCTCAGATGTAAAGGCATTAGTACAAGTGAGTTTGAGGACCTGGGGACACCATAGTGGAAAGTTCCAATGACACTGAGCCCTCAGGTGGAGAGCAGGAGCAGCTGGATGGGGAAAGCCTGTCACTCAGGCAACCATGGCTAGCCCGGTGCAGTTACCTCTATTCATGGCAGACATACACTGAAGGAAGTTTCTGAGGACTGCTCATTGACTGAATGCCCTTGCAGGCAAAGGACCGTTATGTGAACTTGCCCAACAACTGGAAGAAGAACATATTAGTGGCAGTCATTCGACAGAATGGTCATTTTCTCTTACTGAAGGTTTACTATATCTTTGAGGGAGGTCTTACGAGAAAACACTTCAGCCAAGTCATTACATATACTGAAAGTAAGCAAAGATATTTAGATCTTAGATCTTGATCATGAGTTAGGCCAATGTAAATAAATTTTTCACTCTGGTGCATTTCTTCAGCAACATTGAATTGTATTTACTCTTTACTCTTTTAGTTTCTAGCTTTGGCATGGGAAAGTGCTTGGCTTTTTTAGGTTCCCAGACACTGTAACTGAAATTCTGAAAGTGTTGATTGTTTTTGCATTCCTTACAAGCATCTGAGTCCATCAAATTTTTTAATTGCTGAGATCATTACATGTAATAACCTTCACAAATGAATTTATTAAATAACTCATTTTAAAATAAAATGTATTTTAGAAATAGTCATAACTTTTAATATTTTTTTATTTTTTATTTTATTTTTTTTTGACAGGCAGAGTGGACAGTGAGAGAGAGACAGAGACAGAGAGAAAGGTCTTCCTTTGCCGTTGGTTCACCCTTCAATGGCCGCTGCGGCCAGCATGCTGCAGCCGACGCACCGCACTGATCTGAAGCCAGGAGCCAGGTGCTTCCCCTGGTCTCCCATGCGGGTGCAGGGCCCAAGCACTTGGGCTATCCTCCACTGCACTCCTGGGGCACAGCAGAGAGCTGGCCTGGAAGAGGGGCAACTGGGATAGAATCCGGCGCCCCAACTGGGAATAGAACCCCGTGTGCTGGCGCCGCAAGGTGGAGGATTAGCCTATTGAGCCACGGCACAAGCCTAACTTTTAATATTTAGTCATGTTCATATTTTAAAATAAAAACAAAATCAAGGCACAATTTATTTTATTTTATTTTTTATTTAGTAAATATAAATTTCCAAAGTACAGTTTATGGATTATAATGGCTTCCTCCCCCCATAACTTCCCTCCCACTCGCACCGTTCCCATCTCCCGCTCCCTCTCCCATTCCATTTGCATCAAGATTCATTTTCAATTATCTTTATATACAGAAGATCGATTTAGTATATTAAGTAAAGATTTCATCAGTTTGCACCCACACAGAAACACAAAGTGTAAAATACTGTTTCAGTACTAGTTATAGCATTACTTCACATTGGACAACACATTAAGGATAGATCCCACGTGAGAAGTAAGTACACAGTGACTCCTGTTGTTGACTTAACAATTTGAAACTCTTGTTTATGGCGTCAGTAATCTCCCTAGGCTCTAGTCATGAGTTGCCAAGGCTATGGAAGCCTTTTGAGTTTGCTGACTTTGATCTTATTCCGACAGGGTCATGGTCAAAGTGGAAGTTCTTTCCTCCCTTCAGAGAAAGGTACCTCCTTCTTTGATGACCCGTTCTTTCCACTGGGATCTCATTAGCGGAGATCTTTCATTTAGGTTTTTTTTGTTTTGTTTTTTGGTTTTTGTTTGTTTGTTTGTTTGTTTGTTTTTGCCAGAGTGTCTTGGCTTTTCATGCCTGAAATACTCTCATGGGCTTTTCAGCCAGATCCAAATGCCTTAAGGGCTGATTCTGAGGCCAGAGTGCTGTTTAGGACATCTTCCGTTCTATGAGTCTGGTGTGTATCTCGCTTCCCACGATGGATCGTTCTGTCCCTTTTTGATTCTATCAGTTAGTATTAGCAGACACTAGTCTTGTTTGTGTGATCCGTTTGACTCTTAGACCTATCAGTGTGATCAATTGTGAACAGAAATTGATCACTTGGACTAGTGAGATGGCATTGGTACATGCCACCTTGATGGGATTGTATTGGAATCCCCTGGCACGTTTCTAACTAAACAATTAGAATACAATTTGATACCTTGTTATTTCCAAAATAAATTATCTTAGTCTATCTTTTATCCTGTTGTGAAAGTTGCCAGTTTCAAAATGAGCCATTTCTGTCAAACTCCAATAAAAATAAATAAATGAAGCCAGGAAGTTAGAGAGCTCTCATGCCTACACACTATTTCAAATACTTCCTAAAGACTCTTACATATGTATGCCTATAATAAGAATTCTTCCCAGGACTTTCCAAACTGCATCTTGCTAAAGAAGTCACAGGGATAACTAAACAAAATCACAAGAACACTTGCCTGATACTCTAACGGTGAACTGACGTCAACTCCTAGGATAAATCGCTGCAACCAATGTTCTCTTGTTTCAAAACAAATAATGTTTGTCTCTCTTTTGCTTTTAAAAGTCTCCCCTTGCCTCAACTCCTGTAATATGTTCTTGGTTTACCACTGTGTGCATATGTTGGACTATAATCCTGCTAATTTCTGAATAACTCACTGTCTTTGAAAAATCTCTCTATTGTTGTTTAGATTGACACTCGTATTTGCTCCTTTATGTAAACCTTTTATCTTTCTTTTACTTGTGTATGTATAAGGATAAATTGAAATGTGCTTTTTTTTAAATAAAATTCCTATTCAGAGCCCCAGTGCAAGACTGAAATGAGATATTCTATATGAGAAGAACAAATAAAAGTCTCAGTAGGATGGGAGACAAGATAATCTCAGGTTCCTTAGTCTGTGAATACATTCAATAGAAGCGACCATAGATGGTCCTTGACTTACACTGGTTTGCTTTTTGATTTTTTTAACTTTATGATGATACAGAAGTTATACATATTAATAGAAACTGTACTTCAAATTTCAAATACTGATTTTTGGCAAGGCTAGTGATGTGGTATGATACTCCTTTATGGTGTTGGCAGTAGCTGTGAGCAGCAGCTTCCAGTCACCAAGTCATCATGAGGGTAAATGACTGACCCTACAGTGTGCTGTGTTGCTGAGCTATGATGTTGGGTAGGCTAGGCATATTAAATGCACTTTTCAACTTATGATGGATTTATGACTATGAGTTTATCATGGTAACCCCATTGTAAGTCATTAACCTTGTAAGTCAATCAAATTACATAAGAGGATGCTGGCATGACTAGAAATATAGTAATAAGACAGTGCTTAGGCAGTGAGGATACAGCAAGAATATATGTTTGCCTGGAGAGGAGAGAATGAAAAGGAAACAATTGATAAAAGATGAAAGAAGCTGTTAATTAATTAATTTGAAAGGCAGAGTTACAGAGAGGCAGAGGCAGAGAGAGAGAGAGAGAGAGAGAGAGAGAGAGGTCTTTTATCCACTGGTTCACTCCCCAAATGGCTGCAATGCTGCAATGGCTGGAGCTGGGCTAATCTGAAGCCAGGAGCCAGGAGCTTCTTTCGGGTCTCCCATGTGGATGTAGGGGCCCAAGGACTTGGGCCATCTTCTATGGCTTTCCCAGCCCATAGCAGAGAGCTGGATTACAAGTGGAACAGCTGGGAAATGAACTGGCGCCTATATGGGGTGCCAGCATTGCAGGTGGTGGCCTTACCCATTATGCCACAGTGCCAGCCCCCTAACAGTGTTAATTTCAAATTCATTTTCTAATCAGTGTCAATTTTACATAATAATATTATTTGAAGAAACTCATCTAGACATTCCTATGATGCTAACAAGGACTTTTATACCCCCTTTGCAGCTTCCTGCTTCATCAACAAACAACCCAGAGAGGAAACCAAATCTATCATATGTCTGCCTATCTATCTATCTATCTATCTATCTATCTATCTATCTATCTATCTATGTGTCTGTATTGTCTTCTTTTCCACATCAGGCACTTTTCTTTCTCATTTTTTTAAAAGATTTATTTATTTGTTAGAAAGGCAGAGTTACAGAGAGGC
Source organism: Oryctolagus cuniculus (assembly GCF_051225735.1). NCBI lineage: Eukaryota > Metazoa > Chordata > Mammalia > Lagomorpha > Leporidae > Oryctolagus > Oryctolagus cuniculus. The sequence continues at coordinate 12,992,494 of NC_142867.1, forward strand.
AGAGACAGAGGCAGTAGCAGAGAGAAAGGTTTTCCATCCGCTGACTCACTCCTCAGTTGGCCGCAATGGCTGGACTATGATGATCTGAAGCCAGGATCGAGGACTTTCCTTCAGATCTCCCACGCGGGTAAAGTGGCTCTACCCGCTGTGCCAAAGCGCTGGCCCCCAAAAGGCACTTTTCAATATTAAGCTCCTATCTCTGAAGTCTCTTCCACTCATTATGTTCATCCTTTTTGTTGCATCATTTATACATCTCTAAATATATTCACAGTATGATTATTCATGAAACATCAATAATATAACTTAATTTAAAAATGGAGTTTAACCTTACTAGTGGTTCAATGACATTACATAGTTCCACTAGCATCCCCCATCCAAACAAAAGTTTTCAGGTATTAGATCCTATACACATAGTCCTTGGGTCACAGCAATTCCTGACAAATTCTGGATTTGAAAATTAAGTTCTTGGAGGATGAGTGAGCCCAATGTCTTTGTTCCAATTTCATAAACTTGATGTAAATTGGAAGACCCGAGGAATCCCAAAGATCAAGAAAGTCTTAAGGAACTGTATCTTCCATGTTTCATTGTGTTCTGCTTCATGTGCTAACCCCTCAGACCCATGCATATTATGAACCCCGCGAAGGATTACTGTTAGACAAGTAAATAGAAACTGAGTAACTTGTTCCAGAGGTGAGTGATGGAGTTTCAGGGGGAAGTTATTAAAATGTTGCCGACACAGGGGCCAGCTCTGTGGCACAGTTGGTTAAGCCGCATCCTGCATTCTTTACGGGTGCCAGTTTGAGTGCTGGCTACTCCTCTTCTCATCCAGCTCTCTGCCAACTCTCCTGGGAAGACAGTGGAAGATTGATCCAAGTCATTAGGCCCCTGCCACCCACATGGGGGACCCAGAAGAAGCTCCTGGCTCTTGGCTTTGCCTGGCCCAATCCCAAGCTGTTGTGCATTTGGGAGTTAATCATTCTCTGTAACTCAGTCTTTCAGATAAATAAATAAATCTTTAAAAATCTATTGCAAATACAGATTTGAATGTATAGCTATACAAAGACCTGTTTTGGAAAAATGCACTATGTTGACCTGTGTCCAGGTTATTTAATGGCAAGAGGGAAAATGAGTCCCCCTATTCTCAGCTCAATCAGTTCTTTGTTAAAACATGCATAATGGTATGCCTGAAAGACTTCCAGGGTCGATTTTCATGGTATAAAAACTGTAAAAGACTATATATTTGAATGTGTCACCTGGATTACATTGTCAAGAGTCTGGAAACAGAGAACTGGACCTCAAACACTTTCTACTCATTGCTCTTCCTTTTCTCATCAAGCAGAGAATAGTTATGGCTCTCTGAAGCTGATGTCCACACATATAATCTGTCATAGATGATGATTAGAAACACACATTTATTGACCATTTCCGACTCTTAAGACATATTTTACTCTGGGGAGAGCTAGATAAAGCTAAGTTTACATGTAGCCAGACAGACAAAACTTGATAAAATTGTTCACAGAAGGGGGAGCCTGTGCTGTGTTATAGTAGGCTAAGCCTCCACCTGTGGTGCTGGCATCCCATATGGGCACCAGTTTGAGTCCCAGCTGCTCCTTTTCTGATCCAGCTCTCTGCTTATGGCCTAAGAAAGCAGTGGAAGTTGGCTCAAGTGCTTAGGCCCCTGCACCCATATGCAAGACCCAGAAGAAGCTCCTGACTCCTGGCTTCCGATCAGCCCAGCTCAGGCCATTATGGTCATTTGGGGAGTGAACCAGCAGATGGAAGACCTTTCACTCTGTCTCTCCTTCTCTCTGTCTGTAACTCTACCTCTCAAAGAAATAAATAAAATATTTAAAATATTGTTTACATAACAGCGATTGGTATCTTACACTGACTCAATTTGTTAGTGTACAGAATAGGAATAGCATGAGGCTGGTGAAATAGGGATCCTTGGTTGTTGCTATTTCTTAGGGCCATGAATTCTGGCTCCAAAATCCAGATTGATTGAATGAACCCTTGGCTGTTCATTTTATGTCTTGAGTCATCAAATACAATCCTAGATGAAAACCAACAGAATAGGATGTACACATGGAAGTTGCGGATATGTCCTTTGCCACAAAAAGCATTACAACTGATTAATAGTTCCAAACAGTTTAAAGGCTCTAAATGCAAAGATAATAAATATACAAAGGAATTGTATATACAAAGGAATATACGAAGGAGTCAATGTCTTTGAACTCTGGAATGAATTTTGTTCAAGAGAAATCTGACTCTATATTAGATTTTTTTTACATGAAAAAGGAATTTAAAGAGTAAAATCAAGAGTAAATATGTGAATAGGATGTAGGAACTGACATTAACCTGAGAAAGGAAATTATTGATGGTATAGGAACTTTGGTGTTTTTAAAATATTTTAAACATACAGAAAATACAGGGGATGGCTTTGTGGTATAGAGGATAAAGCCACTGCCTGTGACACTGGCATCCCATATGGGCACCAGTTCATGTCCCGGCTGCTCTAGTTTGATCCAGCTCCCTGCTAATGGCCTTCCAGTAGTGGAAGGCCCAGTACTTGGTCCCTGCACCCACGTGAGAGACCTGGATGAAGCTCCTAGCTCCCGACTTTGGCCTTGCCCGGTGCTGGCCATTGTAGTCATCTGAGGAGTGAATCAGTGGATGAAAATCTCTTTTTTTCTATCTCTCCTTTTCTTTCTGTAACTCCAACTTTCAAATAAAATAAATAAATCTTGAAAAAAGGAAAAAAACGAAAATGCAAAGCCAATACTCACTAAAAATATTATTGATTAGCTTCCATATACCAGATGCCTGTAGGCACTGGGTGTGAAATAGTGAACCAGTCGGTTGTGTGAGTGCAGCCTGTTGAAATCCTTGCTTAGTATATACTAAGTTGATCTTCAGTATATGAAGGTAATTGAAAATGAAACTTGATGAAGGGCAGGATGGGAGAGGGAGTGGAAGAGGGGAGGGCCGCGGGAGGGAGGGAGGTTGGAGGGGGGAAGCCACAACAAAACAAAAGTTGCACTTTTATGAAGGTAATTGAAAATGAAACTTGATGAAGGGCAGGATGGGAGAGGGAGTGTGAGAGGGGAGGGCCACGGGAGGGAGGGAGGTTGGGGGCGGGGAAGCCACAACAATACAAAAGTTGCACTTTGTAAATTCACATTTATTAAATAAAAAAAAACCTATAAAAAATAAATACACTCAATGCTTTTAGAGCTTCTAAAAAAAAAAGAAATAGTGAACCAGATATACATCCCTGCCCTCATGGTCCTTATATCATAGTGGGAAAACAGAGACACTGAACAACATAACATTTAGAAATTATACAGACTATTTTAGGTGGTGAAAAGCACTCTAGAGAAAAATAAAGCAGGGCAAAAAATGGAAAGTAAATTAGGGAGTTGATTTAAAGAGAAGATCCTAAACTACTGACAAAGCAGAAATGATAGACGAATGTTTAACAAAAGTGTTAGTACATAGTAGATACCCAGTAAGTAGTCAAGAATACCTATTAATGATCTGGGACTCATTACTGTTGATGCCTACTATGTTGAGATAGATGTCCCTGTTATTGATTGCATGTCTGGAAACACAGCATTATCTTTTACCCGTGAATTTCTATTATATTTCACATTTGTGTCCTGCAGAATAACTGACAGCATGACGATTATTCTTCAAGAGCTCTGTTCTTTCTGCTTCACGTCCTGCAGGTGTAACTTGTCAGTTCCTGTGTTTCAAGTCATTGATCCTTTGTGTCTGTGCCATTCTACTATAGCTGATAGTCCGTGCACGGATGAGTCCCAATATTTGATAGCTAATATTGGAAGAAAATAAATTCAATTATATACTTGCATCTTCATAAACAATCATTTATGAGGATATTTTCTCCCAGAAAGCATGAGTCTTTTTTTCAGTCTCCTCATGGCCGACTTCATCTCCTGGTTCCTCAGGGTGTATATCATGGGGTTCAGGACAGGGATGATGACAGTGAAGGTGATGGAGACAGCTCTGTCCATGGGGAGGGCAGTGAAAGGCCGGGCATAGACATAGATGCAAGGCACAAAATGCAGGGTCACTACGGTGATGTGGGCTGTGCAGGTAGAAATGGCTTTCCTCCTACCCTCCCCAGTGTGTGACCTCAGCATCATCAGGATAACTGTATAAGACACAAGGAGAAGGACAAACCACAGGGTAGTGACCAGGCCATTGTTGGAAATCATCAGGAGCTCGAGAGTAAAGGTGTCAGTGCAGGCAAGTTTGAGGACCTGGGGGACGTCACAGTAGAATCCATCAACAACATTGGGTCCACAGAAGGGGAGTGGGAGCAGCAGGGCGATCTGCACGATAGAGTGGACAAAGCCCCCCACCCAGGAGGCCACAATGAGGGCAGTGCATCGTCCCCTACTCATGATAGTCACATAGTGCAGGGGCTTAGAGATGGCCATGTAGCGATCAAATGCCATCACAGAGAGAGAAAAAATATCTGCTCCACCAAGCAGGTGGAAGAAAAACATCTGCATGATGCAGCCATTGAAGGAGATGGTCTTTCTCCTTGAAAGAAGATCCACCAGAACTTTTGGAGCAGTGACTGAGGAGAAGCAGATGTCCAAGACAGAGAGATTGTGGAGCAGGAAGTACATGGGGCTGTGGAGCCGAGACTCACAGGTCACAGTGACCATAATGGCAACATTTGATAACACAGTTGTTACATAAATCATGGATAAAAAGAAAAATAAGAGTAAGCTCAGCTCTTGAGACTGGGTAAGTCCACAAAAAATAAATTCATTCACCATGGTGTAATTTTCCAGAGCCATCGAGTGATGTTTCTTCCTCCAAGCACACCTTGAAGGGAACACTAATATTACCGAGACAATGAAATCATGCAAAGGTTTATCTCTTATACAGAAATTGAACTTGCAGTCATGCACCTTGTTGTATTACCTGGGAAAATCAACTGATTCTCCTTGACTTAGTTTTCTTCTTAGTACAAATTGTAGTTTGGATTAAATCATTTGTTTTCTTACTCATCAGGAGCCCAGGAGTTTGGTAGACGTACACTAGTAGAAGTTGCTGAAAAAGAGAACCTTAAGAAAGCCCTTATGGAAGGAGTTCTGGGCTCTCCATGTCTTCATGAATCAGAACATCTCTCATTTTATTGACTTTTCACTTTGTTTCTATGACTTAAAAGCATTATAACAAATTCATTAACAACACGATAGGGATCTGCTTGAATTGCATATTACAGTTTTAAAAACTACAACATACTTAATTATAATAATATTTCTTAACATCCTCTAAGGCTAGAGGGGAATGTATTATTCTCACCTCATTAATAATGAAACAGAATTAATTTGAATTAATGTTCCAAATTTGTGCAAAAAGTTAGTAGCAGAAGGGAAATACAACAATTTGCTTCTGGCAATTTATGCTAGGCTACATTATCTCACTCTACCTGTCAGTTTCAGAATATATAATTTCAAGAGTAATATGTATCAGGAACTCTGTACAGAACTTTTACAGCATTTTCAATGGTGAATTTCATCACCCTCTCAATTTCCTTTCTCTATCACAATAGAATTCTAAGTCATTGTGCTTCTATTATTTTTCACATAATATGTAAGGACACATCTTCTCTTTAATATTTTGTTTCATTTAATGGATACTCAGATTTGGGATAAAAGTTGACCTTTAACACACAGAATATGGTAAGGATGGTGATACAGATGGCTCTACTCAGGAAGAAAATGGTTGAAGTTTGGGCATGCACATTTGCCTACACAGTGAGGTAGGCAGTACAGGTGAAGTTGAATTTCCTCTTGCTCCCTTCCTATAAATGTTAAGTAGTGTCTGCTCAGTTTGGGACTTGCACTTCCCAGCAGAGTACAAATCAGCACATTCACTCTAGCGCAAGATGGAATTTATGATGATCACTCTCTTCCCTTCTGTAGCTTGTAGGTTCTTTTATTATGAAGTCCTAGTCAGACAGAAAGGGGAAAATCCAACAGAGAGAATTCCCAATTCATTGCTTTTTTACCCATTTGACTCAGAAGTGAGAAGCCTTTTGATCCATGAGGATCAATTAAGGAAAAACAAAGTTCCCCATGTGCTTAAGTTGTGTGTAGAAGGTCACAGAGTAAGCTAGTGGTGATGTTAGGCTTTGACAGCCCAACACATTTTTCATCAATGTCATCTCAATTTCTGAGAAGACTTATGATGGTGGCAGTGTGACAAAATTAACTTTGAGAAAAACCCAACCTAAGTCCAAGCATCTGTGTGAGTCACCAGGCACCATTGCATAAATACATGGTCTCCAGCTTAGGGCCAGCTGGGAAGCACTGTGCCGGGGCTGTGTAAACACAACCGGAGAAATTATGTGGATAAATAAACTGTGATTGCTGAGTTGCTTCTTCTGTTCATCCAGTCTCTGTGGGCACAGCTACTTCCACATCACCTTTTGATAAGTCGTGCATCTGAAAGACTTGTATCGAACTACTCATATTTCAAGGAACCAGTATACTATGCAAAATGAGCTTTCTTGGGGATTCCTCTTTCTTCTCTTCTCTGAATTTGTTTCCTCTTCTACATTCTCAGTTAAACACTTTGGATCTCTCCTTAGGACATTGCAAGGGTTCCCTAATTGGCCCCCTTTTCTTTGACCTGCATTTCTCTAATTCATCCTGTGTCATTTCCAGGAATATCTTTATGTCACAAATGACATTGTTTTATTTTATTTTTTGACATTGTTTTATTACTTTGAGATTTTTCAGTAGTTCAGTATTGCCCAGAGATTAAAGGTTATACTCCTTTTATGGCTTCCAAGATTTTCCTATATCTTGTTATCTGCCTTGTTTCCTTTAGTGATTTGTTTCAATGGCTCAGATGTTAGGCAAACTATTGTTGCACCATGTTTTGGATCTGTGATCCTGTTACCCCCTCCATCTACTACATCCTCCCCAGCTCAGAATATGTCATCTTTCTGTCTTGACATATATCAATTTTTTTTTTTGACAGGCAGAGTGGACAGTGAGAGAGAGAGAGAGAGAAAGGTCTTCCTTTGCCGTTGGTTCACCCTCCAATGGCCGCTGCTGCAGCCGGCGCACCGCGCTGATCCGATGGCAGGAGCCAGGTACTTCTCCTGGTCTCCCATGGGGTGCAGGGCCCAAGTACTTGGGCCATCCTCCACTGCACTCCCTGGCCACAGCAGAGAGCTGGCCTGGAAGAGGGGTAACCGGGACAGAATCCCGTGCCCCGACTGGGACTAGAACTTGGTGTGCCGGTGCCACAAGGTGGAGGATTAGCCTAGTGAGCCGCGGCGCCGGCTGGCATATATCAATTTTTACACACTCAGGTCTAGAATGTTCTGTGAAAACTCTCCTGACACCCCAGCTAGATCCCATGTTGTGTCTCTGTCATTCCCTCCACTGACTCTTCTGGTACCTGTAAGAATTTTTTGCACCCAATTTATTATATGTCTGTCTCTCCTTAATTC